>NC_069389.1:117397525-117703567 GCF_027475565.1 Acinonyx jubatus
GTAGGTAGGTAGATTTCAAATAATTTATCATTTTCATCAGCACTTCTATAGTACTTCAGCTTTATGACTATTACCACATGATGCTTGACATATATACAAATTGGGATTGCGAGTTACTTAAAAGCAAAACTTATATCTTGTCTCTTTGTATTCCCAGTGCCAAGAATGGTGCCTGGCAGAGTAGGTGCTTGATACGTGCTTACTCCTTATTTTCCTAAACCTCTGTCTGCACCTATTTGTGATGTCTGCGTGATACTTCCAACATAGGCCGAATCTCTTCTGAAGCACTTTCATTCTCCCCTCAGTGTTCTAGGCAGGCTTACAACACACCTTGGTAACAAATGAGCTTACACAGCCATTCTATTAATCACATACAATTGTCAGTTCCAAATTAACGGCATGTGGAAAAATTAGATCCTTGAATAAGTATGTGTAATCGGCTGCTTGAACTAAATAAGATTTAAGTGGTCATTTGCTCCAGAAGCTAGCCCAGAAAGCCAACAGTTGGCTAATTTCATGTGTAATGAACTGTGTCTATTATTTCACCACCTGCAGCTAATTGCCTATAGATAATTATACCTTAAGAATGGAGAACTGTCCTGGGAAGTTGAGCCTAAGTGATGTCCAATATACTTTATCTAGCAGGCCTCTTAT
Organism: Acinonyx jubatus; assembly: GCF_027475565.1. NCBI lineage: Eukaryota > Metazoa > Chordata > Mammalia > Carnivora > Felidae > Acinonyx > Acinonyx jubatus. The sequence continues at coordinate 117,398,180 of NC_069389.1, forward strand.
TTTAAGCAAGGAGAAAGAACCAGTTCAGAAACAATTATGCAGGGATGAAGATTGTCTCAAGGGCCAGGGTCTTTTTAAAAACATTGGTGTTCCGAGTTGGTTTACGTGTGTCTGCATTTGTGTTGGCCTACGTTTGTCTGAAAAGCAGCAGACATAGGTCATCTCTTAGAATTTCCATCGCCGTCCCTCATTCATATGATCTGAAGATCATTACTTCACTATTCAAATCAACCTACTGGGATTCAACATTCGCATGTCAAAATAAAATTGTTCAAGTTAACATCTCAGAAGCTCTTGGTAAATAAACAGTACCAGTGCAAAGTGTTTGATATTCATTTTCAAACCAATAAAAGGAGCTAATCAATGAATTCACACAGTGCGGTTAAGCTGGGGTAGAAATCAATAGATGGTGAGAATTCCAATTAAGCTCCATCTGTGCTGCTACACATTAACTTTGGTATTTTGGGCAAAGTATTTAACCTCTCTGAGCCACATCTGTAAAATTAGAACAATCTTGACAATTTATCAGAACAGTTGTGATAATCAAGTGAGATAATACTGTATATTTAACTGCTTTATGAAACGTGGTATCCCATAGAAATGTAAAATATTATCCAACGGTATAATAGAAATAACTCACTTATTGGACATATTCTCTTGATAAATGTGTAGGCAAATGAATGCATGCATAAATGAATAAATGAAATGCATCCACCATTATTCACTGAATCACATGGTACTAGGCATTCTATTCTAAACTAGATCAGGAATATTCTCTTTCCCACAGGGGCTGACACTTGAGGAAGAAAGAGTAACAAAAAACCCAGATGGTTTGTTAGGCGGCAATAGATAATCGTTGTTACATTAAGGAACACAATTCATGGACAGCAAACGTTGAATCCAGCTTCACTTGACATTTTGATGTTCAGCATATCACTTAGATTAAGTGTATACTGACTATACATGAGGCAATTCAAAAATTACATAATTCCCACATGCCAGGTAAGTAAGAGTAAAGGCAAGCATTCTAAAGGAAAAGTATCTACAGGTTATTATCAGGTTTCCCTGGGTTAAATTCATAAAAATATACAAGATCTTGTAAAGTTGTAAAAATTACTAATACTGCAGAACAAAAGGAAAAAATGAACCAAATAATAACATGCTATAGACTCGTGAGCTAGGTTAGCATGGTTCTCTCAACTGAATGTGAAGTCCTTTTCAACATAAGCCTCAAATAAAATTTGTTTTTGTAATTATTTCTTTGGTTTTGGACTCACTAATATTCATTTTAGTCCACTTAGATTATTAATCAACACAATATGTTACTTTACCTACTTATCTCCTGAATGAGAAAGAAATAATTTTGTGTAAAGTTATTTATAGTCTTTAAAAATTATAATTCATCTCAAAAAAAGAGAAGCTTGCTTTCTTTTAAATCCCAGATGGCTTTTTCCAGGTAATTAAAATCCAAAAACAGAATTTGAATACACTCAAAATGTGAAAAAAAAATACGGTTGTTAAACCTATGAATGGCAAACTGGGTTATATAATTTCCTCTGATTCTCATAGCATTACTATAAAAATAGAGAGAGCAGAAATTCATATGCTACTTTAAAGGTTAATGCCTATACGATAAGGGAATTGATAATAAGCAGTGAGGATTACTCTGAAACAAGATCAAACACTTCCAGGAAGAATTCAGTATTAACTGGGATCTAACAAACTTTATCTGAGAGCAGATGAATGAGGCTGAGACGATCCAAAGCTCAAGAAGGAAGGTTCTCCAGTGGCAGTGGGCAAACCTTAGAACCTCAGAAGTTAGTTTCCCTGAATTTCATATCCAAAATATGAGTCAAAAGCAAAGCAATGCAATGCAAACATTGTTAAGAAATACAATAGTCAACTATGTTTTTACAACTCCTATATGATCTGAAAGCAAGAAAAAGATTACACCTTTGAATTTCATATGCCTCAGGTTTATCATCTCTAATCATTTCCACTCACCAGTCTGGAGCAAAGATTCTCCCATCTGTCCTGAAGGAAGAACTTCCTCTACCCTTCCTAGTCTTTTTAGCTGGACAAAGAATCAAATTGACATGAGACAGAATAACAGGAGAAAAACAAATTTAATAGCATACATATAGGGAATCCACACAGACATGGAAGTTCTAAAGACAGTGAGGCAACATGATGCTTATGAGCTAAGGAGGGGGTGGGGGTCTGAGGACACAAAGGGGAGAAAGACCATTAGCAGAAAGGTGAAAGGACATGTTTGGAAAGCAAAGTTGCCCTATCATGCAGATAAATTTCTTAGGTATAGAGGAATAATAATTGAAAACTTCTCTAACCAAGGGAGGGTAATAGACACTGTGGCATATGATAATTAAAATGTCAAAGGTTAAAGAGAAAGAGAGAATCCTGGTACCAAAACCAGAATTACCATGATACCAAAACTGGACAAAGACACCACACACACACACACACACACACACACACGCACACACACACACACACACACACAAAGAAAACTACAGGCCAATATCCCCAATGAACATAGATGTAAAAATCCTCAACAAAATATCAGCAAACCACATGCAACAATACATTGCAAAGATCAATCACCAAGGTCAGGTGGGATTTAGTCTCAGGATTCAGGGAAGTTTCCATATTTGCAAATCAATCAACATCACATAAACATCAACAAAATGAATAAAAAAATTATATGATCATCTCAATAGATGCAGAAAAAACATTTGACAAGATTCAACATCCATTCATGATAAAAGCTTTCAACAAAATGGGGTTAGAGGGAACGTACCTGAACATAATAAAGGCCATATATGAAAACCCCCAGCTAACACCATGCTCAATGATGAAAAACTGAGAGCTTTTACTCTAAAATCAGGAACAAGACAAGGATGTTCACTCTTGCCACTTTTATTCAACATAGTACTGGAAGTCCTGGCCATAGCATTCAGACAAGAAAAAGAAAGGAAATAAGAGGCATCTATATTGGTAAACAAGTTAAACTGTCACTATTTGCAAAGGATATGATACTATCCATAGAAAATCCTAAAGACTCCATCAAAAAACTACTAGAAGTAATAAACGAATTCAGTAAAATGGCAGGATATAAAATTCATACTTAGAAATTGGTAGCATTTCTATACACTAAAAACAGAGTTGGAGAAAGAGAAAGTTAAAAAACAACACCATTTACAATTGTACCAAAAGAATAAAATACCCAGGAATAAACTTAACCAAAGAGGTGAAAGACCTGTACTCCAAAAACTATAAAACACTGATGAAAGAAATTGAAGATGACACAAAAAATGGAAAGATATCCCATGCTCATGGATTGGAAGAATTAATATTGTAAAAATGTCCATATTACCCAAAACAATCTACAGATTCAATGTAATCCCTATCAAAATGACAACACCATTTTTCACAGAACTAGAACAAATAATACTAAAATTTTTATGGAGCCAGAGAAGACTCTGAATAGCCAAAGCAGGCCTGAGAGAAAAGAACAAATCACAATTCCAGATTTCAAGATATACTACAAAGCTGTAGTAACTGAAACAGTATAGTACTGGCATAAAAATAGGCATACAGATCACTAGAACAGAATAGAGAGCCCAGAAATGAATCAACATTTTTATGGTCAATCAATCTATAACAAGCCAGGTAAGAATATACAATGAGGAAAAGACAGTCTTTTCGATAAACGGTGCTGGGAAAACTGGACAACTACATGTAAAAGAATGAAACTGGACCACTTTCTTACATCATTCACAAAAATAAACTCAAAATGGATTAAAGACCTACATGTAAGACCTGAAAACATAAAAATCCTAAAAGAGAACACAGGTTGAGGGGTGACATCAGCCATAGCAACATACATCTAGATATGTCTCCTGAGGCAAGGGAAACAAAAGCAAAAATAAACTCTTAGGACTGCATCAAAATAAAAAGCTTTTGCACAGCGAATGAAACCATCAACAAAACAAAAGACAACCTCCTGAATGGGAAAAGATATTCGCAGACGATATAGTTGATAAGGGGTTAATAGTCAAAATATATAAAGAACTTCTACCACTCAACCCCAAAAAAGAAACAAATAAACAATCTGACCAGAAAATGGGCAGAAGACCTGAACAGATACTTCTCCAAAGAAGACATTCATATGGACAATAGATACATGAAAAGATGCTCAACATCACTCATTATCAGGGAAGTGCCATTCAAAACCACAATGAGTTGTCATTTCACATATGTTAGAATGGCTAAAATCAAGAAGACAAGAAATAATAAGTGTTGGCAATGATGTGGAGAAAAAGGAACCCTCATGCACTGTTGGTGGGAATGCAAACTGGTACAGCCACCTAAAAAACACTATGGAGTCTCCTCAAAATATTAGTAATAGAGGGGCACCTGGGTGGTTCTGCCTATTGAGCATCTGACTTCAGCTCAGGCCATAATATGGGTTTGAGCCTCACATCAGGCTTTTTGCACTGACAGCACAGAGCCTGCTTTGGGTTCTCTGTCTCCCTCTCTCTCTCTTCCCCTCACCCGCTCATGCTCCCTCTCTCAAAAATAAATAAATAAACACTAAAAATTTTTAAAAAGATTAATAATAGAAATATCATATTACCCAATAATTCCACTATTGGGTATTTATCTAGGGAAAATGAAAACACTAACTCAAAAAGATATATACACCACTATGTTTATTGCAGCACTATTTACAATAGCAAGGCATGGAAGCAACCTAAGTGCCCATCAACAGACTAATGGATAAGGAAAATTTGGTATATATACACAATTGAATATCACACAGCCATAAAAATGCATGGGGTCGTGCCATTTGAATCAACATGGATAGACCTAGAGGATCCTACACTAAGTGAAATAATTAAGACTGAAAAAGACAAATATTACATGATTCCATTCAAATGGAAACTAAGAAAAATGAATAAACAAAAAGCAGCATCAGAACTATAAATACAGAGAGCTGATGGTTGCCGGGGGGTGGGGAGGGTTGGGCAAAATGGGAGAAGGGAAAAGGGAGATACAAGCTTCCAGTTATGGAATTTAGTAAGTCTCAGGAATAAAAAGCAGAGCATAAAGAAGACAGTCAATGATATTGTAATAGTGACATAATGGGACAAATGGCAGCTATACTTGGGGCAAACATAGCATAATGTATAAAGTTGTCAAATCACTAAGTAAGACACCAGAAACTAATTTAACATTGTGTATCAACTCTCTTCAAATAAAAAAAAAATGTTAAAAAAAAGAAAGTCCGTGAGAGAGAAGCAGGAAGAGAGAAAGGGAGGAAAGAAAAGAAGGAAGAAAGAAGAAAAAGGACAAAAAACACTTCTTTATCTGATTTCTTGGCTGAAGATTTTAGCTAAAAGAGCATTTTTTTTCTTTTCCTATTTATTCCTATTTAGAACTACCTCTCATACAATTAAAATTGGATGATATTTTATCTATATTATCTATTCAAGCATTTGAAAATTTAACTTCCAAATTTGCAAAAACATTTTCATTTGATCTGGTCTTGCACTGATGTGCTCATAAAGTCAATAAATATTTCAGCTGTGGCATTATTAAAAAAGAGTAGCATGTAATTTTTTGAAAGCTCCTTGAATATCTGTGATGTTTATCTCCTTGGAAATTAACAAAGGATTCATTTCCTCCCCAAATGATGGTCAGGTAACCCAGATCCTGAGAAAATCATCAATATCTTATCTAAATTAAAATCTAAATTAAAGCTTAAAAAATAGCAAAGGTCTTCATTGCATAGATGGTAAGGATGGTGTAGTGAAAATGGTGTCTTTGGTCTCCCACAAAAATGTGAGATGCCTCTAGTCACAAACTTGCTATTCTGTGACATTGGGCAGGCACTCCTGGAATGGGATTTTCCAACACTAAGGGGCAAAAAAGGTTGAAACTAAAAAGTTCCTGTGGGCTGGAATCTCCCATTGTTATTGAAACCCAAGTTTGGCTTCTTGTCACTCAAAAGTCAATACTTGTGAGACAAATGCTGGTTGGAAAGGAAAGGTTGCTTTATGGGGGGAGCACAGGGAAGTGGTTGGGGCTGATGTGCAGAGGAAGCATGGGTACAGTGATTAATCATCCTTAATATGATCTTTAATTTTTTTCAATGTTTATTCATTTTTGAGAGAGAGACAGAGTGTGTGTAGTGGAGGAGCAGAGAGAGAGGGAGACACAGAATCTGAAGCAGGCTCCAGGCTCCCAGCTGTCAGCACAGAGCCCGACGTGGGGCTCGAACTCACGAACTGTGAGATCATGACCTGAGCTGAAGTTGGATGCTTGATCTTCTAGAACATCTGGTTCTGTATTTCCCCCGGGTCAGTGTTCTGTTGAAATTTCAAAGAAGCTGTAATTAGCCAAGTTACAAGCTAGAGGGCACAGGTCAGTGAGTTAGAGGTATATAGTCTTAGGCTGCCTGGAACACAGTTACATCATGACAAATACCCCAAAGGCTGGCACAGTCAGAGAAAGAGAGACTGAGATCCCCAGTCTCCTTGACTGGCTATAAGGATCACACCAATAAATGCACCCTACAGATGGTGGAAACCAAAGAGAATAATTTTACTGGTGACAAAGCCAAGTTCTTAGGACATAGAACAGAAAAAAGACAAAACAAAAAACAAAAAACAAAACAAAAAAAAAGCACAAAACCAGAAAACCTCATCTATTTTTTTTCTTTTGGCTAAGCCTTGGGTCTCTTGGAGTCACATAAATACCTGGGAGAGATGTACTGGGGGATGGAGACTGTGTGTTATTTTATGTCTCATTGTACAGTTTTCTTGGGGTGAGTGGGTGATCCAGTTTCAATCTAACCCATTCTGTCACCAACTTGCCCTATTATGTGTGTCTTCTTGAGGTGGAAAGTGTTCTAACAGCTTTTAAGTACTCAACCCACGCCCACATGCCACCAAGTTTGCAGCTTTGGCTTCCAAGATGTCCCTTAACAGCAGCCTTTGATCCACAGCAAAGCCTTCCAAACACACGCTGGTCTGAAGAGAAGCATGACTTACCAGTCTGTGAGGCCAGTTCAATCAGCAGGTTTATAGGTCCTATGCCTTATGGTAATTCCCTTTTAAGACAAATAACAAAAAGGACACAAAAAACAAAGTCCTTCTCTGTGAGGAAATGGATCAATAACCAGAGTATTATATCAAATTTAACCAAAGAGTCACTAAGCCCAAGGAACCAGCTCCACAGGTATTTTCTCCTGGTGCTCTAAATTTAGAAAGAGAGAAAAAGGACTCTTACTACTCTGCAGACAGATTCTGGGAGGCCGATATGGTAAGAAACCTTACCTTCTGCTAGCTTAGTGTCAGATTTCCCAAGGATCGCTCAGTTGCACCAGTGTCCCAGGCAAGTGGTGTCCAGTGAGATAAAGTGTCCTGCCCACTCCAACAGCTGTTAGGGGGCAAGAATTTCCTCTGTCCTTCAAGGTCCTTCCAATTAGATTAAGAATCACATTGACATAAGACAGATTAACAGGAGAAAATCAAGTCTAGTTTTGTACATACAGGGAATCCACAGAGACACAAAATTTTAAAGACAGTCAGGCAACATGAGGCTTGTATAACATCCTGAGCGAACGAGATGGGGAGGGGTCTGAGGATACACAAGGGAGAAAGACCATTAGCCGAAAGGTGAGAGGAGATATTTCAAAAACAAAGATTGCCTTAATATACAGATTCGTTCCTTAGGTAAAGATGAATCTCTGTAAATAGCTCTCTTCTGGTGCAGACAGGCAGTTGAAGGGGAGGTGAAGAGCTTTTCCTGAATCTTCTGGGCTTGGATTGCCCAGAAAATAATGTTCATGCCAAAGCCGTCCATATTGGGGTGGCTTGCCCTTGGCCCCTACACATCCATCCTAGTCCCAACTCATAAATCTTGCCTTGTATTGAAAGCCTCAAAGAAGATGTCAGGAAATGTATCTACTTCAAAACTATGCTTGTACATACTCTGAAAATTTGGCCTCAAGCTCTTTGTAAGGAGTGCTGTCAGTATGACAGAAGCATAGACTATGCAGGGCTTCACATTCCTCTCTTGCTCTCATCAAACCAGATGACTTTTCTCCTTGGTTTGACCCCAAGTCCCAGGGGCACCCGGAGTCACTGCCTTTTCTCTGTTTCACTGTCTGTGCACTAATTTGTGCTTCTATTTTTGAAATTTCAATGTAGTGTGAAAATAGAACAGTGTTCTCAAATTCTCTAGAAGGTTTACATGTTAGTGTGTTATTATTCATGAAGTGAACAACATGCTTCCACAAACATACTTGACTCTCTCACTCCTTTATTTTCTTGTTTTAAAATGTTTATTTGTTTCATATATCAAACATTTATATAACTCCTGTCATGAGTCAGGCGGTATCCTGTGTTGTACAAGTATTAGCTTATTTAAAGCCAATAATGAGCCAAAGCAATCCTGAAAAAGAAAACCAAAGCAGGAGGCATCGCAATCCCAGACTTCAAGCTGTATTACAAAGCTGTAATCATCAAGACAGTATGGTACTGGCACAAAAACAGACACTCAGATCGGTGGAACAGAATAGAGAACGCAGAAAGGGACCCACAAACATGTGGCCAGCTCATCTTTGACAAAGCAGGAAAGAATATCCAATGGAATAAAGACAGTCTCTTCAGCAAGTGATGCTGGGAAAACTGGACAGCAACATGCAGAAGAATGAACCTGGGCCACTTTCTTACACCAGACACAAAAATAAACTCAAAATGGATGAAAGACCTCAATGTAAGACAGGAAGCCATCAAAATCCTTGAGGAGAAAGCAGGCAAAAACCTCTTTGATCTTGGCCGCAGCAACTTCTTACTCAACACGTCTCCGGAGGGAAGGGAAACAAAAGCAAAAATAAACTACTGGGACCTCGTTAAAATAAAAAGCTTCTGCACAGTGAAAGAAACAATCAGCAAAACTAAAAGGCAACTGACAGAAGGGAGAAGATAATTGCAAATGACATATCCGATAAAGGGTTAGTATCCAAAATCTATAGAAAGCTGATCAAACTCAACACCCAAAAAACAAATAATTCAGTGAAGAAATGGGCAAAAGACATGAATAGACACTTCTCCAAAGAAGACATCCAGATGGCCAACCGACACATGAAAAAATGCTCAACATCACTCATCATCAGGGAAATACAAATCAAAACCACAGTGAGATATCACCTTACACTTGTCAGAATGGCTAAACATTAACAACTCAGGCAACAACAGACGTTGGCAAAGATGCAGAGAAAGAGGATCTCTTTTGTATTGTTGGTGGGAATGCAAGCTGGTGCAGCCACTCTGGAAAACAGTATGCAGGTTCCTCAAAAAATTAAAAGTAGTTCAATTGCACTACTAAGTATTTATCAAAGGGATACAGGTGTGCCATTTCGAAGGGACATATGCACCCTAATGTATATAGCAGCACTATCAACAATAGCCAACGTATGGAAAGAGCCCAAATGTCCATCGATGGATGAATGGATAAAGAAGATGTGGTATATATTTATACAATGGAGTATTAGTCACCAATCAAAAAGAATGAAATCTTGCCATTTGCAACTACGTGGATGGAACTGGAGGATATTATGCTAAGCGAAATTTGTCAGAGAAAGATAAATATCATATGACTTCACTCATATGAGGACTTTAAGAGACAAAACAGATGAACATAAAGGAAGGGAAACAAAAATAATATAAAAACAGGGAAGGGGACAAAACATAAGAGGCTCAACTATGGAGAACAAACAGAGGGTTACTGGATATGTTGTGGGAGCGGGGATGGGCTAAATGGGTCAGGGGCATTAAGGAATCTACTCCTGAAATCATTGTTGCACTAGATGCTAACTAATTTGGATGGAAATTAAAAAAAATAAAATTAAAAAAAAATAAAGCCAATAATGATTCTGAGGTCTGTTATACAACAAGGAAACTGAGGCACAAAGAGGTGAAACACTCTACCCAGGATCACAGAGCTAAGAAGCAGGGTTCAAACTCAATAAGTCTGGCTCCAGAGACTCTATTTGAATCAACATGAATTCTATCTGAGAGCCAAATATTAAGCTAAAAACACAAAAGAAGGATGTGAGAGTTGTTTGTTGTGCTGCTCTTACGTGGAAATGATTATGAAGTGGTATTAGATTAATTATGACTTTCTGAGATGAGTGAAAATATTTTACTCCTCTCTGGAATTATAAATGATGAGTTTAAGAAAATGGAGGGTGTCGGGGGAAGACAAGCTGATCCAAATCTTATAGCAATCTTTATATATGAACTGCTAATCAGAATTAAAACTCTTAGTTAAATATAGAGTTTATTTCTTCAATTCTCCAAATATGTAGTAATAATTTATGTTGACAAAAATCATATGTAGAAGATATTGCACATCCCATAAGAAAAGCAATTAGTATTTTATAAATCCAATTAAATCGAAATATCTTTATATTTGCATAGTACTCTGTAAGACGAACTTAATATACATTTTAGAAAAGCCCAAAAATATAGTCCTCCATCCTTATGTTAATATTCCCTGTTTTGAGGAGCTGTGCCTGTAAATCTGTTTGGCTTATTTTTCCTAGGTTTAGATACCATTTAAGATTAATTTTATCATTTGTGAATTCATCAGAGTTTATAGTGGATTTTCCAAAATGTAACTAAAGACAAGCAGCTCTGATTTTGAAAAGTATTAATACATGAGAATGATGGGCTTTTTCTTCTCATTTTTGCTCCTGTCTTTATAACAAATGAAAATCTTAAAATCTTGCTTTGGAACTGAAACTATCAGAATCTTAAAACACAGAATCTATTCTTGGACAACAGCTAGAGAGTAACAATATTGAGGGCTGTCACCTAAAACATGTTCTGTAAGATGATAATAAATTTTCTGTAAAAACAAAATAAATCTTTTCCAGGCCCCCAAATTTTGGTAAAAATACACATTCTATGTCCTTTTGAGATATTTACGCTGCATGTTGGCATAGTAGAAATTCTGAGAAATCCTACAATGAAGACAAATCTAATTGCTCATCCATTATTCCCAAACAAGCAATCAACTGAAATTCTTAAGCATATGATACGTACTGGCAACTCTACTAGGTGCCAGAAATACGGTAGTATAAAAAAGACGCAGCTTTCCTGGATGTGAGAACTGGGTACACAAGGTAATGAATGCATTGTCTCACGGGAAAACATAGGGACTCTAGCATTCAGTAGTGTTCCACACAACCATTGCTCCCTGAGGACATGTGATGACTCTGAATCAGAAAGCTACAGCAGTTGTCCTGGTAAAATGTAACCCAGACTTTAACAAGAGTACTGGTAGCAAAAGTACAAAGAAGGGGCAAATATGAATGGCATTGTTTAAGTAGATTCCATAGAAATACCAAATGCTGACTGAGAAGGAACAGAAGATTTCATTCAGGTTAGAATCTGCCAAACTATGTTCTTAGAGGTGTCAGTTCCTTATCTGCCAAACTGTGTCCTCGGAAGTATCAGTTGCTCAGGAAAAACTTTTCATTAAATAATTTTGGGAAGTTTCAAAGTCTGTTCTCTTGGAGATTGGTCATGTACACGAGCGTTTGCATGGACGCTCTCCTGTAAAAAAAAAAATGCTTATATTTATTTCAACTTGTCCACATAAACCTTTCTACTGTTTAAGTAAATACAGGAGAATGGGGATAATCCTCAATTGATTTTGCTCTTCAAAAAGCTTAGAATTATCACAACTTAGAACTAGAAGAGACATAATTATCTCCAAGGAAATGGTAACTCTTGATTTCCAAGAAGCATTTTTTTAAACCAACATAGTACAACTTTCCTGCCATAAAGACAGGACTTGGTGAAATTTCTTGAGTCTCTTAATTCTATAATGGAATAGGGGAAGTAAGAAATGAAAAACATTAGTCTGATGTGCAGGGGCCAAGGACAGGCCACCTCAAGATGGGCCACTCTAACATGAATATTATTTTGAATCAAAAGCAATGCAAACCCAGTAGATTCAGAAAAATCTCTTCAACTCTCCCTCAACTACCTGCTTGTACCTGGAAGAGAGCTATTAACAAAGATTCCTCTTTACCTAAGAAACTTATCTGTATAATAGGGCAACCTTGGCTTTCCAAACATCTCCTTTCAACTTCCTACTAATGGTCTTTCTCCCATTTGTATCCTCAGACCTCTACCCCTCTCCTTAGCTCATATCAGCATCATGTTGCCTCACTTTCTTGGGATTTCCATGTCTGTGTGAATTTCCCATATGTACACTACTAAAATTTTTCCTGTTCATCTGTCTCATGTCAATTTGATTCTTAGTCTAGCTAGAAGAAGGACTTTGAAAGGTAGATGAAATTCTTCCTCCCCAGCAGATGCAACAGTTTACTTTTTAATTTAATGTATCATAAAGTGTAAATTACACAGTGGTATCAGGTTGTGAACCCAAGTTCTCTCAGCAAGAGTGTTTTCCAACACTATAATGCGCAACAGAACAGAGGAGTTAGAATGTAAAGTGTGAGTAACCAACAGAAGCACAAAATAAATGTATCTGATTTCCCTAAAGAATGGCAGCATTGCAGTTATCTGCATAGTAATCTCTATCTTATTATTATATTACATTTCTGTACAAATTTTAAAAATGTCTAAGTGTGTATCAACACGGAATTGAAAAGTGAAAAAATATATCAGGGGCTTATATGTATTATGCAAAACCACAACTTGCATGATCTTTCTGACAGAATGGATGAGATGTTAGGTATTGAGCAGGTGAAACTCAAAAAATTATCTTTTCTTCACCAAAATAAAAAGCTTCTGCACAGAAAAAAAATCAACAAAACAAAAGACAATCTACAGAATGGGAGAATATATTAGCAAAAGACATACCTGATAGAGAGCTAGTATAAAAAATATATAAAGAGGGGCGCCTGGGTGGCTCAGTTGGTTGAGCAGCCAACTTCGGCTCAGGTCACGATCTAACTGTCCATGAGTTCGAGCCCCGTGTTGGGCTCTGTGCTGACAGCTCGGAGCCTGGAGCCTGTTTCGGATTCTGTGTCTCCCTCTCTCTGACCCTCCCCCGTTCATGCTCTGTCTCTCTCTGTCTCAAAAATAAATAAACGTTAAAATATATATATATATATATATATATATATATATATAAAGAATCTATAAAACTCAACACCCCAAAAATGAATAATCCAGTTAAAAATGGCAGAAGACATGAATATACACTTTTCCAAAGAAGACATACAGATGGTCAACAGACACATGAAATGATGCTCAACATCACTCACCATCAGGGAAATACAAATCAAAACCATAGTGAGCTACCACCTCACGCCTGTCTAACAACACAGGAAACAACAGGTGTTGGTAGGGATGTGGAGAAAGGGGAACCTTCTTTCACTGCTGGTGGGAATGCAAACTGGTGCAGCCACTGTGGAAAACAGTATGGAGGTTTCTCAAAAAGTTAAAAATAGAACTACCCTATGTTCCAGCAATGGCACTACTAGGTATATACCCAAAGGATACAAAATTACTAGTTCGAAGGGAAACATGCACCCTGATGTTTACAGCATATATCAACATTATCAACAATAGCCAAATTATGGGGATAGCCCAAATGTCCATTGACTGGTGAATGGATAAAGATGTGGTATACACACACACACACACACACACACACACACACACACACAGTGGAATATTACTCAGCCATCCAAAAGAATGAAATCTTTCCATTTGCAATGTTGTGGATGGAGCTAGAGAGTATTATGCTAAGTGTAGTAAGTCAGAGAAAGACAAATAGCATATGATTTCACTCATATGTGGAATTTAAGAAACAAAGCAAATGAACAGGGTAGGGGGAAGAAGGAAGAAAGGCAAACCAAGAAACAGCCTCTTAACTATAGAGAACAATTTGATGGTTACCAGAGGGGAGGTGGGTGGGAGGATGGGTTAAATAAGTGATGGGGATTAAGGAGGGCACTCATGAAGAGCACCAGGTATTGGAAGTAAGTATTGAATCACTAAATTGTACACTTGAAACTAATATTACACTGTATGTTGACTAACTGGAATTTAAATAAAAACTTTAAAAAGAGAAAAATTATCTTTTGTACAATGAGTGATGGATCCAATATGAAATTTTCAGGAAGGTACACTGCTTACAGAATTGACCCTTGAACAACAAGGGTTTGAACTGTATGGGTCCACTTACACGGGGATTTTTTTCTTACAGAGAGAGAGAGAGAGCATGGGTGAGGGAGACGAAGAGAGGGAGAGGGAGGGAGGAAGGCAGGGAGGGAAGGAGAGAGAGAGAGAGAGAGAGAGAGAGAGAGAGAGAGAGAGAGATTGAGATTCTTAAGCAGGCTCCACACTCAGCGCAGAGCCCCATACGGGGCTTGATCCCACAACCCTGAGATCATGACCTGAGCCGAAATCAAGAGGTGGACACTCAACAGACTGAGCCACCCAGGAACCCCTGTGGATTTTTTTTTTATACAGGTAGTACTCTAAATGTATTTTCTCTTCCTTATGAATTTCTTAGTAATACTTTCTTTTCTCTAACTTGAATGTATGAATACAATGTACATTACATATATAAAATACATGTTAATTGACTATATTATTGGTAAGGTTTCCAGTCACCAGTAGTCTATTAGTAGTTAAGTTTTGGGCAAGTCAAAAGTTACATGCAGATTTTCAACTGCACAGGGTATTGTTCAAGGGTCAGATGTAATTAGAGGTGTTATGGCTTGAAGTTTACACTGTGTGATTCTATGGAACCATTCTATGGAATCATATATTGAGACCTTCATCCAATTTGTGAATGTATTCCAGCTGTCTCAAAAGTATCATGGATACTTGTCATTGGATATTTGTCATTTAAATGCCTTAAAACTCATTTTAAGAGAATGTAGAGTCTAAACTTACTCCCAGTATTTTTTTACATATATCAGTATTTTAGTTTTTCCTTTTCAAATCAACACAATATACATACATAAAAGTACATGAATCACAAGTATGCAGCTCAAATTATTTTCAAAACTGAACAAACTCAGGCAACCATCCCCCATATCAAGAAATAGAATATTGCCAAATCCCAGAAGAATCTATTATAATCATTCCCGCATAATACTTTCTCCAAGAGTAACTCCTCTCATGATTTCTAACACTACAGAGTTTTGCCAGTTTTCAATATTGATATAAATAGAAGTATAAAGTATGTAGGTTTTTCTGTCTGGCATTTCACTCAACATTATGTCTGTGAGACCTATTCATGTTATGTATCATTGCAGATTGTTCATTCTCATTGTTATATATCATTACAGTATAGAGTCTTCCATTGTGTGACTATACCACAATTTAATTATCCATTCTATTGCTGAAAATATTTTATGAATAAGGAGCTTCTGAAAATATTTCATGCCCACACTGGGTACACACCTAGAAATGGGACTGAAGATCAAGAGGTGTGCACGTGTTCAGTGGTCCTCACTGAAATTCTGTGCTCCTTTAGTCACAAATCAAATAAACATATAAGAGGAAGTATGATTCTGAACTCTCTGTTCTCTTCCATTTGTCGATTTATCTGTCATTTCACCAATATCATATAATCTTGATTACTATGACTTCATAATTGTTCTTTTCATGTACCAACTTGGCTCTTCAACTTCCAAATTGCTTTGCCTGTATTTGGCCCTTTGAATTTCCATACAAATTTTAGAGTCCGATAAACATGTTGGGGCTGTTTATTGGTATTGTATTGAATCTGTAGATTAATTATTACTTAAATGATATTTTACAACATTGAGGCTCCCAGTCTATGAATAGGGAATGTTCTTCATTTTATGTAAGTAGCCTGTAATTTTTCTCAACAATGTATAATGGTTTATTCATAGAAGTCTTTCTACATCTTTTGTTAGAGCTACTCCTAGTTGCTATCAGTCTTCCATTTTTTTTGTTCTTTTTCGAGATGGTCTAGGCTGGTCTAGATCCCTCACAATTGGATTTAAATTTTAAAATTTGCCAATGCCTCTGAAAGCCTGCCGTGAATTATAATTGAAATTGCTGTAAATCTATAGGTTACTATGGAAAGAATTGAGATTTTTTTTAATTTAAATTTTAGCTAGTTAATATGCAGTGCAATATTGGTTTCACAACTAGAATTCACAAACAACACCCAGTGCTCATCACAAGTGCCCTCCTTAGTAGCCATCACCCATCCAGCCCATCTCCCACCTCCCTCCCTCCATCAACCCTCAGTTTTTTCTCTATTGTTAAGAGTCTCTTGTGGTTTGTTTCCCTTTCTTCTCTTCTCCACCCTTCCCATATGTTCATCTGCTTTGTTTCTTAAATTCCACATATGAGTGAAATCATATGATATTTGTCTTTCTCCGATTGACTTATTTCACTTAGCATAATACATTCTAGCTCCATCCACGTTGTTGCAAAAGGCAAGATTTAATTTTCCCTTGATGACTGAGTAATATTCCATTCTCTCTCTCTCTCTCTCTCTCTCTCTCTCTCTCTCTCTATATATATATATATATATATCCATTCATCACTCAATGGACATTTTGGCTCTCCCCATAGTTTGGCTATTATTGATAATGCTGCTATAACCATTGGGATGCATGTACCCCTTCAAGTTTTTTTTTAATCATTTGGGTAAATACCTAATAGTGCAATTTCTGGATTGTAGGGTAGTTCTATATTTAGTTTTTTGAGGAACCTCTATACTGTTCTCCAAGTGTCTTTACCAGTTTGCATTCCCACCAGCAGCACAAGAAGGTTCCCCCTTCTCCACATCCTTGTTAACACTCGAATATCCAATGGAAAAAGAACAGCCTCTTCAGTGTTGGGAAAACTGGATGGTGACATGTAGAAGAGTGAGACCGAACCACTTTCTTATACCATACACAAGAATTGAGATTCTTTGAAATAATGAGTTTTCCTACCAATGAGCATGATATATTTCTCCATTTAATTTTCTTTTTTTAAAAAAAGACTTATGTTTATTTATTTTTGAGAGAGAGACAGAGCATGAGTGGGGAGTAGCAGAAAGAGGAAGACACAGAATCTGAAGCAGGCTCCAGGCTCTGAGCTGACAGCACAGAGCCTGACACAGGGCTCAAACTCATGAACCGCGAGATCATGACCTGAGCTGAAGTGGGATGCTCAACTGACCGAGCCACCCATGCACCCCTATTTACCTTTTCTTTAATTTGATTTAACTTGTCTCACAATTCCATGTACACAATTATAAAAGTCCTCAACAATATATGATAAAATACAATTCAAAATGCATAAAAAGAATTATAAACCACTAAGAAACAATATTTATTTTAGGTATGCAAGGCTGGTGTAACACTAAGAAATCAGACAATGGAATCTACCATGTCAACAGCCTAAATTGTAAATATTATAGTATCATATATGGGCATGTGGATTTCTAGATTCCTCTTATACATAGGTGCCTTTCAAAGTTCTTATTCCCCTAAATAACTATCTCTTCAGCTTTTCATTCTGGGTTTTTAGTGTGTCTACAGTTTGTCCTAACTGTAATCTTTGGCCCTAGGTGGAGGCTGAAGTGTGAGATCAAGTGTTGGCAGGGTTGTTTCCTTCTGAAGACTGAACAGGCAGCCTTGAGATAAAAGAACAAAATTGGTAGGACTCACTTCCTAATTTCAAAAGTTGCTACAAAGCTCCTGTAATCAAACTAGTGTGTTAATGGCAATAAAAATAGACATACAAATAAATGAATTAGAATTCAAATTTCAGAAATAATCCCATGTATTTATGGCCAAATAATTTTTTACCAGGGTGCCAAGATCATTTAATGGGGAAAGAATAGTCTATTTAATAAATGGTATTGGGACAAGTGGATATTCACATTCAATAGACTGAAAGTGGACTTTAACTTCACATTATCTACAAAACTTAACTTAAAATGACTCAAAGATACAGACATAAGAACTAAAACCATAAAACTCATAGAAATAAACACATGTGGTGAGTAATGTGCTGGGGAGAATGCTACACGCCTAGAGATGCACCTGGGCCACTTAAAAGAACTTGATTTTGGCAGTGCTTTCTTAAATATGACAATAAATGCACAAGAAACCTAGGAAAAAAATTAGAGAAACTGGACTTCAAACATTCAAAATTTAAAATTTTTTGCATCAAAGGACACTAGCAAAAGACTGAAAGACAAAATAAACATGTGATAATGGTCTAGTATCCGGATATATAAAAATCTCTTTCAACTCAAGAAGAAGATGAACAACTCAGTAAAAAAGGGGGAAAGGGCTTGAATAAACATTTATCCAAGGAAGACATACAAATGACCAACCAGCACATGGAAAGATGCTGAATATCATTAATTGAGAATTTCAAATAAAATATCAGAATTATATACCAGTAGAAGGGCTATAATTTTTTTAAAAATGAAAATAACAAGTGATAGAATATAAAGAAAGTCTCATACATTGTTGGTAAGAATATAGTTCAAACAGTGTTCATACCAGCACTATTCACAACAGCTCCAAAGCAGAAACAATCCAAACGTCCATCGGCTGAGGAAAAAGATAAATAAAATGTGGTATATCCATAAAATGGAATATTAGCAATAAAATGAAGTACAGATACTTGCTATAACATAAATCAACCCTTGAAAATATCATGCTAAGTGAAATAAACCACACACAAAGGCCACATGTTGCATGATTCCACTTATATGAAATATTCACAAAAGGTAAATGCATAGAGACAGAAAGCAGATTAGTGATTATCAGAGGTTGGTAGGAGGGATGAATGTTCTTTGGTTTTAGAGGTAAGAGCCATTTAGTGGACAACTGCCCCCATAAACAAAATAATTTAAAAATTCAGCATATTCCTCATTTTACTGGAGACATAGACCTCGGTAGAGGTGTGTATGTATGTATGTGAGCAGTGATGGGGGAGAACAGTGGGTTGGCTGCTCACCTGGAAGCTCACCATTCAAACACAGATTTGCAAGAAGACACTAGTATTCCAGCAGATACTGGTAATACCTTCAGAGGTATCCAAGAGGAACTTGATTCACCTTGTAGAAGAAGTAGATGAGAGTAGGCTTGAATTAATATTAAAGATTCTTTACATTTTTAAAAAAATGTTTTATTTATTTTTTGAGACAGAGAGAGACAGAGCATGAGCAGGGGAGGGGCAGAGAGAAAGGGAGACACAGAATCCGAAGCAGGCTCCAGGCTGTCAGCACAAAGCCGGACGCGGGGCTCGAACTCACGAACCACGAGATCATGACCTGAGCGGAAGTCGGACGCTTAATCAACTGAGCCACCCAGGCGCCCCAATATTAAGGATTCCTGATAGCATAATTAAAGTGTATGCATTTCCTCACAGGTGTAATAATGATTGACTAGCTTGAATGTTTGCTAGGGAACAGAACATGAACGTGTGAGTATTTACCCCTCCCCCAAGCCAATTTTGCTTCTGCTAGCTGGGTTCTTTCCCATTGCCATCGCCCTAAGTAGGGGTCTGTATTTGCCAAAGCGACTCATGAGATTTTAGTGAAGCAGTATCAATGAATAGAAAAACCTAGAAAAGAACCCAGAAGACCTAAGTTAACCTACTTCATTAAGACCCGAAGAGGAGGAATAAGCATGAATAGAAGAGCTGACTAGTTATTAGAGAGAGAGTTTGCAGTTTGGTGAATGAGAGACTATGAAGCAGTTTCTACAAAGAGAGAGTTAGAATGGAGAGGAAAGACAATTCTGAGAAATGTTATGGTGTATGGAGTAAACACTTTCTGTTTTTTAAGGTGATGAAAGTCAATGTGGAGTTCTTTTAAAATTTCTTTTAGCAACTATACTTTTTCTGTAATGCAACTCCCTGTAGAGGGCTTGGCCACATGGACCTTAGCATATAGTAAAAATTTGGGGCACCTGGGTGGCTCAGTCAGTTGAGTGTCTGACTCTTGATTTTGGCATTAGGTCAGGATCCCAAGGTTGTGGGACTGAGCCCTGCGTGGGGCTCTGCCCTGAGCATGCAGCCTGCTTAAGATTCTCTCTTTCCTCTCTCCCGCTTGCACTCTAACATAAAATAAAATAAAATAGAAAATACAATACAATACAATACAATACAATAAAATACAAGTATGTCTTTGTTTTAAAACCGAGAATTCTATACTGCTCTTCTTTAGGTGATGAGATTTTGGGTGATTGTTTTCTCCCCACATTCTTCATTTATTTTTAAAAAATACTTTACTAATGCATTATTTTTATATTCATAGCTTTAATTTTTTTCCACACTAAGATTAGTGATTACTACTTGAAATAGCGAACCACATGCATAAAAATGTAGGGGCATGTAGCAAAAATGCAAGATAAAGTATAGTTAAAATGTTGAAAAATTTTCATACTCACTGTCTCTGTCTTTCCATAGTAACCCAATTGCATGCATTGTATTTTTAAATAAGTACATAATATAGTACCTATAAATTATATTTAAAATTATATATGTATGTATTTATGTATGTATTTCTAATAACATAATAATCTTTAAAATTATTTGTGTAACTTGAAACAACAAGCAAAGAGGGAATTTCAAAAATATTACATTTTCCATTCAACCCACTTCAATCTGGCTTATGATTCTACACTGAGAAACCTATGGTCAAAAGTTACCAGTGATGTCCATGTTGCTAAATCTATGAAGGGCACCTGGGTGGTTCAGTCAGTTAAGCATCCACCTTTTGGTTTCAGGTCAGGTCACGATCTTGCAGTCTGTGGGTTGGAGCCCCATGTCGGGCTCTGTGCTGATGGTGTAGAACCTGCTTGGGATTCTTTCACACTTCCTCTCTCTCTGCCTGCTCTCTCTCTCTCTCTCTCTCTCTCTCAAAATAAATAAATAAACTTGAAAAAATGTTGCTAAATCTATGAAAATGTTTCTATTCTCCTTATGCAAAAACCCTAAATAGCATTCTGTAGAGTTAAATAATCCTTCCTGGAGCAAAAATCTCTTTTAGAAGTCCTTTTTTTATTAATCCACAAATAAAATTTTTCTCTCTAAATCACAAATTACTTACAAATGTTCTCATATAAGTTGATTATACATGTATAAATATTGTTTCCACTTCTATAAATGGGGTCAATTTTTCTGACTCTTCTTATTCTTCCTCTTTTATTGTGATAAAATACATAAAAAAATCGTCCCTTTTACATCTAATGTGTTACAATTCAGTGGAATTTAAAATAGCTCACAGTTGATCACTGGGTTTATTCTACCTCACTGGCTTCAGATAAATATGAGGGAATGAGTAGGTAAATAATGGCCCTGGTGCCCTGTTTCTACTTGTCACTCTATCACACTAGAGAGAAAGTAATGGCCACAGGTTCAAAATGAACACCAGGGTGGCTCTTTAGAGAGTCCACATAATAATAAATATAAAATCTATTTATCCATGTCTAACAAGCTTCCTTTTGTGGGGAAACATGACCTCAAGACGCAAAACTACACCTGCATCTTAGGAAAACTCATGAAGATTCTGAAATAGACGAAAAGAGGCATAGTCAGGGAAATAGTCATATAATTCCTGCCTGAAGACTTCATTCCTTCTGATGGAGAAACAATTCACTTCTCTCCCATCCAATGGATACAAACTGTCTTGCATGTGTTTATAAAATCCATTTCAGCATTCTTGATTGATCTGGGCAAATGTGGTTCTTACAATTCTCCTATGAACCAGCTGTAACCTCTTACTATTTACTTTATTAATTGATTAATACATTAAATAAAAGTTTTGAAAAATTTATTTTCATATTTGTGTGAGAGTCATGATTTTACCTTTTACTTTTCAATATCCTTTAACAGTTTTGAAGGTCATTCTTCCATATTCTCTATTGATTGTATTCCTGGAGAAATTTATCTTATTGATAGCTTAAAACTTATCATATATTTTCTTGGCTTTTTAGGGGCCAAGGGCAGGTTCCCTCAAGATAAGCCACTTTAACATGAACATTATTTTGAATTAAAAGCAATTGAAATGAAGCACATTCAATCATATGACTTCTTCACTCATGAGGACTTTAAGAGACAAAACAGATGAACATAAGGGAAGGGAAACAAAAATAATATAAAAACAGGGAGGGGGACAAAACAGAAGAGACTCATAAATATGGAGAACAAAGTGAGGGTTACTGGAGGGGTTGTGGGAGGTGGGGATGGGCTAAATGGGTATAGAATCTACTAAGGAATCTACTCCTGAAATCATTGTTGCACTATATGCTAACTAATTTGGATGCAAATTTTGAAAAATTAAAAAAATTAAAAAAAGAAATGAAGCATATTCAGAAAAAGCTCTTCTGCTTGCACCAGGAGAGCTATTAACAAAGACTCCTCTTTACCTTAGAAACTTATCTGCACAATAGGGCAAGCTCTGCTTTCCAAACGTCTCCTTTCACTTTCTTTCTCCTTTTTGTATCCACAGACCCCTCCTTAGCTCATATAAGCATCATGTTGCCTCACTGTCTTTGGAATTTCCATGTCTGTGTGGATTCCCAGTATGTATCTATTAAATTTGATTTTTCCCTGTTAACCTATCTCATCAATTTGATTTTTAGTCCAGCTAGAAGGATCTTGAAAGGTAGAATAAATTCCTCCTCCCCAACAGCTACCAGAAGTGAATCCCAAGTGTCAATATAACTTTGAGCACTGAGTAATTTATAGAATTGTTGAATCATTGGGGTGCCTGAGTGGTTCAGTCGGTTAAGCATCTGACTTTGGCTCAGGTCATGATCTTGCAGTTTGTGAGTTTGAGCCCTGCATTGGGCCCTGTGCTGATAGCTCAGAGCTCTGTCTCTGTTTCTGTCTCTTTCAAAAATAAATAAACATTAAAAAAAATTTAATTATAAAAATAATTGTTGAATCATTATTTGGTATGCCTGAAACTAGTAAAACATTGTTAATTATATATATATACATATATATATATAACTCATGTATAATTAATACATGTATATATGATTCATATATATGTGTATATATATATATACACATATATACACATATATGCATATATGTATATATGTGTACATATATATGTATATATGTGTACATATATTTATGTATATATATATATAAAATTTTGCTGACCCCCTGTTTCTTTAGTCTTTTTTCCCACCTCTCTGATGATTTGATGTTCTTTTTTTTTATAGCTGATTAGTTATTCCCCATTGGTGGCAGCAATGTCTGGGAATTTGCTTTTATGGTCTGAACATTTGGTGATCTCCATGAATGAATTAATAAAGTTCTTGTCTCTGGTGGGTGAAAGACAGCAAAGAATCTGTTTTTGTTTGTCTATTGTGTATTTTGAAATCAAATAAATTAAGAGTTTTGTACCCACTAGGAAGGAAATGGGCTCTTTGGTATCTGGACTGGTAAGTTTATTGTATTTCTAAGTCTCTTGTGTTTCTTAATGTTGAACTAAAATTGAAGAATTATAGCATCAATTTCTTTCTGTCTCTGTATTATAACATGCCTGTAATGAAAAGCTATTAGTTCTCATTGTGTTGAGCAAAGAATGTTTTCTTATCTCCAGAGAGAACTAACAAATTACATTATAAGGTCTCTTAAATTAAAAGAGATCTATTCTTATTGGCTTATGTAGATAAATAAGTACTTATAAAATTAAATATACCTAAAATTCCCAGAAAATAGAGGAATTGAACTTATAATGCAGTAAATATGCTATACTTAAAGAATAATTATTCTTATACTTAATAGTTATTCTTATAGAAACTAACTCAGAAAACTTTTAGGAATCCAATTTTATATAACAAAAGTAAATCTTGGGTAAACAAGAATAGTTTAATAATTTTAGTTAAATAAAACATCCATGTCTTCTCTGATTTATCAGCATGAAGTATATTACAAACATATATTTTATTCCATTCCATTTGAATTTGTTTTTTGATCAAGTAAGGTAATAACATTCTTCAATAATTAAGATTATGAAACTGCAACTTGTGCTCAACAATGTTTAATCATTATTTTGGCAGACTTTATTTCAATAGTAATTATGTTTTCTAGTATGTCAGCTTGAGAATAATTGCCAAGGTAGTTTGGTAACTTAAAAACCTCGAACTGTTACCAACTTGGGCAAAAATACAAATATTGTTGAATATCTACATAATTACTAAGTAGAATATTGAAACACGTATTTTAAGCTTATATGCTCTTGCCTCTTAGTTTTAATGCTATCAAGAATTTAAAATTATGGATCATGTTAATGTGCTGATTTTTGTAATTTAGGAATCTGTATAAAAGACATGTGTGGCTATAAAAAATACCGCTGTGGGGGCTCCTGAGCTTTGGTAATTGGCAAAAGTTCTTCTATAATACAGTTCTCAATTATTACTCCCAAGTTTTCTCTGTGAAATAGTATTTTGGTACATTAGTGAAAGAGTATAATTAATATGAATAGTTGACACTATATTTTGGAGCAAAGGTGATAGAAAAATACAGTTGTGTTTATCAGAGGCAAGAGTTTGGATTTGCCTAAAAAGAAGTTCTGGCCTTTATGCTTAGCATCTGGGAGATAATCTCCAGGTTCTTGGAACATTTTAGGAACATTTGTTTATGTTTGCCTAGGGGCCTTGGGCCATAAATGGGTAGTTTAATAATATAATTTTGACTGGGAGCTAGCCACATCCATATAGTCTTAGGCTCGAGGCTGGCGACACCAGAAAAACTGTAATTTTGAATGAGGGCTCTGGGTCACATGGCGTCAGTCCACCTGGAAATTGAGATCAACCACATGGGCAATCAGTCAATCATTCATGCCTACATGATGATTCCCCAATAAAATCTCTGGATACTGAAGTTCATGTGAGTTCCCCTGGTTGGTAATATTCCATGCATAGTATAATTCAAATCAATTCCAAAAGAGTAATGTGTCCTGACTTCATGTGGAGAGAAAAATGAAAGCTCTGCACTTGGTTCTTCTCCCGGACTCTGCGATATGTACTTTTTCCCTTGCCTAATTTTAATCTGTATCCTTTCCCTGAAATAAACCAGAACCATAATAGGTGTTCTGATAGTTCTTCTAGTGAATTGTCAAACCTCAAGCTGCTTTTGGGAAATCCCCGAATTTGTAGATATCAGAAGTAAGGGTGGTCTTGGGTCTGTTTTCTCTAATTTAATAGTTGATCCTTGACTTCACTGTGTTTCTCCAAAAAAAAAAAAAAAAAAAAGTCATTTGCCCTAAAACAGAAATTCTCAGCCGTTTTTACTTTTGGTCTGTGGATCTGTTATATTCCTGGGACTTATTGTGCATTAAAAAGAGCTTCTGTTCCTCTAGATTATAAAAGTAAATATTTACTATGCTAGAAGTTTGAAACTGAGAATTAAAAAATGCTTATTTATTGATTTCATGTGAAAATAGCAATAATTAATGTTTAGTATAAATAAACTCTTAGAATTATTGTGAAATTAGTTTTGACAACATGTACCCCAGAGATACATCCTAAAGTAAAGTATCTCTTGGTTCCAGAATATGAAAGAATGTAATGAATGTGAAACTTTGGAAAGAATTTTTACCATGGTTTATAATAACTGTCACAAAAAGGAAGCTATTAAAATCTTAGTAATGTTCAGTCAATATTTATGGGTTTGCTTCTTTGGCTTACTAATTAGTACCTTAGCCTATTGTTTTCTATACTTATTTTTAAATGTTTATTGTCACTTTGGTTAAATAGGCAACCAGGTAATTTCTTATGCACCTATGGTCATATCCTAATCTAGTGTCCAAATTTCTTAACAACTTCAAAAAGAATATTCTTCCCATATACAACCCTTGAATCCTAAATAGAAAATTAGATAATGTAAACTTTCAGGATATCTTTACACCGTACAGGCCAATGACAGGCTGTCCCAGGATGGCCCATTTCAGCGGAAAACGTTGTTTTGCGTTCAAAGCAATACATTCAGGAAAAGCTTTTTACTTCCCCCTCAACTGCTTGCTTATACCAGTAAGAGAGCTATTAAGGGATTTCTCTTTACCTAAGAAACTTATTTACATAATAGGGCAAGATTTGTTTTTCAAACATGTCCTCTCACTTTCCTGTTAGTGGTCTTTCTCCCCTTTGTATCCTCAGACCCCTACCCCTCTCTTTAGCTCATATAAGCATCATTTTGCCTATCTTTGAAATTTCCATATCTGTGTGGATTCCCCATGAGTACACTGTTAAATTTGATTTTCTCCTATTAATCCGTCTTATGTCAGCTTGATTCTTAGTCCAGCTAGAATGACCTTGAAGGGCAGAGTAAATTCTCTCTCCCCAATAACACCTAAAACTATACTCGAGATTTCATAGATGGAAAGATTTGTTCTTTTGCCTTAGAAGAAAAGATGCTTAAAAAGTTTGCTCAATATGTCACTCTTTCAAGTGTTACATGAGAAGAGCTGTCAAATAAGAAGATAAGGTCAACCTTCCTTAGGTTAAATTTGTGTAGGTAAAATAGTATTGATACAATTATTTTAGAAATTGTATGGTTTATAGGAAGCCCTTGGAGATTTGTCAATGTCTTTGCCTTCCATAATATGTCATAACTTCAGGAGAAATACTGATAATAATTCTTGGGAAATAATTCTCGCAACTTTCTCTGCACATCTCAGAGTCCTGGTGGTATTTCGTCTGATAATACTACATAATAACAGTAATGTTAATGTCACTACTCATAATTTTAATTATTATATAAAATGTTGATTAATTACAATTTTGCCTCTTTAATTTCAGTCTAGCATTTTCAAAGGAAGCAGTTTCCAACTGTAGATGTACATCAGACTTAACCATGAATTATTATAAAAATACAGATACATAGGTCTTGCTCCAGCATGAATGCATCTTTTGTACTGATATTAATAGTATAAAATTATTTGATGTTAACTCTTAGGATGTTTTTTTTCTCTCTAGAGACTATGTCCATCCATTTTTATAAATTAGTTCTAACATTCACTGTCCTCTTTGAAATTGAGCTTAACAATTTTACTTGGATACAATTGCTCTTATCTTTACAATGACTTTACTACCTTTGTTTTACATGCCACCGAAACAACCGAATTTCCTTATAAGTTGTGTTATTCTTATTAAGAACTTCATAAGAACTTTCACACTTGAAAAATTGTCGGTAATAAATGAACCACGGTAATTTTAAGTGTCTGCTTTCTACAGATAATGTTTAGTTTCTTTTGATGTGTGTATGAAGGGCTCTGCTATGAGCTACAGTCCAGAGTTTGTGTCTTCAACAAAGGATAGTCTCAAAGTCATATGAAAAAAAAAACAAAACTTACCAGATACTTCAAACTATTAACACTTGAAAACGAAAACTAACTCTTGTCAACTTTCGAAGTGACATCAGACAACTTTCAGATCATACCAATAGACTGGGTTAGGATATCCAGGTCTCTTGTTCGTAGAAAAGCAGATGGCTTCATGGTAACCTAAGATTCAGAAGAATGAGAATTAATTTATGTGACTGATAAATTTATGGGGAGAGTTTTTTATTGCAGTTATTTGCTTGAAATATTGTTGATTTTTTTTATATTCTGAATATATCATAGTGTTCATAAGCTATCTCGAATCCACAGTAATTTAATAACTTCTGCCTTTGTTAGGTGAAGTTAAATATGTAAAAATATCTGATTTTCATTCATTTCCAGAATTCAAACCTTACAAGTGTCTCCTCAGTTTCATTGCAATACTGGTACTCATAAGCAAGAAAATGCAGTAAAAATATTTCTTCCTTTTTACCATGACATTGTTAACAAATTAAATATACAACGAAGGCGTTACCTGAAATGCCATATAGGAGAATGAAGCTTTTTAATTCAGGTAGGACAAACCACTGTTAATGAGCATAGGGTTGCTCTGCCTTTGAAGCCAATGCTTATAAAACCTTCCTAGGAAAACCGGCCTGCTATCTGATTTTCAGGGCGGCAGATATACAGGATATAAGGAAAGAATCTGTTAGGTTAGAAACCTTAAGACATGTTGAGAACTTTGAAGAAAAAGAAAATTAACACTATTGCTGTATGTATGTAAATCATCAGGACAAACCTATTGGAACTAGCCTTATTTTGTGACTGAGCATAATTTTTCTTTGAGATTATTAAAATCAAATAGGTAGCACTGGATTTTTTCAAAATTTTCTTTAAATTCTAGTTAGTTAACATACAGTGTAATAATTGGTTTTAGGAGTAGAATTTAGTGATTCATCATTTATATATAACACCCAGTGCTCATCTTAACAAGTGCCTTCCTTAATGCCCACCCTTACCCATCTGACACCCTTCCAGCAACCCTCAGTTTGTTCTCTGTAGTTAAGAGTCTCTTATGGTTTACTTTCCTCTTTTTTTCCCCTTCCCCTATGTTGATCTGGTTTGTTTCTTAAATTCCACATATGAGTGCAATCATATGGTGTTTGTCGTTCTCTGATGGACTTATTTTGCTTAGCATAATACGCTCTAGCTCCACTCCTGTCGTTGCAAATGGCATTTCATTCTTTTTGATGGCTGGGTAATATTCCATAGTATATGTATACCACATCTTCTTTATCCATTGATCAGTCGATGGACATAGGGGCTTTTTCCATAATTTGCCTATTGTTGATAGAGCTACTATAAACATTGGGTGTGTGCACCCCTTCAAATCAGTATTTTTGTATCTTTTGGGTAAATACCTAGTAATGCAATCTGGAAGAAATGGATAAATTCCCAGAAAAGTAGGTAGCACTGTTAAGAAAGACTGAAAAATTTTGAAATAGACCAAAAAGAATTCTGTGTCTATAATGTTAATCTTAGATGTTGCCTAAATCTTGGTATTCTGATTTGATGGATTTTGCCTTTAAGTTTTGCATAGTTCGTTACCTTATAAATACCTGATAGCCATGCAAATGGCTCTTTTCCATAGACATGCAAATGAATTCTATGCAGTGGAAGAACAATTTATTTTCCTTTGTGGGGACAAAAATGGATTTTTTGTAAGTTAATTTCAGTGTTCCTGATTGACCTACATAGGTGTGGCACTTTGAATTCTCCTTTGAATTGGTCATTACATCTTGCTGGTTCCTTCATTAATTAATTACTTAAATAAAATCACTAAAATGTATTCAATTTATACTTGTATGAAAATCATGATTTTACTTAAACAACAACAAAAAGCTATGTTTTTACACTCTTTCTAGTTTCTTAAATCTGTCTGTACATCTAGGATCTGAACTCTATTCATCCATTGCTTAAACTTTCAAAGATTGGACAAAAATATTTTCATTTTTGTTTGATATTTTTAATCACTTAATATATAAACTGTTCAAGTTTTAGACAAAAGATAATACTGAAACATTTTATGAGATTACAAAACAATCCTTAAGACTCATTTTCAGATCACTTCCTCCCCCAAATTGAAACCTTGCAACTATGTAATTAAAATCACAGAATTGAAAATTTTTTAAATAATTTTTTTAAATGTTTATTTTTGAGAGAGGCAGAGACAGAATGCAAGTGGTTTAGGGGCAGAGAGAGAGGGAGACACAGAAGCAGAAGCAGGCACCAGGTTCTGAGCTGTAAACACAGAGCCCGATGCGGGGCTCAAACTCACGAGCTGTGAGATCATGACCTGAGCCGAAGTCGGACGCTCAACCGACTGAGCCATCCGGGCGCCCCTTTAAATAATTTTTTAATGTTTATTTTTGAGAGAGATAGAGAGACAGAACACGAGCAGGGGAGGGGCAGAGAGAGAGAGGGAGACACAGAATCCTAAGCAGGCTCCAGGCTCTGAGCTATCAGCACATAGCCTGAAGCTGGGCTCAAACCCACAAATTGTGAGATCATGACCTGAGTCGGAGTTGGATGCTTAACTGACTGAACCACCCAGGTGCCCCCCAAATTTTTTTTAATGTTTCTTTATTTATTTTTGAGAGAGAGAGAGAGAGAGAGAGAGAGAGAGAGGACAAGCAGGGGAGGGGCAGAGAGAGAGGGAGACACAGAATCCAAAGCAGGCTCCAGGCTCTGAGCTGTCAGCACAGAGCCCAATGCAGGGCTCGAACCCACAAACTGCAAGATCATGACCTGAGCTGAAATCAGATGCTCAACTAAGCCATCCAGGTGCCCCAAAAATCACAGAATTGAAAGGGTCTGTAAAGATCTTCTAGTAAAGTATTTCTCCACCGGATCACTATTGGCATCTTGGGAGGGACAAACCTTTGGTTTGCCTCACTGCCCTACATATTTGTGCTTTATAGCTTCTCTGACACTAGTGCTAAAATGCCATTTGATAATCCACACACATTTTGAAAACCAAACGAATCTTCCACACATTTCCAAAAGGCCCTGGAGGACAAAAGTCCTACCTACATGATCAGCAGAACTGGTTATGAAGTAATCACATGGCCATTCCAGAGGTCATGGGGCCTTTTTAGAGATATATGTAGAGGAAGAAAATGTTCCCCTTCCTCCCTTCTACGTTCTTTGTCTGGTCTAAAAATTAAATCAGCATTAGACAGATTACCAGGGAAAAAAAGTTAATTTCATATGTATGGAAGCCACAAAGATAGGAGGCTCAAAAGAGCGAGCAGAGCAGGCAGCTTTTATACCTTTCAGACAAAGAAACAATACATTTGTGAAGAATTGTCAAGACCAAGAAGTACCTGCTTCACTAACAGGCAATCTTTTAAGTGAAGATAGAATTTTTCTTTTGGTAAGGATTCTGGATACAACAACACATGAAAATACCTGGACCATGAGAATTGTAATTCAGAATAGTTTGGGAGATATTAGTATCTTTTTTGAGGTAGAGTTTTTTATTAAAGATAAAGACCTTTAGAATATATCAATCATGACTGAGGAAATTCTATGTCATTCATATTAATACTGGCCTTTCTGTTTGAAGAGATTAACCATCTAGTGTCTTATGTGGATTGTTCTAGTGTTGTGTTGGGGTTTTCATATTTAAGGAATATATTAGCCTCTGGGCCAAGTGATACGGTACCATTTGTCTATTGGTGTTCATTCATGCTCAAGGGTAACTTTTATAGGTTATTGAATTACTTCTTCACTCCTTAATGGAGTAAAAATTCAGTAATTCTTTGAATCTCCAGATAAGGTAGAATAAGTTGAGAACATGGCCCATTTTTCCACGTTAGTAGCTTGGATAGTAGTCTACAGATAGTTATGCAAACCATATGGACCTAGAACTAGAAACTCTGCATCCTAGCAAAACATTGATGCAAATAGATCTTGAAAAGAAGCATGTTACATTTTGCAGAAAATTGTATTTTGAAAGTGAGGGACATAAAATATCTTTATTTCACAAGGATGCACGGATGGAAAGATGTCAGTCTTTGAACCACACATTGCACAGGGGGGACCACATTTCAGTGACCCTAAAGAAAAAATATCTTGTCTCCTGTGATCTTGTAACAAAGATGCTGTAATCCCACAAAAAGGACAATTCAAACAACTCCAATGGTTAAGCTGTGAGCTGTTCTTTCTTGTCACATTATATGATGTGACAAGACTTTATAAGGCTTAATGGGATGTAAACAGTGTTATGTCACCCATTTGCAGAAGAGAGACAACTCCATTTATGTTACATCTATTTTGTAACAACAAGATGTAATTGAAATAGAGCAAACACAATTATCTTTTGCCAGCCAGCCAGTGAAATATTTCTCCCACACAGAGAATATGAAGAAAGATATGAAAAAGGGCCAGAAGAAATAAGAATTAAGCTTCTTTTCCCGATCCTGAAAACATAAATAGCTCTTTCAACAAATATCTACTAAGTACCTACTACGTGTCAAGCCAGCAAGGATGACAGTGAGAATGAGACGGTGAAGGTAAAAATACAAATCAGGCAAACATCCTGCTTTCAATGAGCTCATTATCTGGTATGGGGGACACAAAAAAGAGAGAAAAACACTACAGTAGGGGAATGTATCAAAGACTAAGGCAACTCAAGGAAGGCTCCAGGGAAGAAAGAATATTTGAGTTGGGAATCGAAAATAACGAAGACTTCATTACGGAAAATAAATCTTTACAAACTGTTTTTGGTTTTTATTTTAAGTTTATGTATTTATTTTGAGAGAGAGACAAAGTGAATGAGTGGGGGAGGTGCAGAGAGAGAGGGAGAGACAGAATCCCATGCAGGCGCTGCACTGTCAGCACAGAGCCCAGTGTGGGGCTCGAACTCACCAACTGTGAGATCACGGTTGAGCCCAAAGAGTCAGACACTTAATGGACTGAGCCACCCAGGTGCACCTTTGGTTTTTACTTAAAATGTACTTCTTATCAAGTAGAATCTCTCTTATCTAGCCTGAAAATCTCTGCCTGTTACATAACTTAGTTATTTTTACATTTACTCTAATTTTGATATATTTCCTCTTGTCTGTCATTATTTTACATATTCATTGCATGTTGATTTTTTCTTATTTATATATCTTATTACTGGAATTTATTATTATATCCAATGGGAGGATTAGAAGGAAATTTATTCTTTTTCCAAATGGCGATCCATTTTCTCAACATCATTTATTTAAAATCCATGGTTGACAAAGTATTTAAGATACTATATTGTATACTAAATTTCTATATATAGTTGGATCTGTTTCTGGACTTTCCACTCCATTCCTTTAATCTATTTGTCCACTCATATGCTGGTACCACGTTGTTTTAACTGTACAGACTTCATTTTATGTTTTAATGTCCCCTAGGGCTATAACCCATCATATCCCTTCATTTTAGTGTTTTATAGCTATGTGTGTACATTTATTTTTCCACAGAAACTTCAATATCAACTTCTCTAGCTCCCAAAAGTAGTTTATTAGAATTTTGATTACGATGGCATTATATTTTTAAAGTGATTTAGGAAAAATATTTATCATATAGTCAATATTTGTTATATGTAGTTCTCACGTTCTATAAAGTTGCTGTGAACACAGAATGAGCAAATAGTGAGCTATCGATCCTAGGGGAAATACAAGTTTAGTTTCCTGTGAGCATCTGGTCAAACATTTTGGTCAACTTATCAATATATAACATTGTTTTGTATGTGTTTCTGTTTAAAGACATCTTATTTAATATATTGTTGGTTAATTAACTTTGAACTCTCAGCCAACAGTACTATAGTTCATGCCTGAATGAACTATAGTTCATTCAGGACCTTATTTCACACACATATCTTCTCCATAACATATATCACAGACTTCTTTCATTTAAGAACATGAAACAGCACTTCAGCGCTACACTTGGGGGCCATTATGAATAGCAAAATCACCACCAAAAAGCACAAAAATTGAAAAATGTGGCACTAAATAGACAGCAAAAAAGATACTTGTTTATAGTATGAGAGCTGAAGCAAGAAAGCAGAACATCCCCTAGTTTGCCCTCAGTTAAAAAGGTGGATGTCAAGTGACTAAAGTTTTTTGTTTTTTGTTTTTCTGTTTTTTTGTTTTTTTGGCCACTCTAGGCATATCTGTGAATGACCATAAAAGTGTAGCCAAGTATTGATTTGTAAGTACAAAACAATTTTAGTGAGTAGGAGAAATCATAAATATGGAATCTGAGTAATAAAGATCGATTGTATGTACCTCTGAATATGTAATGAGGGATTAGATTTTTAGTGGGATCAAGAAAAGGCAAAGTAATCCATGATTATAGAAATTAGAGCACTGTTTTCCTTTTTGTGGGGAATTGACAAAACAAATTTCTGGGATGATGGAAAAGTTTTTTAAACATGAATTTGGATGGTGATTTGAGATTATAGTTTTCAAAATTTATCCTACTGTACATTGAATATTTGTAAATACTGCAGGAAAAAGCACTGGAGATAAAATGAAAATGTTTTCCATCATATTTCTTTCCATCTACATGTTATCATATTTGGAGTGCCTTGTGTTCAGCATTTAGCAGACTTATTTTACTCAATCTAAAAATTGTTTTCTTTTAATTGGAGTGTTTATCCTAGTTTATTTTAATGTGATTCTAGGATTATTAGATATAAGCCTATTAACTTGTTATGTTTTTTATTTCTCCCATCTGATACTTAGTTGATTTCTCCTATCCTGCCAACTTTTGGACTAATCAACTAGTTTTTTCATTATTCTATTTTTTTTCTTTCTTTGCTTTAAATTTTCATGATCTTATGCTATTCCTTTACGGTTTCCCTAGTGGTTAAAATACGTAACAGTGATTTATTGCAGTCTAATGTAAGCTAATATTTTTACCACTTCTGGAAAGAGCCTTAAAAGAGTTTGCTTCATTTATTCCCTCCTGTTCTTAGTTTGATTTTGTCATATAATTCACTTCCATATATAACATAAATCTTTTAAGATATTATTGTTATAGTTATTTTGAACAATTTTCATTTATATTTACCCACATATCTTCCCTTTCCATTCTTGAAAAATTAAAGACAAAGAAGACCTTTCAGGATGCGCTCTTTCCCAACCGGTCCCCCATTTTATATTAACTAGTTACATTTTGCCATAATACTGATGACCCTCACAAATATTTTGGTTCTCCCTTTCCTTATGTTCTGACCACCCCTAAGGGGCATGCCGACCCATGAGAGTGAATTCATGTATCTGCCCCGTGCCTAGCACAGCCCCTGTCCCAGAAAACTGGGTGCTCCATCAATATTTGCTAAATGCCCTGAGTATTCCAGCTTGGCTTTAACTTTCCAGCCCCACCCCCGTAGTTCCCTCAGCTCCCCGGGTTTGTGATGCAAACTCCACAGAAGGTAGAGAAGCCTGAGGTCGAAGGCTGAGAGCCAAAAGGGAGGACATGGTCCCAGGTGAGCAGTCAATCCCCACATGTAGGACAGGAAGGGTGGGGAAGAAGGAGACAGTGGGCACGTGGGGAAGGTACGGGTACCTGGACACACCCTCTCAAGGGTTGAGGTGGCCGTGGCAACCCCTACTTGTGGACTGTCCGGCCCTATGTGGGTCAGCCCCTGCAGGCGTAGGCTACAATGAAGAGGTTCCTACAGCAAGCCTCCTGGAGGTCCTGGCAGGTGTCTCCTCAGCACTTGGAAGTGCAGATAATCCCTATGGGCTTTATTTACACTTTTGTTGTGTATATGGAAGGTCTTCCTTAGGGGGATGCCTGGATCATGTGTTGGTATGTTTACATGTTCCACAAGCCCCACACAGGTTGTTCATATTTATGAGGAACATCAGATCATGCCTAGGTTCCAGCTGTGGCTGAGATGTGACAGACATCCATGTCCCCTATAGGTGTCTTTACTCCTTCATGACAATCGGATCCTTGCCTCTGACTTGCAGGAACTGTGGCCATAATGCAGATGGACAGCTGATGGACAGCAGGACCTGCATTCAAGGCACTTTCCCTTCAAGGCACAAATAGGGCAAGAAGAGGACCATACACAAACAGGCAAAATGAAAGGAGGGCATGAGAAAGATGGAGGTAAGAGCCCCCTCCCTCCCCACTCATGAGGGCACATGGGAGTGAGGACCCCTGGGCTTCAGTCTCTGGATTCTCAGCCAGGCAAAGTGAAGCCACTGTCCTCGATTGCCTCGTCCCACATGATCAAAGCTTGTCTGTTTTCTCCCTCCCAGGACACAGCGGACACGGGGCTTGCTCTTCAGTAGAATGTTCCCTCCTTCTCAGTGGTAAAGATGGCGTGTCTTGTAGAAAAGGGTGTTTGAGTTGTGGTGAGAAATGGATATCTGAGGGCAGCTGTGGGAGGGACCCGCCCCGC
Organism: Acinonyx jubatus; assembly: GCF_027475565.1. Lineage (NCBI taxonomy): Eukaryota > Metazoa > Chordata > Mammalia > Carnivora > Felidae > Acinonyx > Acinonyx jubatus. The sequence continues at coordinate 117,433,998 of NC_069389.1, forward strand.
TCTACATGGACATGAGAAGGGCAACACTGGAAGAATGACAACAGGTAAAACGAGAGATGGGGCCTCAACATGGACAAGGTGGAAGAACAGCTGGGAAGAGCAAAGGACTTCTCAGGAGGAAGGGGGTGGTTGGTGGTGGGCTCTGATTGGCCAGTTTTCCTCTGATGCTTATTTCATCTTCTGGTTCCCAAAGCCATCCTGCAACCCTCCAGGGAGAATGACAGGGCATTTCCATGGTCTTGGCAGTGATCCTTGATCCCCTCTCCCTTCAGTTGATTTGCCGAGGCAGCTGATGAGAGGAGTGAGGGTGGGTCGAGAATGAGGCACAGGAAACTTGCCACCCTCTGTGTTCTTGTGCCCTTCCCCGGAGGGGAAGTCCAGGGGTGAGAGTGGCTTTGTGTGGGTTGGGGTGGGGGGTGAAGAGCAGGTATGGTAGCCCTGGTGTCCTGGGTTCTCCTGATTCCCATGCCTAGCCAGGCAGCAGCTTTCTGTGATTTCTCAGTCCTCACTGTCTTTATTTCCTCCCTTGCCATTCCCTGAAGTCTCTGTTCTCAAACATACCCCTCTGATGCAGGATGCCAAGAGAGGACATCTCAAAGTTGCCAAGTAGTTGCTGTGGGGTTCTAGCCAGCCGGCTCAAGCTCCTGTCCTCAAACCATCCCAACGCCAAACCTTGTCAACACAAGGAAACCTTCTATGGTGGTCAATTTCGTGAGTGCTAGTTGCTTTGGTCCTTATCACCAATGATGGTCATGGAAGACAAGGAGGGGTTGGACTAGATGATTCACAGCACAAATAACTTCCTCCCTTGGCCAAAATGGTGACACGTGAACTAACAACTCAGTATTTGCAAGCAGCCAGCTAGAAAGAATGTCAGGAATGTAGCAATGTTTGGTCACTGAACTACCTAGATTCTTTCCAACTCGAAGCAAAAAGTACAATTAATGAAGCAAAGCATATAACTTATGCCAGGCACTGTGAAGGCATTAAGATGCTCCATTCCAGGCACAACAATATTGCAATGTTGTCTGTTGATGAGAAAACCATCACCTTTTAATACCGTAACCTCTCTGGTTGCACTTTACAATGGCAAAGGCATATAAGGCAAACATATATTGAAATAGTGCATAGTAAGTAGTTTGGCGGACAGTTACAATGATGACGCCCAGTGAGTCCTGTGTCCCTGTGAACACACCCTTTTTAAAAAAAAATTAATGTTTCTTTATTCTTGACAGAGAGAGACAGAAAGAGAGCAAGTGGGGGAGGGGAAGAGAGAGAAGACACAGAATCTGAAGCAGGCTCTAGGCTCTGAGCCGTCAGCACAGAGCCCCACATGGGGCTCAAACCCACGAACTGTGAGATCATGACCTTAGCCGAAGTCGGATGCTTAACTGACTGAGCCACCCAGGCACCACTAAACACACCTTTTTGTAATGGGTCTTTTTCTTCTCCTCCCTTCAAGGGCTGGATTCATTACCCAGCTTGCTGATCCTGGGCTAGCTTGTAACTTGTTTTTTTTTTTTAATTTATTTATTTATTTTGAGAGAGAGAGAGAGAGAGAGTAGGAACAAGCCAGGAGGGGAAGAGAAAGAGAGAGGAAGAGAGAGAATCCCAATCAGGCTCTGTGCTGTCAGTGCAGATCCCTATGTGGTGCTCCATTCCACGAACCACGAGACCATAACCTGAGTGGAAATCTAGAATCAGATGCTTAACCAACTGAGCCACCCAGGTGCCCCAAGTAACTTGTTTCTATCAACAGGATGTTTCAGATGGGACACTGCTCACCTTTAGGGGTAAGCCTTAAGATACTTTGTAGTTTCTGCATTTGCCCTTTAGGAACCTTGAGCTGTCCGTGCTCTGAAGAATTTGGGAATGAGTGACCCAATGGAGGGAGAGGTTCAGCCACTCTAATGTCCTGCCATTGCAGCTGGGACCTGGTCCATGTGAGAGGGCATCTTAGACCACCCCAGCTCAGCTGTCTGCATTTGCATGAGTGACCTCAGGTGAGCTCAGTGGAAGAAATTCCCAATCAACCTAAGAAATCATGGGAAATAATCAATGATTGTAATTTTAGGCACTTATATTCAGGATGCCATGTCATGCAGCCAAACCTATTCAGTGCATGGCTTTAAGCAATGTATTTAACTTCTGTGAGCTTCACTCATCATCTATAAATGTACTGCCTTCTTAGGGCTTTTAGTTGATTAAATCAGGTGATGGATGTATTCTTAACCAACTCACTGTATTGTCACCATGGAGCAAAGCCTAATGGGAAAAAAGTACTGAAATCATTATGTATGTATGTAATTCAAAATTTTCTACATCTGATTTAAATTTTTTATTTTTTTAATTTAAATTTTAGTTAACATACAGTGAAATAATGATTTCAGGAGTAGAATTGAGTGGTTCATCACATACAACACTCAGTGCTCATCAAAAGTGCCCACCTTAGTACCCACTGCCCATCTAGCCCATCTCCCACCCACCTCCCTTTGTCAACCACAGTTTGTTCTTTATCATTAAGAGTCTCTTGTGGTTTGTTTCCCTCAGAGAGGAAATAATTAAAAAAAAAAGCTTAGAAAACACTTTGAATATTTAAAACATACGACAAACCAAGGTTCAAATGTATTAATAAAAATAAATCTCAATAATCAGTCACAGAAAGGTATCACGGTTGGGGCACCTGGGTCGCTCAGTTGGTTAAGCATCTAACTTTGGTTCAGGTCATGATCTCACAGTTCGTGCGTTCAAGCCCCATATCATGCTCTGCGCTGACAGCTCAGAGCCTGAAGCCTGCTTCAGATTCTGTCTCCTTCTCTCTCTGCCCCTCCCCTGCCCATGCTCTCTCTCTCTCTCTCTCTCTCTCTTTCTCTCTCTCTCTCTCTCTCTCTCTCTCTCTCTCTCTCCAAAATAAACAAACATAATGTTAAAAAAAAGAGAAAGGTATCATTGTATCAAACATTGGGAATAAGATCATGTTTCAAAAATATTTACTGGGCTATTTAATGTCTTTGGGCTTTTGACCTGGAAGAAATATTTATTCCTGTATCAACTATTCTAAGAATATATAGTAGACACCAGGCCTTTGCATATGCTAGGAATACAGTAGAACTCAACAGATTCAAAACATGCTCAATTGAACTAACATTTTTATCAGGAGGTACATAATAAAATATTGAGAAAAATATTTATCATGCAGATAAGTAATAAATGCTATGGGGAAATATCAAGTAGGAAAAGAATACTGCAAGGACAAGTGTTAAAAGTTTGAACAGAACGAATGTTACTGCAATGAGTATCTGTGTGCAAGTTTTTATGTGGACATATATTTTCATTTGTCTCAGATGTATACCCAAGAATTGCATTCTTGGTAACTGTGGTAACTGTTTGGCATTATGAGGAAGTGCCAGACTCCTTCCAAAGTAGCCAATCCATTTTATATTGCAACCAGCGATGAATGAGTTTTACACTTTCTTCACTTTATTCTATCCCAGTATGTGTTATTTCTGTCTTACTGATTATAACCATCCTAGTGGGTGTGAAGTAGAATTTCACTGTAGTTTTGTTTTGCATTTCTCTCATGACTAATTATGTTGCACATTTCTTCATAAGGCTGTTGGCAACATAAATATCTATCTTTGGAGAAATGTCTATTCAATAATATATCAGTCTTTAAATAGGATTATTTACCTTTTTATTGTTGAGTTATAAGCATTCTTTATATATTCTGGATATGAGGCCCTTATCAGATATATGATTCTGGAATATGATATTAAATATAAATTTTTAGAGCACATATGTTGACCTTGTTCATGACCCTTACATATAAAACTTTTAGTCTTAATTGAGTATGTTAGCTATAGGTTGATTTTTTTTTTAAGATGCCTTTAATCAGGTTGAGGAGTTTCACTTCTATCCCTAGGTTGGTAAGATTTTATTTTTATCATGAGAGTTAATTTTATATCAGTTACTTTACATCCTTTGAAATTACCTTTTTTTCTCCTTTATTTTCTCATAGTGAAATAGATTGTTTGAATTTTCTGGATGTCTACCCATCCTTGTATTTCTGGGTTAAACTCCAAAGTGTCATGAAATATAAACACCTTTATATATTGCTAGATCTATTTTTTTTAAAGATTTTTGAATCTGTATTAAGAGAAATATTGGTCTGTAGTTCTTTTTGTCATGATATCTTTGCCTAATTTTGGACTTAGAGCAGTACAGGATTTATAAAATGATTTGAAATGCATTTTCTTTTAATGATTATTTTAATTCTGAATTGAATTTATTTAATGTGAAGTTGTTCATGGTTTACATTTTTTCTCGGTCAGTTGTGGTTGCCTTTGTCTTTCAAGAATTTTTTGATTTCCTCAAGTTTGTCAAAGTAATTAGCATAAAATTTTTAATAATATCCTCTAGTTATACTTTTGATGTGTCTAGGATGTATACTGATATCTAATCTTTTCTTCTAGATATTGGTAGTTTGTGCATTCTTTCTCCATTCTCATTAATATATCTTCTTACTGAAGTGTCTGTTTATTCTTTTGTCCATATTCTTTGTTTATTGTGTGTGTTTTTTGTTGATTTATCAACTTTTGAGTGTGTTTTACCCTTCCAGCTTTATTGTAAAAGATAATTGACAGATAACTTTGTGCATGTTTAAGGCATATAACATAATGCTTTGATATATGTATATATTGTAAAATAATTACAACATTAAGGTGAGTTAACACATCCATTACCTCACATATTTTTTGTGTGTATGAGAACATTTAAGATCTACTCTCTTATCAAATTTCAACTAAATAAAATATTACCTACAGCCACATGATCCCCAGAATTAATTCATCTTAAAACTAAAATTTTGCACCTTTTACCAACATCTCCCTATTTCTCCTACCCCTCAGCTCCTGGTAGCCACCAATCTACTCTGCATGTGTGTGTTTGACTTTTTCAGAGTCCATATATAAGTGAGATCATGCACTGTTTGTCTTTCTCTGCCTGGATTATTTCACTTAGCACATTGCCCTCCAGGTTCATTCATGCTGTGACAGTGGCAGAATTTCATTTTTTTAATGGCTGAATAATATTTTATCATATAAATATACATATCACATTTTCTTTACCCACTCATTGTTGAGGGACACTTAGGTTGTTTCCATCTCTTGGCTATTAGGAATAATGCTATAATTAACATGAAAGTGCAGGTATCTCTTCAAGATAGTGATTTCATTTCCTTTGTATATATAACAGAAGTGGGATTGCTGGATCATATGGTATTTCTATTTTTAATTTTTTGAGGAACCTTATACTCTTTTCCATAGTTGCTGTACCAATATATATTACCACCAATAGGGTAGCAGGGTTCCCTTTTCTCCACACCTTTGCCAACACCTATTATCTCGTCTTCTTGATAATAACCATTCTAACAGGTAGGAGGTGATATCTCATTGTGGTTTTGATTTGTAGTTCCCTAATTAATGATGTTGAGCGGCTTTTCATGTGCCTATTGGCTATCTTTAGGTCTTATTTGGAAAAATATCTGTCAAATCCTTTATCCATTTTTTTAGTCAGATTGCTTTTTTTTCCTGCTATAGAGTTGTATGAATTCCTTATATATTAACCCCTTATCAGATACATTTGCAAATATTTTCTTCCATTCCATATGTTGCCTTTGCTGTGCAGAAGCTTTTTAAAGAAAATATGACCTAAATATAATTAGAGCACAACAAAACTAAATAATAAAGGTGAACCCAACCCACACAAGCATACTTGAACACATACACCCAAGACCTCACACAAACCTACATGCACTCACAAATACAGGCAAATGCAACAAATAGCACCCAGTGAAGTCTCTCACATGCAAAAACCAAACTTTACATTGAGTACAAGCACAAAGGCATACCAGTTGCTGAGAAATAAACAAAAGCATCCAAAAGGGAGAAAGACTGCCACTCAACAAGCAAATTAAAAAAAAAAATTGCACACATCCACAAAGGATGAAGACAAAAAAGCAATCCAACCCCATAAAACGTCACATATAAACCATACAAAAATATATAGCCACAATATAATATAAAATTTTATGAAACCCAGTGTACAAAATAAAACACAGAAATGCACTGCTATGGACTCTAATGTGTCCCTCCAAAATTCATGTTAAAACTCATAATACCCAGTGTGATGGTGTTTAGAAATGGGGCCTATGGAAGATAAGTAGGTTCGGATGAGGTCATGAGAGTGAGGCCTTCATCATGGGATTATTATTCATTCTTTTTCTAAGAAAAGTCACAGGGAGCTTGCTTACTGTCCAAATGCACACACCAAGGAAAGGCCAGATGAGCACACAGTGAGTCTGTAAAACAGCAAGAGCACTCTCTCCAGAAACTAATCACGCTGATGGCTTGATCTTGAACTTCTAGCCTCCAGTAGTATGAGAAAATAAATTTCTATTGTTTCATTCACTCAGTTTAGAGTATTTTATTATGGCAGCCTGAGCTAAGACATACATGAACACAGAAATGAAATCAAGCCAAATAACAAATGAGAACACACATGGGACTAGCAAAAAGGATGCTTGAATTAATAAGAAAAATACTATGATTTCACTTGTACATGGAATCTAAAAAGTCAAATTCATAGAAACAAAGAGTATAATGGTTGTCGGAGGCTGAGGGGTGGGAGAAATGGGAAGATGTTACAGGTACAAAGTTTCAATTGTGAATAAGTTCTGGAGATGTAATGCATAGCGCAGTGACTATAGTAAGTAACACACTAGTACTTAGGTGCTGGAAATTTTCTAAGAGTGTAGATCTTAAGTGTTCTTATCTCACACAAAAAATGTAATTATGTGAGGTGATAGATATGCTAATTAACTTGGTTACGGTAATCATTGCACAATGTAAATACATTTATGTTGTACACCTTAAAAACATCACATCCAACCTACATATGTACAATTTTTATTTGTCAGTCATACCTCAATAAAGCTGGAAAGAATAAGAAAATGTTTTAGTTTCTGACAGAAAAATGGACTTCGAGGTTAAGCAGTGGAGGAAGCTGAGAACCAGGAAGGTATTTGGGGAGCTGTAAAAGAAAGGTCTTGCAAATGGTGAGACGTTAGTGGGTGAAAAATCGTCACGGGATTTGGTAATATAGGGGGAAAGTCTCAGCTAACAGAGAAGGAGGGCTGTGTTCTAGATATAATGTATTTCCCACATCAGTGAAGTCTCATTTGGCAAAAATAAATCAATTCTTGAAGAATGTAAGTGGAGGTATTTTCCCAGGAAATATACATAGGAAATATACAGTTCCTATGTATATTCTCTTAGAAGGCTCAAAATGTCCCTTGAGGTAGTCCAGCACCAAAGAGTGAGTGCCTGGGCTCTAAAAAAGGCATCTCTGTGCTTGCACAAACAACCCTATCCCCAGGGTCACCACTTCGGCCTTACACATGGCACAATTCTCTTCTCAAAGAGGCGCCGTTCATATTTTAGCCCACATGAATGACATCTTCTTGTGAAAGGCGTTGCACACTGTATGGCTCAGAGCACCAGCCCAACCCAAATAGTCCCATCCATGCAGCTTTCATTCAAGCCTCAACACTTTCTAGATTTGCATGGCATTGGGACAGTTATGGGCCCATCAAAGGAAATTGTTATCTCACAAAGTAGTTTGTTGTTTCTTATTTAGAGCATTTTCATTGAACTCTTTCTTACAGTTTCTATCTCTGTGCTAAAATTCCCCATCTGCTCATGCAAGATGTCTCCTTTTTCCACTTGATACTTAAATATGTTCATCATAATTATGGTAAAGTCTCTGTTTGATAGTGCTAGTATCTGGATTATCGCTGAGCTGGTTTTATTGATTTGGTCTTGATACTAGGTTTCCTTGTATTTTGTATTCCTTGTATTTTGTGTATGCTTTTTTGATGCTGAACATGTGTAGAACAGTAGAGAATAGGGTAAATAATATTTGTACCTGGAAATGAACAAGCTGCTTCTATTGCCAGGTTTATTTTACATGATAGGGCAGTTGAGTCACCCTTGTCAATTAATAGCCTGAGATTGGGTTTTACTGTTGTAGTGGTTAGCTTAAAGTGTATTACAGACTTTGAATTCCTCTAACATTGTTTTGTTCTTAGGATGATGCCTATGTTCCAAGAGGATTTATCTCAGTGCCCCTGCTTTACTTACTGATCTCTCACATTCAACACACCTAAACCACAAAGGGATCTCTCTCCAGGTCCCTGACCCTTTCCTAATGGGAGACTGCTTTTGCTTGTTCCTTAGGTGCTTGCTAGGACAGTACAATTACTTCACTTTCTCTGTCAGTACTAAGCCAGTCTGACCCATTTCTCCTTGGAAGGGCTATACTTCCTTAAAATCACGCTACTTAATAGATCTGTACCTCTAAAGGGTTCAAGATCTCTAGAGTCTTCAAGAAAAATCATGAGTTTGGAGTTTATCTGACTTTCATGTTGTGTTGAAATCCACATCTTTCATTTTTCTTTATACAGGGCAGAAGCAAAAATGGATGTATGCTTTTTAGTTGCCTCTTTGTCTTTCTTCCATTCATTCTGGAATAATTTTAGATTTATGGAAAAGTTGTAAATGTAACACAGAGTATTCTCATACACCTGTCATCCAGCCTCCTGTAAGGTTACCATCTTACATAACCATGGTACATTAATAAAAACTCACAAATTAACAGTGGCACAATAATATTATCAAAGCTACCGACACTTTCTTTAGATTTCACTACTTTTTCCACTAATGTCCTTTTTCTGTTCCTCTTCTCAGCAAAATTTCCCAGTCCTTTTTTTTTCCCATGTCCTTTATAGAAGAGTACTGGTCAGACATTTTCTAGAATGTCCCTCAAATGGAGTTTTTCTGAAGTTTTCTTTTCATTAGACTGGGGTTCTGAGTTTGGGGAAGAATACCACAGAGATGAATTACCCTTCTCATTGCATTATATCAGGAAGTATATACACATAAGTTACCACTGCTAGTATTAACCTTTAAGTTCTTGGCTAAGATGGTGTCTGCCAGATTTCCATATAGTCACTAATTTTCATGGTCCATACACTATTCTTTGGGAATGAATCACTAATCCCAGCCCACACTCAACTGGAGAGGCATTTAAGCACCTCTTAGAGAGGGGATATCTACATATATTATTTATTTATTTTGAATATATATGATATATATTATACACATATATATGATATATAAACATGCTTCTTTTGTAAGCAAGTTATATATCTTCATACATATATTTATTTATTCAATAGTTTATATCAGTATGGACTCATGGGTATTAACTTTATTATTTGGGTTTTAATCAAGTACTGTTGATATTGATTTTGCTGATCAGCTTTGGAAGTTCTTTCAAATTTGGTCATTTGTCATGCCCAATCGTTTTTTGACAATACTTCCTTAATTTCTAGTATTCCAAATTACTCAAAGCTTATCTTATATGTAACCTAGAATCAATCATTTCTCTAAGGGCTTCAAGTTCTTTTTATTAGAAAATGAGATGTAAAAACCAAGATCTGGAGTAAGATGTTTGAGATAATATTTTCCTATCTTTATATTCTGAGAAATATGTTCCAGGGGCTATGCCCCCACCTCTCACACCATCAATGACTTTTTGTTTAAGAAAGGCTCAGGGACAACCAATCCATCAGTCATCCAGCGGCCTTATCAAGTGGCCTGACCCAAACTAAAAAGCAACAAGAATAATATCCTTCCCAAAAAGATATGGGTTGGACTAGTATCAGGCTGTTAAGGTAAAATGATGTCATAAAATGGAAGAGACCATGATGTTCCATAGAAAAGCTAAAGTTATAGTCCATGATAAACCAGAGCCTAACAGATGGAGAAGCTCTATGAATAGTGGATTAAGTAGTTATTTGATGGATTTTGCTTTATTGCTTGCATTTATGTTCTAAGGGTAACACATTTACATTTTTTAGGAATACCACCAATCATTAAAGTTTCTAGTGAATCACTTACTATGCATTGTAATTATAGAAGTGAGAACACACACACACACACACACAGCTGAGACCGAGAAAAAATGATGTAGTAAGGTAAACTATGAACTTTGTGTGCTAATTATGTATCATTGTTGGTTCATCAGTTATAAATGTACCACTCTGGTGAGTGATGTCGATAATGAGGAAGGCTATGCATGTGTAGGGTCAGGAGATACATGGGAAATTCCTGTACCTTCCTCTCAATTTTTCCTTGAACTCAAAAGTGCTCTTACAAAGTTCTTTAAAAATTAAAAAAAAAGTCATTTAAAAATTGCGTATAGTAAGAACATACGGATGAAAAAAATACTGTGCAGTAAAATTGAAATTCTGTGTATGTGTATAGTCCTATGATTTAAAGACATGTGTAGATTCAAGTAAATATCACCCCTATCAAGATAAAGAACAGTGGCATCACCTCACCCTACCTGCCTTGTGTCATCATTTATTTTGTCGTTACACCCTCCCCCACCCCAAGCCCTGGCAGTGATCAATCTATTCTACAGTAATATAAGTTTATCTTTTCAAAAATGTTCTATAAATGGAATCATATAGTACATAACCTTTTGAGACTGGCTTCTTTTAATCAGCAAAATATCACTGAGATTCAACAAAATTACTGTGTATATCAGTGATAAATTTCTTAATATTGCTCAACAGTATTCCAATGACGGATTTACCACGCCTACTGAAGGAAATTGGGGTTTCTCATTTTTTACCGTTACAAATAAAGTCCTCTAAAAAACATATGCAAGTGACAACTAAGCGCATTTACGAAAGCTAAGTATCATAAGTTATTGACGAAATGAAAAATAAGACCATAATGAGCTAGCACTTTCCTTCCATTAGGATAGCTAAAATTAAAAAGATTAAATATAGCTAGTATTGTTAAGGATTTCAAGGAACTCAAAATTTGGTAATATAAAATAGTAAAATGACTTTTGAAAGCAGATTATCAGTTTCTTAAAGTTAAAAATAAACTTATCATATAATATTGCTGTTCCAAAACCAATGTCCACACAGAAAGTTGTACATCAGTGTTCACTGCAGCATTATGCAAAATAGCCAAAACCTTGAAACAATCCAAATGTCCATCAACAGGTATATAGATGAACAAAACATATAGATAGATAGTTAGATACATAGATAGATTAGACAGAAATGCCACTTAGCTATTAAAATATTGGAATCATTGATATACACAACAACTTGGAAAAATCTCAAAATCATGCTGATGAAAGAAGCTAGACAGAAGTTATACAGGTTTTTTCCTCTGAAAACAAAAGCATAACAAATAGCAGTTGCCAAGGCAACATATTGATGTGATTTGAGGGGGATCACCTTGGGGGCAAGGGAGAACAGGACATACTATTTTTCCTAACACAGGTATATAAAATATATAACCTGCTTCTCAATTTCTGCATTTTGAGGCACTGATATGAGTAGGGACAACGAAAGCAAAATGAAGAAGCAAATAAAGCCAGTATAAAATCTCCTCATTCTTAAGAGTTCTAATCTAATACTCAGTGAAATACTAGCAAACCAAATCGAATAGCATATTAAAACCAAACTTAAGCATATATTGAAACCAGTCCCAAAAAATTCACACAACATAAGACACCCACTTAAAATTACAATCTCAAACCAAACGCACGTATATATTACTCTTACCACTACCATATAAACATACCAAAATGCAGATAAATTCAGAGTAGTCACTGTCACAGACAAGCACATGGGACATGCTGACAATTCAGGAAGGAGCATGTAAGATACGGTAGCAGTAAGAACTATTTCCCTGTATAACAACCTAAATTTCCTCCCACAGCTTGAAGTGAAGTAATTATATGGTTATTAGATCTGGGCAAAAAAAAAAATCACAAACACAGTTGTCAATGCTCAAATGGTTTACATAAGCTTGTATCAGAGGCAACACCAGTTTCTACCCCATTTCCCAACAGAACAATGGGATATTTAGAATTTGTCCTTCAGACACTGTTCCAGTACTGTGATCATGTCCAAAAGGGTGGCTTGTGAGCAACATCCTGTCTCTCTTTCTATTCTCGTTCTTTCTCAGTCACGTGTTAAGGAGTAATCCCAAAAAATTAGGGGGAAAAGCCAATGCATTATTTATTCATACTCGAGAGAGCTACAACATTTATTCATATTCAGTGATCCTTTTGTCACTTTATCCCCTCACACATGATATTTTAAAAATTTAACATTAGAAATGTCTGTGAACTACATGTAGCTTCCAGAACCATCACTACAAGTAAGTTTGGAGAATGCATTGACCATTTCTTTGTGTTAACTGCTAGCTGTGACTAACCTCCTTCTGGGGGAAAGAGCTACCCTGAGAATATGCGTAAGTGGAACCTAAGAAATAGGGTATGAAGTCCTCAACTCAGAATTTACTATAGCTTTTCAGCACTGAGCACAAGTTTTTTACCCAGATATGTCAGGGAGGCAGCCTAAGTCTGTAGTATCTGAGAGGCCAAATGCTAGTGAAGTGGTGAGCTTTGCATTAGATGGGAAACTGAACCATCTCAAATCCTCAGATCTGGTCAACATGAGCACTGCTGGAGTACTTACCTCCATATCTACCAAGGGAGAAGCAACTGTCTTCTGTTTACTTTTCTTTTACTTTTTCTTAAATGTTTATTTATTGTTGAGAGAGAGCAACAGAGCGTGAGTGGGGGAGGGGCAGAGAGAGAGGGAGACACAGAATCGGAAGCAGGCTCCAGGCTCTGAGCTGTCAGCACAGAGCCCAACGCGGGGCTTGAACTCACGGACCGTGAGATCATGACCTGAGCTGAAGTCAGATGCTTAACCGACTCAGCCAGCCAGATGCCCCGAAAAATGTCTCATAGAGAAATAAAGCAGTGGTACATAAGTGAACAACAAAAAGACTCTCCTCCAAACCCATGAGTTTTGAATAGTAATAATGTATTCAAATTACATATTAAAATCAGTGAAATATGGGGACATGAAAAGGGGGAGTAGGTAATGCAAATTTGACATGGTCACAACACTCCCTTTTTTTTTTAACGTTTATTTATTTTTGAGACAGAGAGAGATAGAGCATGAATGGGGAAGGGGCAGAGAGAGAGGGAGACACAGAATCGGAAACAGGCTCCAGGCTCTGAGCTGTCAGCACAGAGCCTGACGCGGGGCTTGAACCCACGAACTGTGAGATCGTGACCTGAGCTGAAGTCAGACGCTTAGCCAACTGAGCCACCCAGGCGCCCCACAACACTCCCGTTTTAATGAACCAATTTTTCTTATGGGTTTCCAGATGGTCTTTCCCATTTAAGCCCCTGTCAGCAGCGACCATGTCATATGGCATCCTAAACAGAGTCAGAAAAGAGGGATTTTATACCTTACTACCCACATGATCACAGGTAGATAACTAATAATCAGATTAATTCTTGAAAACTTTCTCAGCTGACCAACAGATATTTTCAAAACAACTGTTAAGTACTAAAATCCTCAAAGTCCCTCAGAATTATCCCTTCAGGCAGACCAACTATACCATCTTTCCCCAAACTATGGACCTTCTTAACCATTTCATTTTATAAATGATACACACACACACACACACACACACACACACACACACACAGTAACATTAGGCACATATATGTACATATGTATCAAGATGGAATATAAACATTATACACATATCTCTCTGTGTATGTGTATAGGTATATGTGTTAATTTACTTATGTGTGTGTGTGTGTTTCACCTGACTAAAGTCTCAAACTGAAGACTTCCTCTGATGCACTCTGGAAGATTGCAAGCTTTGCATCTTCCTCTTTATCTGCAAAACTCTCATCTCAAGGGGCAGTATAGTGTTCTGGTTTAGATCACAGAAACTGTATCCTCTCTGCCTATTTAGAACAACAGCTCTGCCATTTAAAAAATATATGACCTTGAGTAAACTGTAACATCTCTGTGCCTCAGTTTCCTCATCTGTGTAATAAATAACAGTAGTTGTTGCAATAATCAAAACGGGTTGATACACTGAAAAGAGCATTTGGTATATGGCAAGTAACCAATAAATATTATATTTTATTTCTATTATAATCATCTAGGCTAAATTCATGAAATATATCATTAAAAATAAGACACAGCTTTGCTGCAAGTTGCTGAATACTCCACCCCAGTTTCTTTTTTTTTTTTTTAAATAATTTATTGTCGGGGCACCTGGGTGACTCAGTCAGTTAAGTGTCCGACTTTGGCTCAGGTCATGATCTCACAGTTTGTGAGCTTAAGCCCCACGTCGGGCTCTGTGCTGACCGCTCAGAGCCTGGAGCCTGCTTCCGATTCTGTCTCTCCCTCTCTCTCTCTGCCCCTCCCTCACTTATAGTCTGCCTCTCTCTCTCAAAAATAAATGTTAAAAAAAATTTTAAAAAATAATAATTTATCGTCATGTTAGCTAACACACGGTATATACAGCATAGTCTTGGCTTTGGGAGTAGATTCTCGTGATTCATCACTTATATACAACACCCAGTGCTCATCCCAACAAGTGCTCTCCTCAGCCCATCTCCCATTTTCCCCACCCCCACCCCCACCCACCCTCAGTTTTTTCTCTTTATTTAAGAGTCTCTTATGGTTTGCCTCCCTCCCTCTCTGTTTGTAACTTATTTTTCCTTCCCTTCCCTCATGGTCTTCTGTTAAGTTTCTCAAATTCCACATATGAGTGAAAACATATGATATCTGTCTTTCTCTGCCTGGGTTATTTCACTTAGCATAAGATCCTCCAGTTCCATCCACATTGTTATAAATGGCAAGATTTCATTCTTTTTCATTGCCAAGTAGTATTCCATTGTGTGTGTGTATCACTACTTCCTTATCCACTGCAGTTTCTTAAAAATTAAAATGCTTAAACTATCATTCATTCAAGAAAAAGTTACTGAGTGCCCAAGAGATGGCCAACACAATGCTCATCTAGATATATAAAAATAATGAATTTCCTAAAATAGTCTTTAAGATCACAGGGTAGCTTCTTTCATTTTTGTCGTTCTTTGTATTAGCAACTTAAAAAATTGTTTTTATATTTATTTATTTTTGAGAGAGAGAGACAGAGTGTGAGCAAGGGAGGGGCAGAGAGAGAGAAAGAGAGAGAGAGAGACAGAATCCAAAGCAGGCACCGGGCTCTGAGCTGTCAGCACAGAGCCCGACGTGGGGCTTGAACCCTCAAACTGTGAGAAAATGACCTGAGCTGAAGTTGGACACTTGACTGACTGAGCCACCCAGGCACCCCTGTATTATCAACTGTTTTATTGGTAGTAGTTACAAGATCTCAGAAAGCTGCTTTGGGTTACAATTTTATATACATAGAAAAATATACAGGCACACAAATATACTGTTGTCTGTACATATTCTCCCTCCTTTCAGTTGGCATGGCTAGTATGGACAGGCTTCCAAATGTCCAGAGAAAACAGTATAAAATAATTATTTTGTTCCTAAAGAAGAGTGGCCATCAAGTATACAACAGACATATTTTTAAGTATAAATATCAATTACTTCTTTTTATTCTCATTTCAATATGTGTCATAATTTCTCAAAATCTTCCTAGAGAATAACATGGCAGGAAAATCCTTACATGATTAACCTGATATCAAGGCATGAAGATTCTGCTTCATGGGGACAACCTCAGGGTGAGAAAGGGACTAAATTGTCAAGGATGATCTTTGGAGTACATGATCAAAACAGTACTTTATTGGGGAATGCATTGAAATATTTCCATTTCCATGTTGGTCTCTCTAAAAGTCATGGCATTAACCACACCTGGGCGATGAGCATTTTCATCTCTTGCCTTCAAGATTAGAAGAATATCATTCTGTAGTATCCTGAAACATGTGATTCACACACCTGACCAACCAGTATAACTTGATCACCATTTTTCTTGGATCTAGGTAATGGCTAATAGGCAGTGTCAGAAGTCACCAGGGCACATGCTGCTTCAGAGGCCAAGGGGCACAGAGAGCTTTGGCCAGGTAGCAGGGTAGGCATTATGGCCCCAGGGACACAATGAGGCCAGTGGGGGAGGAGGCGGGCCTTCCTCTTAACGTCTCTTAATCGTAGTAGAGATATCCTCGCATATGTTATCTTGATTCTTTCCCCACTGTTATATATATGTATTAACCAGTGGTTTGCATTCTGCAGAGCCAATAGGTAAGCAGAAAATACACTCCATCTTACTTAATCCTTCCTTGTCACCCAACAATCGATCTGAGTCCCTCTACCTGAGTTATTTACCTCAACTCCTGAGACCCAAAATAAGCAGGTAAAACACAGGATCTTGAAAGCAGAGAATGATAGACTAATCAGTTGGTGACATGGAGAAAGTAGAGATCACTTTTCCTCCTCAGACCCTGGAGTGAAAAAAAAAACCACTTTATCAGTAGTGATGAACAAGACAGAAATTTTTCTAGGTGCCTAGGGATGCCCTTATTCTCCTCTCTGCTCCCGGTTTTCCTGAACCTTTCTTTGGATGCATGCTTGCTATGAGCAGCGTGTTTCTGTATTTTTACACTCTGCGACACATGTCGCTACTAGGTGCCTTTGTTTCCCTTGACAAACTGAACCTGAAAAACCTAGAAGAAAATGCAAGGGAGAATACTAGAATGATGGAAGGTTTGATTTAAAAATATGGAAAATAGGTTCTGGAAATTCTTGTGAGGAGAGACAAACAGGACTCCTAGACTCTGTGTAGTTGGGACAACCAAACTCCTAAACTCTGTTTAGTTGGGATAACTAAAGTCTCAACTCTATATACATGACTCTCTTCCTAATTTTCCAAAGCATCCATAATAGAAATAACAGAATACAGCAGAGACATGCCCCATCTAATGTAGACCTATAGTATAGATATGATGAAACTGCATTGGCAGAGAGCTGGGCAATATTCCGTCCTTCCAAGCATATTCTACTGGGTGTGACTGTCCTGCATTTAGTTTAGTAAGACTAAATGATTAGAAGCGTCTAGTATAGTAGCCATGTACTTCTTTTATGCTGATGTGCAAACACAATGAAGATTTTCAGTCTCAGAAATACCTTTGTACCATCCCCATCAGTTTATTAAATGTCTGCAACCCCCAAAAGATGGGGAAGCACACGGCTCGGTCTCAGAGCTTAGTCATGGTCAAGGAAACATACTTCAGGGAACAAAATAACTCCAAATATCTTGATTCTTTCCTTCAATTTGTTGAAATTCATGAGTAGTAACCAAAGTCTGATTGTACAGATATATTGACATATATTAATTTCTCTTTTGTCTACTTCTCTCTTCCTTGAAGTATTTGGGCCCTTAACATACCTTTCCAAATTTCTCAAGGGGAAAAAAATAGCACCTGGAAACTGTTTCCTTCAGGGGTGCCTGGTGGTTCAGTCAGTTGAGCGTCTGACTCTTGATTTCAGCTCAGGTCATGATCTCACAGTTTGTGAGATCGAACCCCATGTTGGGTTCTGTGCTGACAGTGCAGAGTCTGCTTGGGATTCTCTCTCTCCTTCTCTCTGCTCCTCCCCTGCTTGCTCGCTCTCCCTCTCTATCAAAATCAATAAACATTTAAAATGTTGTTTCCTTCAACCACCAGCAGGAGTACAATTTCTCCTCTGCTTTGCATACTGCTCAGTAGCTTCAAAAAAATCTTTGCAGCAACCTGGCACAGAGCAGGGGATTCTAAGAAAGCACAAACAGACACAATCACCATTTGCCAATGTAAAAGAGGACTGACTGTTCTATTTCTGTCCCTACCTCTCTCAAAACCTGTGGTTTAAAAAGAGATAAGTCACAGGGCACCCGGGTGGCTCAGTTGGTTAGGCGTCCGACTACGGCTCAGGTCATGATCTCGCAGCTTGTGGGTTTGAGCCCTGTGTTGGGCTCTGCGCTGAGAGCTCAGGGCCTGGAGCCTGCTTCGGATTCTCTGTGTGTGTGTCTCTCTCTCCGCCTCTCCCCTGCTCGTGATCTGTCTCTCTCTCTCAAAAATAATGAACATTAAAAAAAAAATAGATAGGTAAATAAATAACTCCCAAAACTCAGAGGACTAAAAAGCCCCAATTCAATATTTCCTGATTCTCAAGAGGTTTGGGTGAGGCGTTCCTGTGCTTGCTAATGTGATTGATCCTGAGTACCAAGGAGAAAGTGGACCACTAGTCTATAATGCATGTTAAGAAGAGTGTGTCTGGAATACAGGAAATCCCTTAGGGAATCTATTAGTATTATCAGCCTTGTGATTAAAGTCAATGGAAAACTACAACAACCCAATCCAGGTAGGACTACAAATAGCCCAGACCCTTCACACCTTTCAGGAATCAAGGTTTGGGTAACCCTACCAAGCCAGGACCAGCTGAGATGTTTGCTGAAGACAGAGGGAATACTGAATGGATAGTGGAAGGAGGTAGAGATGAATAATAGCTACACTCATGTAACCAGTAACAGAAATATGTAATTATCATGAGTGTTTTTTCCCTAGTTTGTTATGAATATGTGTGTGTATATACTATATAGCAAATATGTTTGTTTTCTACCCTCTCTTGTCCCCTTACTATGTAACATAAGATATATTGACTTTATATCAATAATTAAATATTATATAATTAAATATTTAAACGTTTTCAATGTTAATTAATATTAACATTAAATTAAGTATTTTAAATGTTACATCATATTTTAGTTAAGGGATGTCAAAGTGAAGAGTAAACATCACTCAAGGACTTTACCTCCTCATCTGGGGAAGAAGTTTGTACATTTTCAGTTATATATGAGATAATTGTATCATGTTGGCCAGGGTTATGACCTTATGATACTGTCTTCATTTGGAGATCAAGTATGCTTTAAGGAGACGCATATGGGTTCCAAGTTGGCAACGAGTGGACTTGTGATGGCTAATTTCATGTGTCAACTTGACTGGGTCACATTGTGTCCAGATGTTTGATCAAACATATTCTAGGTGTTTCTATAAGGGTGTTTTTGGAAGAGATTAACATTTAAATTGCAGACTGAGTAAAGCAGATGGCCCTCCATATTGTTGGTGAGCCTCATATAATCAGTTGAAGGACCAAATAGAATAGAAAGCTCACCCATGGGGTACCTGGGTGGCTCAGTTGGTTAAGCATCCAACTCTTGATATTGGCTTAGGCTGTGACCTCATGGTTTGTGAGTTCGAGCCCCACATAGGGCTCTGCACTGACAGTGCAGAGCCTGCTTGGGATTCTCTCTCTCCCTCTGTCTGCTCCTCCCTGCTCACTTGCTATCTCTCTTCTCTTCTCTCTCTCTCTCTCTCTGTGTGTGTGTGTGTGTGTGTGTGTGTGTCTCAAAATGAATGTTAAAAAGAAAAGGCTCATCCTTCACTGAGTAACAAAGAATCTCTCCTGCCTGACTGCCTTTGAGCTAGGACATCCGTTTTTTTCCTGCCTTTAGACTCCAACTGAAACATCAACTCTTCCTGGCTCTTGAGCCTGCAAAGTTTCAGACTGAAACTATACCATTGGTTCTCCTCAGTCTCTAGCTTGCCAGTTCACTCTGCAGATCCTAGGACTTAACAACCTCTCTAAAAATGCGAGCCAATTCTTTATAAGCAATGCCTCTCTCTCTTATATGTATATATACATATGTATATATGTGTGTATATACACATATGTATATATGTGTGTATATACATATGTATATATACATATATACATATGAATGGATACATATATACATATGAATATATATATATATATATATATATATATATATATATCTCCACATATATGGAGATATATAGGGAGAGAGAGAGAGAGGCATTACCAAGGTTACCCAGGAATATTCAAAGGAATTGGAAAGCATCACTCTATCTCCAGCAGAGAGGGTTAAAAGAGTTTGGAATTTAGCAGAAGGGTATTTGGGCTACCTAAAAAAGAAGGCTTGACTATTGTGAGGAAAGCAAATAGGTATAAAATTTTAAGGAGTTTTGACGGCAGGAAGTTTATTTGTTGTGCACAGAAGAAAGACTAAGACATAGAAGAGAAGGAGGATCTTGTTCCTATCCCAAATATCGTTCCAACTGTGGTCAGTCCTTTTATGGACAAAGAATTATAAATAGCTGACAAACCTACATGACAGGCTTTTCCCAGGGGCCCTTAAATTCGGCACTGGGTCTCAGAAGAGGCGCTTCAGACATTACTGGGCGGTGGCCCATCACTGAAGGGTAAGTACTCCAGCTCAAGGGAATGTGGCTCTGTGACTAGAGCTCCCCCTACCAGTGCCAATGTCACCGCAAACATTGTCTTCATTTCACGTTACTCTGCTCAGCAAGGCACCATTCATATATCCATCTATGTGAATGATGCCTTCCCGAGTAGGGCACTGAACACAGATTATCTAAAGGTGGCAAGCCTGCCCTTTTCCACACAGTGATAGAAAGCCCTGAAGAACTTACAAAGGAGGCTTTTCCTGGGACCCTCACTCCCTAGAGTTTCCGGGGCTCTTCAAAGGGTCCCCTGAGTTGAACCAGCACTGAGAAGGTGGCTCTAAGATTCAAGAGATGACACTAATGTGCGGTAGCTGTATTGCCTCTCCCAGGGCTGGCACCGATGCTGTACCTGTCACGCATTACTTCACTCTAAGAGGTGCCAATCATATTTCTAGGTACATGAATGACACTTCTTGAAGTGGAGCACTGCAGACACCACAGCTGAAGATGGTGACTGTGCCTGAACCCCGACACCCCCATCACCATGCCAGTACAATCGACACCCTAACACTCTCAATGGGGAATCATCAGAATACACCCAAAAGACCTGGAAAGCAACCACTATGCTCCTGTCTCTTTTGCCTTCCCCTGAGCGCCTAATTCCTCACCTGCTGGGCATTTCATGGGACAGATTCTAGGACTGAGAATAAGCCTTCCTCCTTGCCTTTTCCCTCTTCCTCTGAGATTTACAACATTTGCCTGCGTTATTCTGCTTTGCAATTTAAGATAGTTGGCACGTAAAAAAATTACTTTGTATTTCCCTGAAGTCAATTGTTAAGTAAAAAGGATAATTGAACTCACTCATTATATGCACGCATTGCAGGTCCAGTAGAGCTCAGAAAAGTGCTGGACAGAATTTTTTTCTTGACACTTTGATCCTTCTTTATACCACCACGTGGGCTTTAGTTTGGCATCCTCTGAAAAGAAATGGAAGTCTGAGGCAGCAGAAGCCCACGTGGTGGTATAAAGAAGGATCAAAGTGTCAAGAAATATTTGAAAGTCAACATGCGGATACAACAACGCGTGCAAATACATACAAACACACTGCAAAGAAACATGCGGATAATGAAACAAACCAAAAGATAATCCACACGAAACAGTGTACTGCAAACAATAAAGAATTAAAAATACTACCGAATATTCTACATAACACATATTCAAAAAACCGTCAATCAACAGAGCAGTAAGAAGAACATATAAAATACAAGAAATGCAAATACATGAATCCCATAGGAAACAAACCCAAAAACCAAAGCAAGGAAAACAACAACAGAAAAAAACAATGCACAAACCACATTTCAATGAACAAATATACCATAAAAACAAGAATTCCATAAATAAAAATAGAACCCCCCCCAAAAAACAATAGAGTATATCCTTAAAAAAATACAAAACCCCAAAATACACACCAAAAAAATGACTTCCAACCTCAATAAAATAAAAAATGGAGGACAAACTTGAAAGGAATCCGTCTTGTAACCAGTACATACTAGGGATCAATGGTCCTTACTGCACAGGGACATGCTGAGAGTTCAGGAAAGAGAGAAGGGGATGCCATGAGAAGTACCCAGATGTGGTGCCCTGGTGATGGTGTTAGCACACAAAGTAGAATAATTTCTCTACACTCAGCTCAACTTCCTTCGTAGCTTTGGGTGAGGCTTTTGGGTTAGGTGACAATTTAGAGATTGACTACAAAACCCACAAACATTGGCTGCCAACTCAATACCCAGTTGATTTCAAAGAGATCACCTCTGGGGTGCCTGAGTGTCTCAGTCAGGCAAGTGGCCAACCCTTGATTTTGGCTCAGGTCACGATCTCACGGTTGGGAAGTGCAAGCCTCACGTTGGGTTCTGGGCTGACAGGGTGGAGCCTGCTTGGGATTCTCTCTCTTCCTCTCTCTCTGCCTCCCCATCACTCATTTTACTCTCTCTCTCTCTCTCAAAATGAATAAATAAACTTAAAAAATAGTCCATCCACATAATAAAATATTAAAAATAAATAAATAAAAGAGATTATCTAAGACGTGATGTGCATTGGGTTATCAGGTTATAGCCCACCCTCCCCACATAGAAATGTAACATTTATACCTTAACTCTCAGGTTGTGCCTCAGTCCAGTAATGATCTTCAGGGGTTGGTGCTTGCTCACTCTTTGCCCTCTCCTCCAAGAGCCCTTGGTTAAGAGTGATACCTCAAAATGAACAAGAGAACTGGCATAAAAACAGATGCATAGATCAAAGAAACAGAATAGCCCAGAAATAAACTCATGGATATATAGTCAACTAATCTTTGAGAGGGGTGTCAAAAACACACAATGGGGAAACAATAGTAAAAGTTCAATAAATGGTGCTGGGGAAACTGGATATTCACATGCAAAAGAATGGAACTGGACCCCTACCTTACACCACTCACAAAAATTAGCTTAAAATAGAATAGCTCAAAAAAAGCAAACTGTAAAACTCCTAGGAAAACCACAGGGAAAACTCCTTGACACTGGTGTTCGCGATAATTTTGTGGATAAGATACCAAAATTATAGACAACAAAAGTTAAACAAGTGAAACTACATCAAAATAAAATCCTTCTTTTTTTTAATGTTTATTTGTTTTTGACAGAGAGAGAGAGAGAGAGAGAGCGAGCATGAGCAGGGGAAGGACAGAAAGAGACAGAGACACAGAATCTGAAGCAGGCTCCAGGCTCTGAGCTGTCAGCACAGAGCCTGATGCGGGGCTGGAACCCATGAACTGAGAGATCATGACCTGAGCCAAAGTCGGACGCCCAACCGACTGAGCCACCCAGGCACCCCTAAGATAAAATCCTTCTACACATGAAGGAAACAAAATGGAAAAAACAACCTATGGAACAGGAGAAAATATTTGCAAATCACGTATCTGATAAAAGGCTAAAAAGGGGTTAAAATGCCAAACATAAAAAGAATTCAAATGATTCCATAGCAAAAACAAAAATACTCCTCCCCAATAATCCAATTTAAAAATGGATAAAGGACCTGAATAGACATTTTTTTTTTCCTCCAGGAAGACAAACAAATGACTAATCAGTACATGAAAAGGTGCTCAGCATCACTGATCATCAGGGAAATGAGATGAGAAGAAAGGGAAATAAACCACAAGAGACTCTTCACTATAGGAAACAAATTGAGGGTTGATGGAGGGACGTGGGTGGGAGATGGGCTAGATAGGTGATGGGCATTAAGGAGGGCACCTGTGATGATGAGCACTGGGTGTTGTATGGAAACCAATTTGACAATAAATTTCATATTAAAAAAAAAGATAGTATCTTATACCTGTTACAATGACTATCATCAAAAGACAAGAGAGAACGAATGGCAAAAAATGTGGAATAGACTCTTAACTATAAAGAGCACTCTGATGGTCACCAGGGGGAGGTGGGTAGGGGGATGGGTGAAATAGGTGATGGGGATTAAGGAGCACACTTGTTGTGATGAGCACTGGGTGTTGCACGGAAGTGTTGAATCACTATACTGTATGCCTGAAACTAATAGCACACTGTATGTTAGCGAACTGGCATTTAAACAAAAACTTTAAAAAATGTGGAATAAAGGAAACCTTTGTATGCTGTTGGTGGAAATGTAAATGGGTAGAGCCGTTATGGAAAACAGTATGGAGATTCCTCGAAAAATTAAAAAGAGAACTACCATGTGATCCAGCAATCCTGCTTCTGAGTATGTATCTGAGAGAAATGATATCAGTATCTGGAAGAAATGTCTGCACTACTATGTTCATTGCCAAGATATGTAAATAACCTAGGTGTCCACTGATGGATAAGTGGATAAAGAAAATGTTGGATGCATATATACATACATACCTACATATTTATAATAGAATATTATTCAGCCATAAAAAGAAGAAAATCTGCCATTTGTGACACAAAGGATGAACCCAAAGGGCATTATGTTAAGTGAAATAAGCCAGACAGAGAAAGACAAATAGTGTATATGGGGAATCTAAAATAATCTTTTTACATTAAAAGAAAATAAGAGAGAAGAGCCAATGCAATCTTTCCTCACTCTTGAAAGTTCTGAAAGGTGTGTTATCACATCTTGGCATGCCTCTATACAAAAACTTTAAAAAATGTAAATATAAATATAGCTATTGCATGAAAATATCTGTGTGCTCTCTTAATCTCCTAGTGATATGGTGGCCAGAGAAAATGTAAAATAATATGTAAAGGAAGAGAGAGCTTCTAGGCCCTGAGGAAACAGGTAGATTCCATCCCTGAAAGAGTAAAAGCCTTCTGAGTTCAGCAGAGGAGGATTCTAAGGTAGGACAGAAAATGAAGGAGAAGGCTTCTGTGAGGAAATCTGAAAGCTGAGAGCAGAGTAGTGGCTTGGAACACAGGTATTTCTTCAGAAAGAAGAAACTCCGAGACTGTAGAGAGGGCCCAATCTCCAAAATTCTTTCCAATTTGGTCAGGCCATTGTAGAACAACGGGAGGCAAATCCCTGGAGAATGCACATGAGAAACTTTTCCAGGAACCCTCTCTTGCTGAGTCTGGCATCTGCAGATGTGCTTTACAGAGTCCTCTGAAATAGCTCAGCACCAAGGAGGTGGTACCTTACTCGAAGGACGATGGCTATGCCTGGAGACCCACCCCACCACCAGGGCTATGACATGGTGATGAGCGTGGTGTACATTACTCTGCTTCCAAAAGGTAAGATTCATAGTTTTGTTGCGTGAGTCACACCATCATGAGTAGGGCGCTGTAGACAATGTGGCTGGATGAGGCAGCCCCGCTCAAAGACATGTCTCATGAAGCTTTCATTCCACTTCTCACACCTTTAAGCCTCTGATTAGACACCAATATTTGACCACAGTGCCTCTGCGCCCCCCACGCCACTGCTTTACCTCTTCCATCCTCTGAGTAGCCCCTCGTGGACTCCATCTTTAATGAGCTAGGTTGCAGGAGCAAGGGGGGATAACCCAGGTCTGTATTGTCCTGTTGATTTGAGAATTATTAATGGTATTAGAGATAGTTCATTAAAAACTATTTTGCTACCTCCCAAGTAATCCTTTAAGGATAAAAGTTAAACGCCTCATGCCTCCAAGCTCTGGCACCGCAAACCTTCTGATGCCTCTTTTCAGTGTTACTTCCCTGAACTCCAACCCACAGAAGAGCCAGTGAATAAGAGCAAGAAACTCTTTAGGGAGAAGAGTGGGGGTTTAGGTGTCAGGACGGTGAGATCAGAAAGCCCACTTCTTCCTCAGATGCAGGGGGGAAGCGCAGCCCATACAAACAAATAGAAATGGTCTACAAAACAGAATTTCTGAGGCTTTCTTCTAAGACCTGTTTGTTGAGAGCATTTTTCCCACCTTTCCATTCTGTCTCTGTAGGTGTTTTCAAATCTCATGACCACATGCAAATTGGCCTACTCAGAGTGAAGTGTGGGGTAAAGAATTTCCAAAAATAAATAGGACGTTAAGAGATGAACTACCAGAATGTACAGTTCTTATGGATAGGGAAGTGGGCGGAGCTGGGGAAATCCATACCTAGCTGTAACACTTTTTTTCATTGAAAGAAAAAGGAAGACTGGGTGAAGTAAAGAGATCCAGATGTTTTCAAGTTCTTGGCCTCTTCTACTTAGTTATCCATCACTGATGACAAGATTCTTGGGATAACTGAGACAAACGACACTAAAACACTGCAGTTCTGATGGGGCAGTGCTTTCATTTTATGTTATTTTATTTATTTTTTAAATATAATTTATTGTCAAATTGGCTTCCATACAACACCCAGGGCTCAGCCTAACAGGTGCCCTCCTCAGTGCCCATCAACATCAACCATATTCTCCCTCCCCCACCCCCCATCAACCCTCAGTTTGTTCTCAGTTCTTAAGACTCTCTTACGGTTTGCCTCCCTCCCTCTCTGTTTGTAACGTTTTTTTCCCCCTTCCCCTCCTTCATGGTCTTCTGTTAAGTTTCTCAAGATCCACATAAGAGTGAAGCATATGGTACCTATCTTTCTCTGACTGACTTATTTCACTTAGCATAACACTTTCCAGTTCCATCCATGTTGCTGCAAATGGCCAGATTTCATTCTTTCTCATTGCCAAGTAGTATTCCATCGTATATATAAACCACATCTTTATCCATTCATCAGTTGATGGACGTTTAGGCTCTTTCCACAATTTGGCTATTGTTGAGAGTGCTGCTATAAACGTTGGGGTACAAGTGCCCCTATGCATCAGTACTCCTGTATCCCTTGGGTAAATTCCTAGCAGTGCTATTGCTGGCTCATAGGGTAGTTCTGCTTTTAATTTTTTGAGGAACCTCCACACTGCTTTCCAGAGCGGCTGCACCAGTCTGCATTCCCACCAACAGTGCAAGAGGGTTCCCGTTTCTCCACATCCTCTCCAGCATCTATAGTCTCCTGATTTGTTCATTTTAGCCACTCTGACTGGCGTGAGGTAGTATCTGAGTGTGGTTTTGATTTGTATTTCCCTGATGAGGAGTGACGTTGAGCATCTTTTCATGTGCCTGTTGGCCATCTGGATGTCTTCTTTAGAGAAGTGTCTATTCATGTTTTCTGCCCGTTTCTTCACTGGATTATTTGTTTTTACAGTGTGGAGTTTGGTGAGTTCTTTATAGATTTTGGATACTAACCCTTTGTCCGATATGTCATTTGCAAATATCTTTTTCCATTCCGTCAGTTGCCTTTTTTTGTTTTTAGTTTTGTTGATTGTTTCCTTTGCAGTGCAGAAGTTATTTGTCCCAATAGTTCATTTTTGCTTTTAATTCCCTTGCCTTTGGAGATGTGTCAAGTGAGAAATTTCTGCAGCTGAGGTCAGAGAGGTCTTTTCCTGCTTTCTCCTCTAGGGTTTGGATGGTTTCCTGTCTCACATTCAGGTCCTTTATCCATTTTGAGTTTATTTTTGTGAATGGTGTAAGAAAGTGGTCTAGTTTCATTCTTCTGCATGTTGCTGTCCAGTTCGCCCAGTACACCTTTTGTTAAAGAGACTGATCAGAGCAGAAATAAACAATATAGAATCTAAAAAACTGTAGAGCAGATCAATGAAACCAAGAGTTTGTTTTTGAAAAAATAAACAAAATTGATAAACCTCTAGCCAGGCCTCTGAAGAAGAAAAGGGAAAGGTTTCTTAGACAGGACATTAAAGGCACAATCCATAAAAGAACAAATTGAAAAATTAGACCTCATTTGAATCAAGTTCTGCTCTTTGTTTTTTTTTAAAAATTTTTTTCAACGTTTTTATTTATTTTTGGGATAGAGAGAGACAGAGCATGAACGGGGGAGGGGCAGAGAGAGAGGGAGACACAGAATCGGAAACAGGCTCCAGGCTCTGAGCCATCAGCCCAGAGCCTGACACGGGGCTCGAACTCACGGACCACGAGATCGTGACCTGGCTGAAGTCAGACGCTTAACCGACTGCGCCACCCAGGCACCCCAAGTTCTGCTCTTTGAAAGAGACCGTTGAAGAGAATGAAAAGACAACCCACATGGTACAGAATGGGAGAAAACATTTGTAAGTTACATATCTGATAAAGAACTTGTATCCAGATTTATAAAGAACTCTCAGTACTCATTAATAAGAAAATCAAGCACAATTACAAATGGTAAAAAGATTGTCAAATAGGCACTTCACCAAAAGACATATAGGAATGGGGATTAATCACATGAAAGTATACTCTACATCACTGGTAAATAGAGAAATACAACTTAAAACTACAATGAAACATTAGGACACATCCACCTGAATGGCTAAAATTAAAACTACAGACAATAAAAAGTGCTGACAAAGATACAGAGCAATTGGAAATCATAAACTGGTAGTAATAATGGAAAACAGTATAACTACCTTGAAAAAGCAGCTTGTTAGTTTCTTTAAAAGGCAGACATATACCTACGGTATTATATCATCCAGCCTTTCAAAGAGAAAGCATATTTCCATACAGATATTTTGAGACCAAGGCTCATAGATACTTTATTTCTAATAGTCAAAACCAAAATCATTCCAGACTGAAGAAAAATGCCCATCAAAGGTGAATGCCTTAAAAAACAAGACAAAGCAAAAGACACCTGTGCAATATCCATACAATGGAATATTATTCAGCTATAAAAATAAAGGAACTATTGTTTCATGTAAAAATATAGGTGAATTTCAAAATAAGTATGTTGAAGGATATAAATTAGACAAAAAATAGTACATGCTCTATGATTCCATTTTGATAAAAATCTGGAAACTAAAATCTAATCTCTAGTGACTGAAAGCGGCTCAGTGAGTGCCTGGGCATGAGGTGGTAAGGAGAAGGGAAGGAATGAGGGATCACCCAGGAGCAGGAGGAATCTTCTGGAAACAGTGGATAATGTTTCCTATTTTGGTGGTAGGGATGGTTTCACAAATATGTAAATATGCCAGAATGTATCTAATTATAGATTTTGTATCAAATACCTTAATAATGCTTTTGAAATGGAAAGGCAGATGACTGGAATAGCCAAAAATAAAATCGTGCCCCCAAATTAAGCAATCCCTTAATACAAAACTCCCAAATAACACACACTCATACACATAATTCAGAAAACCAATACCATATGAGCTAAAAAAACCCAACAAACAACAAATAATCCATTCCCAACAAAGCAAGTCTTACCTCAATGTACCAAAACCTTTACAAACAATGAAAAAAAGCAATCAGAAAAACAAGGCACAAGTAAATAAAAAATAAAACAACCAATAAGAGTTAAAAAAAACCATCTCTACCAACATTCTATCATATAAGCCAAGCTCAATAAATAATAAGTAAATAAATAAAACAACCACAAAAAATCGAAACAGAAACAATACACGAATATATTGATAAGAAAACATACTGCAAATATCAAGCCATAGGATCATGCACACTTGAGGTGAAACAAACAAAACCCAAATGTATTGCAACAACTTGTACAAACCAAACCCCAAATACAACACACGCACATAAAAAGCCACAAAACAAAACTTAGAGTCCCACACAAATATTAAAGGGAAAAACACCCAGCAAAACCCACCAAAGAACAATAATACAAATTTTAAAATCTCAAAACACAGGAAAATGTACACTAAACACACACACACACACACACACACACACACACACACACACCTACAACTAAAACTCCAAAGCACCTCTCAGAACAAATCAAACAAAACACATAAGCAAATCAAAACCAAATCAAAAAGAGCCCAGACTTGAACCAAAAACAAATAATTGAAGAATAACATCCCCTCCAAAAACCAAAACATTCACTGAGCAACAAGCCAAAATTCTAACTAAAAAAACACTCAAGCATACAGGCAAATAATAACAACCCAAATGCCATGCACACTGACACAGAAACAAAAACAACTAATTAAAAAAAAAGCCAATTTTCAAAACACATACACAGATGCTGCAAATAAAAGCAAAATTACAAATCAATCACAAAAAGCAAAGAAATAAACAGATAATAAAACTAGGTACCAAAACCAAATAAACAATTGTTACTAAACAGAAATAACTATTACTAAACAAAAAACAGTCTGAGAGCTCAAACCAAATTCAAGCAATGCAATATACGTGAACCAATCAACTAATTTATGAACACCAACACACATACACTCATATATAAACTCTCACTCCTTTTCAAAAATAAGCACAGAATCTGGGGCACCTGGGTGGCTCAATCCGTTGTGTCTGACTTCGGTTCAGGTCATGACCTCATGGTTCGTGAGTTTGAGCCCCGCATCGGGCTCTGTGCTGACAGTTCAGAGTCTGGAGCCTGCTTCGGAATCTGTGTCTCCCTCTCAGTTGGCCCCTCCCCTGCTCGCGCGCGCGCTCTCTCTCTCTCAAAAATGAATAAACATTAAACAAATTTTTAAACAAAAATAAGCACAGAATCAAATTGAGAACAATGTACAATGGCATCACTGTCACCGCATGGCATAAATCTGAGGGTGTGAGACTTTCTGTCCAGAGAAACCCATAGAGCTCATCAGAGGGGAGCACGCCTCTTGAGCACTGGACACTGGTTGTATCCAGGGAGTAATGTAGTTATATGGGGAGATAAATTAGAGGAATTCCCTTCCTCTTGGTCATAATGTCCATTCCCCCCAAGATTTGGAGTGGGGTAAGACGTATGACTAATTTGACATGACAACAAAATTCTGTAAACTTCCACTGCCCACTCAATGTGCTGATGTGATGTGGTTTCTGGGAACTCATCTGGAAGGGGGGGCAGCAGTATGACAGCTCCCCAAGCCCACTGCCCAGCACGACAGTGTATGCAAACCGCTTCCCAGTTGCTGCTCAAGTACTGCAGGTGGTCTGCAGCGGTCTATCGCTAGCCACCTTTCTAGGACTCTTGCTTTTTCTTTGTGAAGACCTGGGGTTAAAAAGGAACAACTCAGGGAATGTGGAAGAGAAAAGACAAAGCAGCATGTCCTCATTCTCGAGAGGTCTGAGATATAAGTACTTTCCCCTCCATCTTTTTACAGAATTAAAAAAAATAAAACATTAAATATGGTAAAAGGAACTAACCAAATGAAATGTTCTAGGGATATTCTTGACCCCTATGCTTATGGTGAATTCAGAAACAAATTGACATAGATATACATAAACACGTATTTTAAATAATATTTCCATACATACACCTTGGAAGAAAATGTCTACATTTTTCTAAGGAAGGAAGTGCATTTTAACCCCAGAGGAAAGACCTGTCTTCAGTCCTAGACAGTAAAGAAATTTGGGGTATAGAAGGAAGCTTCTGAGGCAGGACGGAATTTTAGAAGCCCCGAAGGAAAAGGGAAAGGCTTGGAAAGGTATGGAATGTTGCTAGGGAAAATCAAGGGGGCATAAAGAGGATATGAGTTGTGCAAACAGCAGAAGCTCTGAATGCACAAAGAGGGAAAGCCACATCCTCACTATGAACTTTACAACTGTTTGGACACACCTCTTTTGGATAAGGGTATACAAATACCTGGAAAACCTCCATGGGGGACTTTCCCTAGGAGTCCTCAGTCCCTAGGTTTTGCTCCTCAAGACCTGCTTATGAGAGTCCCAGCAGTGGGAGGATGGTGCTTGGATGCAAAGAAGGGCAGCTTCCACACATATTGTACACAATGTGCATTACTCTACTCGAAAAGGTGACAATCAATTTTCAGTCTATGTGATTGAAACCTTCTCAAGTAGGGCACTACACCGCTGTCCCCTTGCCCTCCTTTGAGTGAGTATCCCCTTACTTGCTGTGTATTTAAGGTACTGTTTTTGAGGCCTGAGACAGAAGAAGCCTTCCTCCCTTTTTCTCTTCCTCAGGTAAGAGATAACCGCATCAACATTTTCGTGTTGAATTTCAGGTTGTTAGAAACAGTGTATTAAAAATGGTTTTCTTTCCACCAAAGCGAAATCTTCCCCCAACATACCCACCACATCCCTTTGTGCCCCAACCTTCTTAGTCCTTTGTTCAGAGTCCTATAACTTATTTCCAAAACCCCAGAAGAAGCAAGGTAGACATGCAGGAAACTCAAGAGAGGAGGAGACAATTTAGAGGTGGTGCTAGGATTCACCGGACAGAAATCCCATTTTCTCCATCATTCCTGGAGAACACCAAGTTCATTTACCTTGCCTGGAATCAAGACAGAAGACAGGCTTATGGCCGAGGAGTGTACCATTTTTTCTTCCCAGCCCTGGCTTTTCTCCACTTTTCCTAGAGTCCCTGCTGTTGAGAGGATCTTTTCCAATCTTTTCATTTGGAGGAACAGGCTCCCAGGGGTCCATCTTTCCCTCTAAAAAAACCCTGAGGCCGAGAGCGGAAGTACAGGAAAGAAATCCACACACCCCAAACCCATTACACTATAAGAGCTGGGGAGGTGAGTTATATAAGAGTCTCTAGAGAGGGTGATAGGTGTATTGAACAAAATACACAATTAGCTAAATTACTTGCCATGTAATGACTTGCCATGGAGAATGAGGTAGGGGGACAATTAACCCTGATGGACCCAAGTACCTGAACATTCAGACTAATATTCTATTTAGTCAATAGACTAAAATGACTCAAGTCTACGTGTCAAATCCACATCTGTACGTTGATAAGCCAAAACTGAAATGAAAAATAATTTTTTAAATTTCCAGTCAATTAGCACAAGATTCTCAAGATCGCTAATCATTAGACAAATGCAGTGGAAATCACAATGAGATGCTATTTCACACCAGTTAGGATGCCTGTTATAAAAAAACAAACAAACAAAAGAAAGACAATAACAAGTGTTGACAGGATGTGGAGAAACTGGAACCTTCGTGCATTGCCAGTGGGCTTGTAAAATGGTGGAGTTGCTGTGAAAACCAGTATGGCAGTTCTTAAAGAGAAAAAAAAGAATTACCATATGGTTCACAAGTTCCAATCCTGGGTTTATAGACAAAATAAATGAAAGCAGAGACACTAGAACAGATATTTGTACCCCTACATTACTCCCGATAGCCAAAAGTGGAAACAATTCCTATGTCCACCGGCAGATGAATGGATATACAAAATGTGGTATATAACACAGTGGAATACTCTGCCTTAAAAAGGAAGGAATTCTGACACATGCTATAATAAGAATGAACCTGGAAGGTATTATGGTAAGTGAAAGAAGCCAGACACAGAAGGACAAATAATGTATGATTCCGGTTATATGAGGTACCTAGTATGGGTAAATTCGGAGAGATAAAAAGTAGACTAGAGGTTACCAAGGGCTGGGGGTGAGGGGGTAACGGAGAATTGCTCTTTAATGCAAATAGAGTTTCCATTTGGGATGATTGAAAAGTTCTGAATGTACTTAATGCCACTGGATTGTACACTTAAAAGGGGTGGAAATTCACGTTATACATGTATTTAACCACAATTTGAAAATTCCCTTCCAAAAAATCCCCCCAAATTTAAGAGCCACAAAAACATAAACATCTTGCCAAAAACCACATACCAAAACTAACAAGTATTTAAAAGACCATATAACCTCAAAACAAAATAAAAGCACTCTAAGTACACACACATTGTTCACTGTTGGCAATGCTAGCACATAAAATGGAGTGTTTTTCCTCTTCTTTCCTCCCCGACCTAAATTCCCTTCTTGAAGGTAGGCAGCACATTTCCCTAAAAAGAAGTTGTCAATTCAACCTTCAGGGTGGATGAAAGGAGACGAACATCAGAAAGCCCCATTTCCCCACGTAGGTAGGCAACATGTGCAACCCGATTCTGATACGCTGCTCCAATCCTGAGGCTTTCAGGCTTATAGAGCTCTCAGTCTCTCTCTTTCCCTCCTTCTCTCTCTCTGCCACCCACCCCACCACCCCCACGTACTAGGTTAAGAAGGGATATCAAAAGTGGGATATAAAAACCAACTTAATATTTCATCATATAAGGCTATCTAAGTAGTAGTTTCTCCTTGCCCTTCCTCCTGTCGCATATACACATTTGAGGGGGGAAAAATGACAAGAATAAAAGAGTCTAAAGGCAGTAAAAGTTTTGGGGAATTTTGGATCATTTGGTAATGCCATATAATAGCCAAAACTATATCCACAAGTTTGGAAAGACTTTCAATTCCATAAAGAAAGAAGTAGCTTCAATTGGTGAGATTCAGTAAGGTTTTGGTCCGACTGTGGGGGAAACAGAAGCAGAAGAGAATTTGGGGAGCAAGAAAGGAAAAGTTTTGAAAACAGTGAAGGGAATTGATGAAAAAAGGTTAAGAGTTGGGGAGAAAATTCTGTACTACAGAACAGAAAAGGACTGATAAGGCAGAGATAAGGGCTATGTTCTTCTAACAAGTCTTATTTCCATCTAGCCAGGCCACTTTCAGACCCAGAAACTTAAATCACTGAATAATCTCCATGGGTAGCTTCTCTCCTGGAATCTAGGTCTCTACCTTTTGTACTTCAGGAGGTTCTCAAGAACCTTCCCTGAGGCACCCAGTACTGAAGTGGGGAAAAGGTACCTAGACTCCAAAGAAAGCAGCTCTCTGAATGCTAACAGACACTTGCCAATTTTAGAGACACTATGTGTGCGTATGTTGCGCTCGCACGGTGTGCATTTCCAGCCAAGATGATGTTGCAGGAAATGACTTTATCCTCCCACCCGAGACAGTGAAAAAATTGCCAAAATATAGGAAGCGATAGTTTATAAGTTACCAAAAATCAGGCAGTGAAAGACAGTGATCCCTGAGAGATGGACAGCAAACCATAAATAAATCTCTATCTACTGGCAATGAACGATTATCATTTAAACACTTTACATGGTACCACTTAACCTGCAACAAACATTATACACTTAGCTACAAATAAGTAGAGACATATGCTGTTCCCATGGATTTGGAAGAGTCAGGTGTGGCAAGATGTCCAATCTTTCCCACCTGGAGCTATACATTCGACACAATGCGAATCAAAATCCCCCAGGGGAATTTTGGTAACTATCAACAATTTTAATATAAATTTTACAGGGAGCATGAAAGAACTGGAATAGCCAAATCAATTTTAAAAAACAGGTACAAGGTTGGAGGGCTAACACTGTCAGTTTCAACACTTACTATATAAAGTCTCAGAAATCAAGAGAGTATGGTATTGGTGAAAGAACAGATGAATAGAGCACTGGAACAGAACAGAGAGTTCAGAAACAGATCCATATAAATGAAATTAAAAGTTAAGATGTGGGTCAGCTGGAGATATCACACATTTCTGGTGGTATGAACATACATTTCTATATGGCTCAGCAATCCCACTGCTAGGTATTTACTCCAGAGAAATGAAAACTTTCATTCACACAAAAAAAGCTGTATTCAGGTGTTTATAGCAGTTCTATTCTTAAGTTCCCCAAACTGAAAAGAAACTAAGTATCCTTCAAAGGTAAATGGATTAAAAACAACGTGGTACATCTATACCATGGAATACTACTTAGCAATAAAAGGGAGCACACACAACTTCATGAATAGTAAGTGTATCACGATAAGTGAAAGTAGCCAAGCATAAAAAGACTACACTCGATACGATTTCTTTATCTGAAATTATGGAAAAACAAAACTATAGTGATAGAATATGGATCAGTGGTTTCTAGGGTCCAAAGGGAAGGGAAGGGGACTGACTGCAAATGGACATAAAGGAACTTGAGGGGCTGACAGAAATTTTGGGGTGTTAGCTATACCATCAAATATGTTTTTAAAAGCTCATGAACTTGTACGACCAAACCTTATGAATTTTATCATATGTAAATCTTACTTCCATAAAGCTGATAAAGAAAACTCCTTGGGTCCCCCAAAATAGGAATACTGCTCTTCATCCAGTGCCATTTCTTCCGCTTTTCCCCATCCTCTCTCTCTCAGTAACCTCAAAGTATTCATTTCAACAGCTTTATATATTTCAGGGATAATCTGAGACTAACTGCCAAGAGAAACCATAAACAAAACTCACCAAACAAGCAAACAATGACAAAAAACAATACAAGGAATGAACCCAAACCGAAATATAAGCAAACGAACCCCCACCACATATGAAGATAATTCCAACAAACAGAAATGCAAAAACAAATCATGACTCAGATAATCACACATACTCACAGAATAAATCCAATTAAAATGACAATAATAAGGAAAACGAATTGCAAAATCTTTTTTTTTTAATTTTTGAGAGAGAGACCTTAAGCAGGGGAGGGGCAGAGAGAGGGGGACGGAGGATCCAAAGCACGCTCTGTGCTGACAGAAGCAAGCCCGATGCAGGGCCCAAACTCACCAACCATGAGATCATGACCTGAGTCGAAGTCAGACGCTCAACCAACTGGGCCACCCAGGAGCCCCCAAAATATTGCAAATTATTAAACACACACACACACACACACACACACACACACACACATACACACACCACAAATAAGATCATTAATAGCAAGGAACATAAAAAATCCAAATATAGGGGTGCCTGACTGGCTCAGTGGGTGGAGCATGTGACTCTTGATCTTGGGGTTGTGAGTTTGAGCACCATGTTGGGTGTAGAGATTACTTAAAAATCTTTAAAAGATCCAAATATAAATCCGCACATACAAAGCCCTAAAAGAGCAAGACAACAAAAAACAAACACACAAACCAAAATATAAGTGAACAAACACATCAAGACCGAACAAGAAAAAATCCATAAATCAAAAACACAAAAGTGAACAATACAGTGTACCCTCACAAATGTAAGAGTTCCAAAGCATATGTACACATACACCCTTCCAAATACACCCAAAGTTTGAGGACAAATATCAGTTAGTCGCTTTCACAGTCTAGCTCAAATCAAGAATAGCTGAGACTCAGCGCAGGCAAGAATGGAGCAAACACTGAACAGCAGACACATATTAAGAGCAATTTCCATTGAAACAGCGTGAGGTAAAGACAGGTGGCTATTGGGAAACAGACAGCAATATTGACAAACATCAATTGCCAACTCAATGCGCTGTTGTAATTCAAAGCCTGAGGCCGTCAGGATATACGAATTTCCCAACACAGGAATGTATGGTAGACAAAGCGCTTCCCACGAACTGCTTGTCGTCTTTTACCTGTTTGTTTTTCTAGTCTTCTAGTCTCTCTTCGAAGACACTTGGTTAAGATAGGACGCCCCCTCATAAGAATAGAAAGAAAACTCTATGCAATATGCCTTCAGCTCCAAAGGTATGAAAAGGAAAGCCTCTTATCATTTCAATAAATGTTTACCATTTCACACAAAACACAAAAAGAAATTAAAATGAAATGTGTAAAGAGACCAACTGAATGAAAGTTCTGGTCACCATCTGAACTGCTACTGATACACAAATATCAGAGTAAATATTGAAGGAGGAAGAGCTTCTAACTTCCTAAGAAAAGTGGCTTTAGTGCACAAGATGAAACATCAAAAAAGAAGGACAATGACGAACCCAACCCAAATCTGCCAGGGTCTCAGGCCCCTTTTTGGACAAAGGAATGGAAATCATTGGAGAAATTGCACGGAACTTTTCTCAAGGGCCCTTAGATCCTAGGTCCGTTCTTCCAGAGACATGTAAGAGTCTTATGAGAGGATAGTGATTTGTCCAAAGTGATTGCAGCTGTGCAGACAGACACCATCTCTTCTAGGGTTACCACATGCGGTTGTAGGTGTTGTGAATTACCACACTCAAAAAAAGTGCCAATCATAGTTTAGTGTAACTGAATGGCACCTTTTTGAGTGGGGCACTGCACAAAGCATCGTTAAATGTGGCAGCCCTGCCCAAATGCTCCCCAGCCATCTTAACCTTCATAATACCTGATGCTTCTAGCCCTTGAGTGGCACCCAGGATTTATGCAAAAGGTCTATGAAACACCTACCCCGATGCCCTCCCTCTTCCATTTCTCTCTGCATTAGTATCCTCTCACTTTTGTATGCTTGATTTGCAGATTTTTGGGCTGAGAATGATCCTTTCTTCTTTCTTCTCTCACTCAGATAAGATATATCCTCATTTGTGTTAATCTGTTAAATTATAAGTCATTAGAAGTGATGCTTTATGAAGGATTCTTTTTCCTCCAAAGTTGGAGTTCCCATCAACACACCCACCACATTCTCCTCCATCCCAAACTTCAACCTCAGACTTCCAAGTACCTTAGTGGAAGGCAGAATTTTAAGATAGTCTCAAGATGAGTCCCTATGCACATGCCCTACATACTCTCCTCCCCTTCTGTGTGACCCGAACTTTTGAATTTTATAGGATATCATTCCCATGATTATAGATGATTTATAACCAAATGGATGTTAGAAATGTAATTAAGGTCACCAATCTTTTGAATTTGATTTAATCAAAGGGTGGGTTATTCTGAATAGACCTGACCTAATTAGGTAAGGTCTTTAAAAGGGGATATAGCAGTGGGGCACCTGGGTGGCTCAGTTGGTTAAGCATCCAACTCTAGATTTCAGCTCAGGTCATGATCTCACGGTTTTTGAGTTTGAGCTCCACATTGGGCTCTGTGCTGACAGCATGAAGCCTGCTTGAGATTCTGTCTCCCTCTCTCTCTGTCCCTCCCCCACTATCTCTCTCTCTCAAAATAAATAAAAATAAACTTAAAAAGAGGATATAGTATCTCCTCACCATCCTCTTTCTGTGAACATGCTCATTACCATTAGGATATTCTGAGTGGCTGGTATGGTTCACATAAGTGGGGACAAGAACTTGCCAATGTTATCAATGCCTTGAGCTTAAAAATATATGTTTGGGTTAACACCAGGGTGAAAATTTGTGTATAATCACCCCCTTTCCACCTCCTTTTTGATGAAATCATTATATGTGACACGAAACAATCTAATAGGTTGTCTGAATGTTTTTCTCAGCCCTGTTGAAAATGACTCAGGCATTGGTTCATCAACATTTCTTCTGAAAAGGCAATACCATCCACCTCAAAAGAAAAAAGATATAGAGTCTAGAGACTAGAGAGAGCAGCCTTAAGAAGGAAAATTGCCTGGGGACAATTTTTGGACAGAGTCAAATGGCAAAGAACAGTAGAGAGACCGGTCTCTAAAAAGTTAGAGCCTCAATTCTACAGCTGA
This sequence comes from Acinonyx jubatus, assembly GCF_027475565.1. Lineage (NCBI taxonomy): Eukaryota > Metazoa > Chordata > Mammalia > Carnivora > Felidae > Acinonyx > Acinonyx jubatus. Next base: position 117,472,837 of record NC_069389.1, read on the forward strand.
AAGGAAGTGAATGTTGCCAATTTTGAAAGAGAAGACTTGAACCTCAGATGAGATCACAATTCTGGTTGAGACTTTCATGTCAGCCTTGTTAGACCTTGAACCATGGACCCAGTTAAACTTTGGATAGACTCCTAACCCACAGAAGATGTAGGATGATAAATATGTATTGTTTTAAGCTCTTAATTTGGAGTAATTTGTTATGCAGCAATTGAAAATTAATACACCCTTATTTAGAGTTCCAAATCTTAGTGACAAAACCACAAAAGAAGCAGAGAATATATGCATGGATAATATCACGGGAGACAAGAAGAGAGGCATCTATAGTTGCCAACAAGAATAAAGTAGCAATCTCTTTTTCTCCTCTTACCCCAGAGAGGAAACAAAATATAAAACTTACCTGGATGGATTTCCAAGAAAGAAAATGAGCTTAAAACCCAGAAATGCCCTGTTCCTCTTCTCATCCCTGAAATTCTCAGCTTTTTATCAGAGGTCTTGTTATAGAGAGGATCTTTTCCAAATTTTCCATTTTGAGCCACAGGTCTCCACATGTATGTATTTTTCTGGCCTAAACAAACATCCTAAGATAACATATAAGGAAGTAAGCACATAGATTTCAAGACCAAAAAACCGTTTTTTTGTTTAAGAGCATGAAGACAAGGTTATTAAAAAGCTTGTGTATTAGGAAGTTGAAAAATTTGGAAAAATACATACCTGTGTTATTTACTATGAGGACAGATAGTAAGTTAAAAGGTCAGGGACACTTAAACTGGATTTCCCTAGGTCATCTCTGGTCCCTAAGTTGACTCCTGTTTGTGGTCAGAACCCCTTCTCCATTATTCCTATTAGGAATATTATCAGATTAAACAGAGTAGACAAGAAACTTCCCCAATATCTATAGACTCTGAAAGTCTGAGAGAGATTCCAGACAGAAAATTTAACATCAATCTCTCCCATCCACCTTAATCAGCCCTTCTTTGCATTCACATGTGGGCTTAGCTTTCTCATCTAATTTACCAGAAACAGTACTGAATACTTAACAAGAAAAAAAAAAAGCTGTGGATTTGTCTTTGTCTATCATTTTATAAATAAATAAGGAGAGTACGGTGGTTTCAGTAATTTATACCTCTTTATATCTACCATTACCCACTGTAAAAGGAAAAGAGGCAGGGATGAAGGTAGTAGGCCTCCCTCTCTAGCAACCCAGGGAAAGGTGAGTGTTTTCTATTTGTTGAGACCTGGACTGCCAATGCCTGAATGTCAGCCAACAACAAGAATGTTATTCTAGTTTTAACCCACATCAAAATCCACTAAGTTATGATGGGAACATACTTCAGCTTCAAATCTGGATCTTTTCAAAGATACTGTCCAGTAAACCAACATAATTTAAGTATCTCAAAAACTTTTTGGTTGTTATTTTGTCGAAAACCCTGATGGAAAGGATTTTACTTTAAGTGATATGTGTAATGTTCAAAAATGTCAACTTCTTCCTCTAATTCCATCACACCCAATAACTCAATCTCAAGGAGAAGCTGGTAAAGAAAACACAATAAGACATCCTAGTGTCCTCAGATGAGGCTTGAAGATCCTGGATGCAAATGCATCCCATTCCAATCTAGATCATTTCGGCCTCAGGTATGAGTCTTTGTGAGTTTTCTCAGAGCTCCTTCACCTTGTGAGCAGGGCCATTATTCAAACTCTACATAAGAGACCATACTTGCCTCAGATGTTCAATACATACTAGTGCTGGATCTAGAGTCAAAGGACTTGAGGTAGGGACATATGTTGACTTAAAGCTGGGACACTGGAGAATGACTGCCTGGGTTCAAATAATAGTTCTGCCCCTTGCCAGATGTATGATCTTAAGGAAGTTAGTAAACTTCCTTTTCTTCTCTTTTCTCATTAGCAAATTAAAGGGGGGGTTATACCAGCTCGTACTTTATGGGGCTTTTGTAAAGATTAGCTAAATTCACGTGTATTAAGAGCTTAGAAATATTCCTGACATACAGTAAGCATGAAGTGAAGGACATGGAGCATGGTGCAAATATCTGTTTTTTACCAGGATTATTGTTGCTGTCATTCTATCTCAGGTTAACATGTTTCCTTGGGCAAGGCCTTCCGCTGTCTTTGAGACATGCAAAGGAAAGGAAAATGTATCCTGCACATAGGAGAAAAGCAAACAAGAGAATCTTCCTGTATAGAGGTTGCAAATATCATTTTAATAGACTTTGAGGTAAACATAAATATTTTCTAAAAATAAACAATTACTTGAGAAATAAAGTTATGATGATGTGTATATCAACATGTGCATCTCATCAAACATGTATATCAAATACAGGTAGAAAAAATTTTAAGGAAAAAATATTCTGGAGTTTAAAAGCATAATATCTCAAGTGAAAGAATCAATAGAGGGGCTCAACAGTAGATCTGGATTAGCAGAAGAGAGAATCAGTAACTTGAAAATAGGTTGATAGTGATAAAACCTTACAAAGAATAAAATGAATGCAAAAAATAAGTAGAGCCTCAGAGAAAGGTACATCAGAGGACACAATAAAATATGCATAATGCAAATACCGGAAGGAGAGGAGAAAGGAAACAATCAGAAAAAAATCATGAATCTATACACAATAAAAAATATGTGACAGATCCAAAGTAAGACACAAAGAAATTTGGACTGAAAGACATTATGTTCCATCTTGGTGCTGAGATAAAAGAGAAAGAGAAAGAAAGAGATGGATGGAGGGAGGGAGGGAGGTTGGAAGGAGAGAAGGAAAGACTGAGAAAGATGAAATTTCTTTAGGGAATTTTTAAAGCTGCAAAGGCAGACCAACTCATTGCATACCAGGGAGCCTCAATAAGATTAACAGCTGACTTTCGCCAGAAACCATGTAGGTGAGAAGACGGTGGGATGACATATTCAAAATGCTGAAAGAAAATCCATTTATCAAGATTGATATATCTAAGACTAAAAGTGCTTAGGCACTGCATTGAAATCACAATATCAAAATTTTAAGTGAAGAGAACTAAATCAATAAACCACAGATTGAGAGAAACTATATGCAAATCACATTTCTGTTAAAAGAACTATGATCAGAATATGTAATAAACTCTGAAATTTTCACAATAATTTAAAAAACCAATTAAATGGGAAAATAACAGATGTTTCACCACAGAAGATTATGGATGGCAAGTAAGTACATAAAAAGATGTTCAATATAGTTAGTCAATAAGGAAATAAAAGTTTAAAATGTAATAAATGTACAAACATAGAATGTTTAAAAATTGTTAATTCCAAGTGTTGGTGATGATTTTGGCAACTGTATCTCTCATTGAATCACAAAATGTGGTAAATTCTTTCTGAAAAACAGGATTAATTTTCAGTTTCTTAGCAGTTTAAACATAAACTTTGCGTAGACATACTAATACCACCCTAGCTTTTCATACTATTTATAGTGAAATGAAACTTGTCTTCACACATACTTCTACGTGCAAAAGTCTACAGTAGGTTTATTCATAATCACCAGAAACTGGAAATAACAGATTTACTTCACATTTAACTGTAATACTAGTTAGCAATAAAAATAGACAACGATTCACATGAAAACAAGAAAACACGTAGAAAAATTCACATCCAAATCCCATATATAAAACATCCAAAAGAGACAGTCTCCAAAAACACACATCAAGACCTAAACCAAAAGACAGAAAATAAAATAAAAACATTAAATCAAACCACAAAAAAACTGTGATCAGGGTCAGTAGGCATTTGTAGAGTGGTCATGATGGTAAGAGACAAGAGAACAACTTTTCCCCTCTTTAAACTTTTTACAAAGAATTAAAGCATGGCAAGCTATATGGCCTATTAATACAGATAAAATACCATAATGATCCATTTCTACTTCAACTCTCTGATCAGATTAGAGGAAGGAGACTCCAGCTTATCTTCCTTTGTCCAACACAAGGAAGTAAAATATTTGTCTTGCTTCACAGACACCTGTCCAGTGCAGAGGATAGCACCCAATCCCTTCCTCTGCACAATAACAAAAGACACATAACTTTTAAAAAATCATAAAATAAAATTGTGTCATCGAACAAAATTTTCTGGGTATTATATGCAACCCCTAAAAAATCAATAACTTATAGAGGAGTCAAAAGTATTTCTGAAAGAATGAAGGTCTTCTGGGCCCATGAAGAAAGGGCAAGCTTTAATACTTGAGAATCAAACAATTTGAGGTTCAGTAGCATAGAGAATAAGTGGGGAATTTAGGGAGGCCTAAAGGAGAAGACTTAAAAATAGTGAGGAGAGATAATAGGAAAGAACAGGTTAAAGGATTTGAGATGGTGCAGGGAAAAACTTCTACAAAAAGGAAAAATACTCCGCAGGCAGTGAGGAAGTTCATGACCACAGTGAAAGTTTTGTTTCCAATTTGTCAGGCAACTTTGGGAAAAGGGATATGAATCCCAGAAGAAACAATGGGAGGAGTTTTCATGGGATCCTCATTTCCTAGGTCTTATTTCTTTTTTTTTAATATATGAAATCTATTGTCAAATTGGTTTCCATACAACACCCAGTGCTCATCCCAAACGATGCCCTCTTCAATGCCCATCACTTACCCTGCCCTCCCTCCCACCCCACCATCTTATTTCTGAAAAGGTACCTAAGAGAGTTCCCTTGATGGACGCCAGCACTAGCGGGTAGGATGGTGGTGGGGGCAGACTTGCACTCGAGGAAAAGCATCCCTTCCGCATGTAACCAAACACTCCCAATGCACCCACAGTGCCATCATCTATGTTGTACGTGTCAAGTGTTACTCCACTCACAGAGGTGTCAATCACATTTAAGTACCTGTGATTGCCAACCTCTGGAGTAGGGTACCACAGAAAGAATATCCAGGTTGACAGTCCTGCCTAACTATCCACTTATGCATTTCCGAAACAATCATACTATGTTTTCAGGTTGTGAGTTTTGGGCCGTGATTTATACAAAGGACAAGTGCAGCACCCACCCCCGCCCTCATCTGTCCCCCATGAGTGCTATCCTCTCACCTGCTGCAGGTTTTCCATGGCAGTTTCCAGAACTTAAAAACCTTATACCATTTATCCAGGTTTTCTTGCTCATGGAAGATAATATCCTTGCATGCCTTAACTTGCTCCTTTCCCCATTCTTCTAATAAAGCATTCAATAAGTGGTTTGTATTCCTCAGATCCAAATAAGCAGAAAATACACTCCATCACACCCACTCCAGCCTCATCACTCAAAGATCTAAGGCTTTCTACCTGAGTTAGCCATCTCAACTTGAGAACCACAGAATAAGCAGTGAAAACACACAAGATTCTGAAAGCAAAGTAGGGAGAATGATCAGTTATTGGTGGGATGGAGAGAATATAAATCTTTTTTTTCTCACACTCTGGACTAAAAATATTCTTTTTCTTATCAATAGTGATCTATAAGACATATAGGAGCTTAGGGCCTAGGGATGCCCTGATATTCTTGTCAGCACCTGGGTCTTCTGGGCCTTAAACTGTAACATCACTTTGAGCATGTTTTTTCATTTTTTAAATCTAAGACACATGCTACTGGGTTCCTGTGTTTCTCTGGAAATACACAGTCTGGGATACCAAAAGATGGGAAAACACATATGGTGAATGTATCCCAGGGACTAGGAATTGAGGGAAGTTTTGACTAAACTGGTAGGATTTATTTTTTGTATGGTAGTACTATTCTGTATCTTGGATTTTCTCACTCTTACACAATCTTCATATTTATATAAACTCACAAACTCACATAAGTTTTCACTAAAAAGCTAAGCTACTGTATATAAATTGAAATATTAAACTATACATATTAAAAACTGGCCTGAGAATACTGGAAGACAGTTTAGGTGAGAAGATTCCCAGTCTTTTTTTTTTTTAATTTTTTAATGTTTATTTATTCTTGAGAGAGAGATAGCATGAGCAGGAGAGGAACAGAGAGAGAGAGACACACATACAGAATCTGAAGCAGGCTTAACACTCCGTGATGACAGCAGAGAGCTAGATTTGGGGCTCAAACTCATGGACCATGAGGTCATGACCTGAGCCAAAGTTGGATGCCCAACCAACAGAGCCACCTAGGCGTCCCAAGAAGATTCCCAGTCTTAAATTGGAATTTGTTCTATAACTTAACAACTAGGGTCTGAAAGGCCTTTTAAATAGAGAGGCAGGCAGGTTTGGGAAACATCATACCTAGTTTATAAGTTTTTATTGAAACACCAGTGAAGACTGAGACAAAGGAAATCATCTTGACATCTGAAAGTCTTGAAGTCTTCCTTACTTAACAGTAAAAATTTGTGGTCTATATTCAAAGCTGCAGAAAGCGCCACATTTTACCAAAATATACCAGTATTTCCAAGGAGACTTAAATTCTCAACATTATTAGCCCCCATACTCCTCTTCAAAACTCAATGCCTTTGAGGCCTACTGGCCACTTTATGTCTCTGTACTCATGAGAGATAAAGTAAATTATAGTAGAAAAGGTTCAATGTCCTATTGATCCTGCAGATGTGATGAGCTCTGTTATCAGAGAGTTTGACTGCAATCTGTCCAATTTTCCTCAGGGACTTCAGCTACCACAGAAGTTGTATTTGTTGCACATTACTCTATTCAGGAAGATGCACTTCATAATATAGTATATATGAATAGCATCTCCCTAAATAGGGCACTGCACACAACATGGCTGAAGGTGGCTTCTCTGTCCAATCCATCGTATTCCAAGTAGCTCTTTTCATATCTGCCCAATCCCCACAACCACAGCATGACATTAATCTTTGTTCCACAAGAACTTGGCACACCCACCTTACTGCCCTCCGACTTTCATTTCTCCCTGAGGAAGTATGCTCTAGGTATTTTTGGATGGTTTTTATGCCCAAAACAGAATAAGCCTCTTCCTGTTTTTTCTTTATCACTTAATAAATCTTTATTCTCTCTACCCTGTTGGTTTTCAAGTTGTTAGGAACTAAGTATTGAAAATATTTGCTTTCCTCAAAGTAAACCAAACCAAACTCAGAAAAAATAACAACAAAATATTTACTAAACCCCACACTCTTTGGCACCCCCAAATTTCTTCCTTTCAAATCCACATAATATTAGCAAAAACACATGAAGACCCTTAGGAAGGAAAGGGGAGATCAATCAAGGGGTGAAAATATTGAGATGGCAGACAGCTCGTTTCCTGTATTTCTTGAGAGGAACTAACAATTTAACTTACCATTGTTCAATTCCAAGAGACATGAACTTAAATCCCAGAGATGTCCTCTTTCCTTCCTCTCACCTCTAGATTAGCTTGGCCCTTGAGTAGAGGTCTGGTTGTTTGTTGCCTGCATATTTTCCCACTTTTCCATTCTGTGCACCCAGCACTCCGACTTTCCGATGACCACCAGAACCTGATAGAAGATGAAAGATAGCATGTAAAGTTGATAGGGGACCACGCAGAAGGCATAGTCTAAGAGAATGGAAGCCATGTTACATAAATCCTGCAGAGAGGAAAGAGGATTTGGAAACATACATCTGGATAAGTTACTTGCCATAGAGAGAGGGAAAAAGGACTCAGAAGAGACATTTAAACTGGACTTTCCCATGTCTTTTTTTTTTCTTTCAGTAGATTGAAAAGTAAATCAAGTTCCCATTTCACAAAATTGTTTGTTAGAACTTTCACATCCTCAATAAATAGATCTGAACCATCTGTGTTGTGACCCAAGTATCTGGTCTGTGATAAGTTTGTTTATGGACAAAGTCCTCATGGCCTCTTTCAACTCTGACAGTCTTTTGAGTGGTATTTATTTCTACCTTAGCTATGCCCTGTGGCTGATTATCACTGTATAAGGAAGTGTAATAGGGCAGAGAGGGTGCTTCCTCCTGGAGAACAAAATAAAATCAGCTGCATCCCTTGTGTTTGTCTTTAGTCAGAAGAGGAAGAATTCAGAGAGGTCTTTGAAATGGACAGTTCAAGGGGTGCCTGGGTGACTCAGTCAGTAAAGCATCTGATTTCAGCTCAGGTCATGATCTCACGGTCGGTGAGTTCGAGCCCCGCGTCGGGCTCTGTGCTGACAGCTCAGAGCCTGGAGCCTGCTTCAGACTCTGTGTCTCCCTCTCTCTCTCTGCCTCTCCCCCATTCAGGCTCTGTGTGTCTCTCTCTCAAGAATAAACATTAAAATAATCATAATACTCTGCCTCTCAAAAATAAATATTACAATAATAATAATAATAATAATATAATTAAAAACAAGAAATGGGCAGTTCAGTACTGAACTTGAGTGTGTAGTAAACTTGAGTGTTTTAGTTCTGCTAGAAATATGGAAAGACTAAAGTAATATATTCCCAGGTTGCCAAGTTCCTGGGTGGATTAGTCCCCTTCTCTTTGTGACATCAACAGTACTTACTCCACCCTCCCAATCTTTGATGTTTCTGAAATGTTATCTACAAGAACCAGACTATGTCCATTTTATTTCACATTTGTGATTTCATATCTTTATGATATGGTCAGTGTATGAGGAAATAGAATTCTTCTGAGCACACATTCACATTTTTCCTCTCACTCATGAAGTCCATTCGCTATCCCTTTGCTCTGTGCTCACTCATTCTTCCTCTCAAATGTTTCCTCTGCTGCCCTTAAGTGCTTTTGTTATTCAAATGTTGAATCACAGGGTTTATCATTTATAGACCTATGTCTCTAAAATATTCATTGAAATATTTGAAACAACTTCCTTTATACAATGAATCCTTTGAAACAGGTTATTTCCTTCAGGACCGACTTTCAATGAAATTGAGACCATTTCTAAGGCATCTTGCACCATGACAAAGTCCATAAACAATGCTCAGCAGGAATATCATATTCCATGGAACATATTCTACTTAAAGGCTGTACTACAGCCATGTTTGGGATGGATATATCATTTATGTCACCTTTCTCTACATATCTTCCTCCTGAAAACCATCCAAGGCCACCCCAGCATCAAACAAAAATCCCTACATATTCCAGAACAACTATACACAAACACACTCACACACAACCTCTCGCACCTTCTCACAAATAAACACACAATTAAATCTGAGAACAGTCTCCAATGATATCATAGTCACTGCCTACACATATGTGGAGTAGTGAGACATTTTGTGGAGGGAAATCCTTAGATTATGTGAAGAAGGGGGGGGGGAGACTCCATGAGCAGTAGACATGGCTTGTACATGGGTAATAATGTTAGGAGAAAAAATAGAGAAATTTCCTTCCTTTGGTCACAAACTAAATTTTTGCCAAAGATTATAATGGGGTTTCAATTGAAACAGTTGTGGCTGCTTGAGATGCAGGAATACCAAAACCCCTGGTTTTCCATAACCAGTGATTTTGTTAAATAGGGCTTACTTTTGCAAAAGAATCAAGATTTTGCTTCTGTTCCTTCACAAGAGTGTAAAGTTCATTGCTTCCCAAGCAGTGCTCCACTTCTGTACATGGTCTCCAGCTACTGGCTGTCTTCTCTCTCTCCTTTAGTGCACAGCGTTAAGAAGAGAAATCCAAAGGTAAATACGAGAAAACAAGGCAATATTTTATCATTACCAAGAGTTCTGAACTGTGGTTTCTCCTTGCCCACACAGCTTTCACAATATAACTAAAAGATAGGTGAACAATAGTATACATAATACATCAATAAATAAGAATTAAAAAATGTATAATAGACTGACAGAGCCTCATCCATACTTAAGCCCTGATACTTTGGTAACTTCAAATATGACTAAAAATTAATTTAAAAAGAAGAGATTTAGGGGGCGCCTGGGTGGCTCAGTCAGTTAAGTGTCCGACTTCAGCTCAGGTCATGGTCTCGTGGCTCGTGGGCTCGAGCCCCATGTTGGGCTCTGTGCTGACAGCTCAGAGCCTGCAGCTTGTTTCAGATTCTGTCTCTGGCTCTCCCTGCCCCTCTCCTGCTTGTGCTCTGTCTCTCTGTCTCTAAAATAAATAAACAATTAAAAATTAAAAAAAAAAGAAGAAGAGATTTAGTTCTGCAGAGAGGAAAATCAATGGAGAGACAGAAGGCGTCATTACTACACTTCATGTTGTGGTCCCACATGCACAAGCCCCTTTTAAACAAAGTTTGACATCCCATAAGAACAAACATATGAAGAGTTTGCTAGGGGCCCTCATTCCCTGTCTTATTCCTTAGAAGGTATGTACTAGGTTTCCCTGCTATGGCCCTGCATTGAAAGAATGGTGCCTTGGCTCAAGGAAGGACTCAAACAGCCATACCCCCTCCTCTATGACGACTATCTATGTGTACTTGTTATGGATTACTTCAATCTAAGAGGTGCCAAACATACCATTTCAATAAATACCCCAAACATACTCAGTCCAATGAGATTGAAAGAATGTAACCCAAAACATGGAAAACAACCACTCTACTCCCTTCTGTCTTTCACCCTTTTGAGTGTACATTCCCTCAGTTACTGTGCTTTTAATGGGACAAGTTTTAGGACTGAGAGAGAATGAGCCTCCCCTCCTTTCCTCCTTTGAGACTTAGAATATTCGCCCACATTATTCTACTGAGTTTCAACTTAATACAGTTGGCACATGAAAATCTAGTTTGCATTCCCTAGAAGTCAGTTGCTAAGTAGAAAGAATTACTCCATTCACCTATCACATCTAGATATTGCAGGCCAGATAAAGCTCTAATTGGAAGAGAACTGGACAGAACTGTTTTTCCAACTTGAGTCTTCCTTATACTACCACATGAGTCTGACATGGGCATCCTCTGGTCAAGGACAAGGTACTTCAGTACAAGAAGAAGTAGTCATGTACTTCATTTAGGAGGACAAGGCAGTTTCTCCCTCCTACTGTTTCCTATGCCCAGTTGTGATGAGTCTAACAGGCTGCTGTGATACTTTCACCACAGTACTTAGTTTTGGAACTGGATTATGGTCAAGGAAACATCGTCTATCCATCAAAACTGCTCAAAATACCTCAGGTCTTTCTCTTGAATTTATTGACGTCAACGAAAGGCAGTAAAGTTATATTCCACTGCAACATTTACATATACCACCTTCCCTTTCTTAAAAAGTTTATTTATTTATTTTTAGAGAGAGAGAGAATCCAAGCAAGGCTCCATGCTGTCAGTGCAGAGCCTCATGTGGAGCCTGATCCCACCAACCATGAGATCATGACCTGAGCCAAAACCAAGACTCAGACACTTAACCAACAGCCACCCAGGTGCTCCTACCACCTTCCCTTTCTTTATACTTCTTTCACATACCAAAATGCTTCCCTGAATTGGCACTTCAATCACTACAATGGAAACCAAATACCTTACACTAAAATATATATCCCTATTTGTCAACTATGAGGCCAAATGCCATTTCTTCTATTCCTTCCTCTGTCTCCTCTTTCATAGCAACTTCAAAGTGATGGCCACAGCCCATCACATATCAGATTTAGCTGAATCTAAGGACTCAGAGAAGGACCTACTCATTAATACTCAGGGTCCCAATAGAATGGAGAAACATCACAGTAATTTGAATAAAGAATATAAAATAAAAATGAGTTATTAAGTAAACCAGACGATTAGAGTAATGAGTAATGGCTAGTACAAAGTAAAGAGAACTTTAAAGAATATAGCAATTCCAGATACAGCATTATATAAATGTATACATAGTACCCACTAACCCTCAGGTAACATCTGATTCATCTCATTGTTGGTGTCTGTTCAGTTTGTTGGTTGTCTTTTCTCATTCATGTTGTTATTTTCCTGGTTTTTGGTATGACAATGGATTTTATATTTAATAAAAAAAGCCCTGACATTTGGAATTTTAGTTATATAATGAGCCATCCTATCACATTTGCTTTTTTGTTGTCAGGCAAGCGGTCTTTCTGTTGAAGACGGCGTTAAGTATGTATGCTTAGCTTCCCGCTGGGCCCCAGTGACAACACGCTAGCAAAAGTGGGGCAGTGACTCACATTGCCCCTGTGTAGACACGTGGTGGGCAGAAGTACAACTCCTCCTACCTCGGCCCCACTGACATTATCCTGGAAAAAGTGGGACACCAACTCACATGGCCTAATTACCTCCGTGAGGGAGTATAAAATTAGCTCTCCATCGGGCCTCACTTTCAGAGTGCCAACTAGCTCTGCCTCTGCCCACCTCATTCTGCTTCCTTGATGTCAAGAGGGGTAATGACTCCACTCCACATTGGACTCTTGATATTCTCCCACAAAAAGGGATTAGAGATCCTGGGATAAATGGTTAAATCTAGGAATGGGGCAGGGAAATTACAAGACAAGTCTGGATCATCTGACAGTGCCAGAAAGTTATACAGTTCTCAAAACACAAAAACAATGGGGACATGTCACGAGGACATAGGAACCAACCTGAAAGAGCTCCCGGTGGCCAAATCTGGAATGAGAGTAGCAACGGAATGAACAATGCGGTATTCAATCTAACCCAAAGTACAAAGCAGATATACATGAGTCCATATTGATACAAATAAATGATAAAATAAATAAGGGAGAAGATACAAATCTTCTTTATAGAATAATTCCAAATAATACATGCATACAATGCCCCTCCAAGAGGTGGCACTTAATCCCCCTTTTCCTCTGCTCCTGCTATTCCTGAGTGTCTGTTTTGCTTTGTAACCAGCTTTCAATAATAAAGTATGCAAAGGGAAAGTGTATTAACTTTTCAGCGGAGACATCTGACAAACACTAACATGACCAAGTGATCAAGGCTACTATCATCAATGGTGTTATGTATATGTCATAGACCACCAGATGTGATATGATTAGAAGGGTACTTCACCTCTGTGGACTTTTTTCTGAAAGTCAATACACTGAGTCTAATCTTGAGGGGAAAAAAACATAGACCAATTCAAGGTCTGGGGGATAGTCAAAAGTGTACATTAATAGTATTCCTCAATACTATGAGGGTCATAAAAAACAAGAAAACACTGAGAAACTGTCACAGATTGAAGGAGACAGGATATGAAGGCTAAACACAAGGTGATATGCTGGATTGGATACTGGAACAGGAAAGGGACCTTAACGGGGGGAGAACTAGTGAAGTCAGAATAGTGTGGAGTTTAATTAATTGCAATATATTAATGTCAGCGTCTTAGTTTCGAATAATGTATCACAGTAGTGTAAGCTAGTAACATTAAAAGGAAACTGAAACTGAGTGAGGAGTATATGGAAACTCTCTACTACCTTTGCAACTTTTCTGTAAATCTGAAATTATTCCAAAATACTTATTTAAAAAAGTAAGTGATATTATTAAAAAAAAATTAAGATTATGAGACTCAATATTGTTTAGATAGCGATTTTCCCCAATGCTGTCTATAGATTCAAAGAAATGTGAGTCAAATTTGCCAGTTGTTTTTTGTAGTAATTTACCAGTTGATTCTTAAATTTATATGGAAATCAATCTAATTCATATGGAAACAAAATATGGCCAGAACTATCTTGAAAAACTGTAACACATTTATAGGTATCACACTATTCAATTTCAAGGCTTACAGTAAAGCTAAAGTATTCCAGAAGAATACTGAAATTCATCAATGGAAAAACATGGAGAGTTTAGAAATAAACCCACAGTTATATGGACAATTGATTTTGACAAAAGGAGGAAGGCTAGCTAATGGTAAAAAGAAAAGTCTTTGCAGTAAATGTTGATGTAAGTTCTGGATATCTTCAGGGACAGTATAAACCTTGTCTGCTTGCAAGGAGAGTCATGCACCTAAACATTAAAGTAAAACTATAAAGCTTCTAAAAAACATAGCAAATATCACCATGACTTTGGAGTAGACAAAGTTTCTTAGTACATAAAGGCACTAAACCTAAGATAAAATAATGATTAAAAAGTGTTCATCAAATTAAATTCTGTCTTCATCAAAAGATATTATTAGGAAATAAATGGTCTGACCAAAGATTAGAGTTAATACTTCTTATTCTTAAAAGTATTTTGAAAAATAAAAAAGGTACAAAAACTTACAAATTCATTCTATGAAGCCAGCATTACCCTGACATCAACACCAGATAAAGACACCACTAAAAAAGAGAACAACAGGCCAATATCCCTGATGAACACACATGCAAAAATCTTCAAAAGACTTCAACAATATTTTAAAAAATCATTCACCATGATCAAGTGGGATTTATTCCTGGACTGCAAGTGTGATTTGTATTCACAAATCGATCAATATCACATCAACTGATATGATACATCACATCAATAAGAGAAAGGGTAAGAGTCATATGATCATTTCAATAGACACAGAAGAAATATTTAACAAAGTACAATATCCACTCATGATGAAAACCCTGAACAAAGTAGGTTTAGAGGGAACATACTTCAATATAATTAAGGCTGTATATGAAAAACCAACAGGTAACAACATCATCCGTAGTGGAGAAAAACCCAGAGCTTTTCTCTTAAGGTCAGGAATAAGACAAGGATGTCTACTTTCACCACTTTTATTCAACATAGTTCTGGAAGTCCAGCCACAACAATCAGACAACACAAAGAAATGAAAGGCATCCAAATCAGTAAGGAAGAAGTCAAGCTTTCACTATTTGCAGGTGACATGATACTACATGTACAGAAAACCTGAAAACACTGCCAGAACTGATATGCAAATTCAGTAAGGTCTCCGGACACAAAATCAATGTAAGGAAATCTGTTGCATTTCTTTTTTTAATGTTGTTTTTTAATTCACTTTAAAGAAAGAGATGGGGAGGAGCAGAGGGAGGGGGAGAGAGACAGTACCAAGCAGGCTCCACATTCAGCATGGAGCCTGACGTGGGGCTCGAACTCATGTTTGTGAGATCACGACCTGAGCCAAAATCAAGACTCAGACGCTTAACTAACTGAACCACTCAGGCACCCTGTATTTCCATACACTAATAATGAAGCAGCAGAAAGAGAAATTAAGAAAACATTCCCATTTACAATTGCACCCAAAATAGTAAGATGCCCAGGAATAAACTTAACCAAAGAGGTAAAAGACCTGTACTCTGAATAAAATACTGATGAAATAAATTGAAGATCACATAAGGAAATGGAAAGAGATTCTATAGTCATGAATTGGAAAAACAAATATTCTTAATATGTTTATACTACCCAATGCAATCTACACATTTAATGCAATTCCTATCAAAATACCAACAGCATTTTTCACAGAACTCGAAAACAAAATTCTAGAATTTTTATGGAAAGACTCCAAATAGCCAAAGCAACCTTGAGAAATAAAAGCAAAGTGGACACATTACAATTCTGGTCTTCAAGTCATATTACGAAGCTATAATTATCAAAACAGTATGGAACTGGCACAAAAATAGACACAGAGATCAATGGAACAGAAAGGAAAGCCCAGAAATAAACCCACAAATATATGGTCAATTAATCTTTGGCAAAGCAGGAAAGAATAAGAAATGGAAAAAGACAATCTCTTCAACAAATGGTGTTGGGAAAACTGGACAGCAACACACAAAAGAAACTGGACTGCTTTCTAACAGCACGCACAAAAATAAATTCAAAATGGATTCAATACATAAATATGCGACCTGAAACCATGAAAACCCTAGAAGAGAACATAGGCAGTAACCCCTTTGACATCAGCCATAGCAATTTTTTTCTAGATATGTCTATTGAGGCAAGGGAAATGAAAGCAAAAGTGAACTATTGGGACTACAAAAAAAAAAAAAAAAAAAAAAAAAAAAGGAGTATTCACAGTCCCTGACCAGCCTACCACCACCTGATTCATAAGATTCTTATTCCCTAGTCTCTATAAGATATCTGCTTACTATTCTGACTCAAATTACTTTGAACCTCTTTTTGCTTACCCTCCAATTGACTCTACTTTCATTTAGTGTGAAATTATATGATTATAAACAGGAATTGATCTTTTTAAGTCTGTGGTATGTCAGTGGTAATTGCAGAAGTGTACTAGTAGACCAGCACAACTGCTGAAATTATTCATTGTTAGAAATCAAGCTTTGATTTGTCCCTGAAGATTAATGTTTCTCATGCAGATACCATAATGACTCCACAGTAAAGTAAAAAATTGGAAATTACAGAAACAGGAATTTACTCTCCACACCCATCAATAACCTTTCATAAAAAGTCATCGCGTGGAAAGATTTCTCGGATAGAAATCACAGATACTGACTCTAGCGGACTCAAGGATCTCATGAATTTTCATTTTAGTTACAAATGAACACCTGCTAACAAAAAGGACTAATTCATTAGCAAATTGAAAATTAGTGATTGCAATTGCAACAGGGGTAGTAATTTTCATTTGCATAATTCTGTTAAAAAGTATTTTTATAAATCAAGTCCTTTAACATCAATACCACCATATTTTCACCATTTTTAATTGAAAGTGCCTACTTTAGTTCTGAATTCCTAAATAAAACCCAAATTGAAACACAAACATGGAAATAAAATTATTAAGTGAAGGTATGCTGCATTTACATCCAGTTGAGTGTCTGTGTATGTGTGTGTGCATACATGTGTGTGAAAGAGATATAGCTAAACCTGACAGTGGTTTCATAACCTGTTTTTTCAAAGTAATACTTAATTTATCATTGGGCGTGTCTGAGATTATTTCAATTGGCATGTTGACAAGCACTGTAATCTAACTGTTATATTTGAATGTATATTAGAAGAAACTAATAAATAGAATAATTGGCTTCAGGGATATTATTTCTCAGAAAGAAGCCAAATACAAAAATAATTTACTATAAAGGATATAAGAGGGGTGCCTGGGCGGCTCAGTTGATTGAGCATCCAATGCTAAATTTCAGCTCAGGTCATGATCCCAGGGTTGTGGGATAGGGCCACACTGAGTGTGGAGCCTGCTTGGGATTCTCGCTCTCTCTCGCTCTCTCTCTCTCCCCCTCTGTTCTTCTCCCCTGTGTGTGCTCTCTCTCTCTCTCTCTCAAATACATAAAATTTAAAAAAATGAAATTACATAGGAATTAAATAATAGTAGAGATAAAATATGAATTAACAAAATTGTGAATATGTTACGCAGGCCCTGAAGCTTAGGACACAATGATTTAAATCACATTGCAAGCAAATACAAATGGAATACAAAAATAAGTAGCTTTGCATTTTAGCCACAAGGTCAAGTTCTCTCCTTTGGGGTAACAGCGAATGAATTATGACCAAAATCATCTTTTATAATATAATTGACATTATGTTTACACCAATACTATTGTTAACAAGTGATTATGAACGCTGAGCAGGAGAGTAAAAAAATCATATGAACAAGCTTAGCCGGTTATACAGTGAAATAGTATGAAAAATAGTCACTTCACATAAGCTGGAGAAACAGCTGTGATGTTGCAGCTTCTTAAATCATAGTATTGGTATACAACCACTCAATATGAGGACTGGAATGGGTCATTTGATAACTCATCGGTAATGAAGATGCACATACCAAACTTTATTACATTAACTCACATGTCACTTTCCCTGATTATGTATTTCTATGGCCAATCTGAGGTCAGGAGGTTTTACAGAACTCACTGAATTTGGATCATTAAGCTGGATTTTTAATTGTTGTATAATGAGCCAGAAATTATGCTGGGAATCGGTAAGGATGAAATGTACTGACACGTGCAGAATGAGAAATCAGACAAAACATGGCCTTGCATATTTGGCAGTATCCAGTTATATTATCTACAGCTAATACATAATGTTAGACAGAGGATTTTGGTAATTTCATTTGAAAATTGTCATACCATCATCTCAATTTGATTTCAGGAGCTATACAAGTAATCTGTTCCTCAATGATGCATATTATACACTGGCCATAAACTTTTAGATCTCTAAAAGAAGTACCAACAGGATTTCCCGGCTCCTTAAACCTGTTATTTGTTTATCAAAAGAATCAGTGTATCTTTTGGTCGTTGATGACCTTCATGAAAGCTGTTTTAGGGTAAAGAGAAGAAGCTTCTTGCAGTATAACAAAGAGAAAAGAGGAAGGGAGGATATAGGATCAATGAGTGCAAAACCTCCCAAAAGGAAAGAAAAAGAGTCATTTGATGGTAGGGAATGCAGAGAACAGCCTGTTTGTTTCATTTGGAGTCATCCCCTGTCATTTAAGAGAGTTCAGGAGGAATTCCACAATACCAAATGGCATGAGTTAAGGAATGGACTTTATTGAGGAGAAGGGAAAATTGCAAGAGCTGAATCAACAAGAGATGAGAAGGCACAAGCCCTCCATTATTCCATGATCCCCCAGAAAAATGGGTCAGTGTCTGAATCTGTTTGCCCCCCAGCATGAGCTAAGTTAAAACAGAGAGAACTCCCATCGCTACGCCTTCTTATAGGCACGTGTGAGAATGTGATCTTGCCAGATGAAATACAAATAGACTCCTAGGCACGAGGCCCTCTGTTTTTAGGTGCCAGCTTTATACAGGAGCTAGATGGGAATTCCAGAGATGCAGAGTCAGAAGAACTTGGGCTCCCTGGGGCGATACAGTTTCCCTTCCCCATTCAGCCCTGAACATGGGTGCAACTCCTCCAGCTGGGAGAAGGAGCAGCCTGAAGTCAGAGAATACTGTTCAGGTGACTGAGCATAAGCCACTAGGTTTATTTTAAACTTACTAAATCTCCCTTCCTCCTTCCCTTTCTTCCTTTCACATGTGTGTGTATTTGTGTATTCAATTTCATCTTCAATTCACTCGTTCATTGATTCCATTTTGCTATATAAAAATAATATTATTATTTGTATATTAGCTGCATAGTATATAAAATTATATTACTATATAATTATATTAGCATACTTATTTATATTCATTATATATTATATATTAGCATCTTATATTACATATATTGTGATTTTATATTTATATCAACTAATATTCCCTGCAACAAATCTTGTAATATACATCTCCTGATGATACAGATGGCTCCATTGACACATTCCACCTACCATTAAAGAAAGAGTTAATGCCAATTCCATACAATCTCTTAGAGAATATAAGGGGAAATAACATCCTCGATTTATTTTTGAAGCCACCATTATCCTGGTTCTAAATCCAAACCTGTGTGTCAGAAGAAAAGTAAACTATGAACCAACATTTCTCGTAACCATCAAAACAAAATAACATTCAAGTATGGACGTAATTTGCTTCATGAAAAAAATAATACATGAGAAAAACCAGATAATCATTTCAATTAACACAGAGAAGTATTTGAAGAAATTAGCCCCTAGTTGTGATAAATTCCTCAGCAAACTATGAACAGAATGGAACTTCATCCTGATAAGGGGCAACCACAAAAAAAAAAAAAAGAAAGAAAGAAAGAAAAAGAAAAAATCAACAATAATAAAAAAACACACACATAAATATCATAATGTGGTAGAAAAACACGAATGTTCTCTCCTCTAATATTGGGGAGAAAGAAAAGATATCTGCTCTCATTAATTACATTCAAAGTTATACTAGAGGCCCTGGAAAAGTAATAAGCAAAATGAATAAATTTACTAATGAATGCACACAGATGGTTAAGGAAGTCAAATTGCCTTTATTTGCACATGGCATGATAATCTGTGTAGAAAACGCCAAGGAACTTAGCAAAAAAACTACTAGAACAAGTGAGTTTATTAGAAAATTTTCAGGATATAAAGGGAAATCATTTGCACTCCTCTATACTAGCAATGAACAGTTGGAAATGGGGAAAAAAGGCCATTTACCATAACATACGAAAGGGGGCAATATTTAGGATATTATAGCCATTATGCGTTAGTCTGAATCAGGATATACTCTTATTATACCTTCTATGAAATTAATCTACAAATTTTCTGTTTGTACGCTTGGGGAAAAAATCTAAACTTATTTTGTTCACTTTATGCCTTATAAACACTTCCCGGAAATACTGTTCACTTTGTAAGCCGTATACTAGCCTTTAGTCAAAAGCGATAGACTTCTGACTTTCAGTAGGACCCAATTAAATTAAAATTATTGGCATTTATTCATATGTATAGGGAGACATAAAGCTGAGCCTAGTGTTTACCTGACTTTGAACTCATGCATTAAAGAAAAATGGTAATTTAAATGTTCCTTTTATGACTTTTATGTACAACTAATATAATTCTATAATTTCAAAGGAGGCTTATAAAACTCATGATAGAGCTATATCTATATGATTGTTTTACCCTTTACATTGAATTGATTTAATGAACTTCAATCTGTTAAATATTAATATTCTACAAGAGCAGTAATTAAAACAAAGAATAACAGAAACTTTTCAAAATAGTTACGTTATAAAATCATCAGGACATTTTCGTATAATTTCATCAAAGTCTTTGCCACATCAAACCCTTTGCCAGGGTTTTCTTCCACTGAAATATTTAATAGCTTTGTAATGTACACCTACCTCATGAGTGGAGAGACTTGATTTAATAACAATTTTCTTTGCATTTAACTGTTGAAGGCTTCAATAAAGGTAGAGCTCTCTGAATAAAAATAAAAACTAGAGTAGTTTTCAAGAAAGAGAGAATAATGACAGCTTTTTAAACTATGACCACCTATAGTACATTGATAATAATATTAAATAAAATTGTAAGGTAAAAATGATGGAATAAATTGATTTTTTACTGTAACAAGAATAAAGGAGAGTTATTAGTTTTCTTTTTTTTCTGTGATAATATTAAATGCTATATGGTTCACAAAAAGTGCCTATTACAGTGTTTGATACAAAGTATGAGCTCAATAAGTTATAGACACTATGGAGACACAGGTATGATAAGAAAACTAGAGATGTAGAATCAAACGAAATACAGGATGAGTGAATTCTTCATCAGTTATCCTCTAGGAGACTATATGGGCATTATTCACACTACCCTGAGCCCTTCTCTATCCCATTGAAATCCTGGCATTTTAATTCAAGAAATAAGTCCACAACAACCTACCACTAATATTACCTTGAAAATCTATTGGCGTAACTCATCTGATTATGTCTCAAAGTCACATGTTCCGACATCTAGGGTTTTCTTTCTTCTTGTACATCTATATACACAAAATTTGAGTACATATTGAAATATTGTTTTTGTTTATATGTATATTATTTTGAATGATCAAAACCCAGGAGAAGAGGAGAGTTTTATCTATTTTAGCAAAAAAGTGATTTTTTTCTCCACATATAAGATTTCATTTCAGCCTCAGAGTGTGTAAAAATGCCATTGTGTAGTATGTGATTTGTGACATTCAATATAGTGACTTAAGGTTGGGAGGGGTTTTAGCTAGAATAAGGTGATTTAAGTATTCTGAAGTCCTATCTGTATTGAGTTAATAAAATTATTCCAACACGTCCTGTCCCTCACAGAGCTGACACCAGAGAAGTGATCAACTCATGTGATCTCCTTTCAATAATTTATCACAACAGGTTTAGGAAGTACAAGATAGCCCCTGATTCTATGCCTGCACAATCATAAATCATTTTCGTGTTTACAGAAAGTACATTTTCTTCTTTGTGGATGTACATATGACTTAAGAAAGATTGCTTTTCACATGGTGGTTAGTTTTTCCTCCATTTCCATGTGCTCTTACAAAGTTGCAGAGGTGAAAAAAAAAACTGCAGAGAATACAGTTCTTGCATGGGTGACCGTGTCTGATGGAATGGTACCAACATATACAGGTCTCAGTTTATGTAGCGTAAGTAAACTAATTCATTTTCCTACACAGAACAGAGAACCCAGAGGATCTGGTAGCCTATTTCCAGTCAGAATGAAACAATTTCCTTGTTTTAAAGTCCCTAAGGGAGTCATCAGCTGCTAAAGGTACTGCCTCATCAGAAGTGAGGTGGGGCAGCAAGGATCTTACCAGAACTTTCAAGAACGATGGAGAACATTAGAACTCCTGTCCCCTGGTAACTACAGACTCTGATTAGGCAAGTATCTACTGCAAAATGTCTCAGCATATTCCTGAGTGTCCACTCTAAGACATAGTAGATGAAAGGTCAAACAATCTCATATTATAGATACTATTTATTAGCGATGCCAGTGAGGAAACTGAAGCTCAGGGAAGCACCGTAACTTATTCACCACCATACATCAGGTAAGTGGCAGAGTAGAGATTTAAACCCTAGTCTGTCTGGTCAAAATCCCTTTGAATTGTACGGTATTGTCTATTTTCTAAAATGTGTGTGTAACTACTAAAGTAAGAAATCTCAAAACATTTTCTGAATAGACAACTACTTAGATTCAGAGTGAATAAATAAGTAATGGGAAGAACGAAATATGGCCCTTTGTAGCAACGTGGATGGAACTGGAGAGTGTGATGCTAAGTGAAATAAGCCATACAGAGAAAGACAGATACCATATGGTTTCACTCTTATGTGGATCCTGAGAAACTTAAAAGAAACCCATGGAGGAGGGGAAGGAAAAAAAAAAAAGAGGTTAGAGTGGGAGAGAGCCAGAGCATAAGAGACTCTTAAAAACTGAGAACAGGGGCGCCTGGGTGGCTCAGTCGGTTGGGCGGCCGAGTTAGGCTCAGGTCATGATCTTGCGGTCTGTGAGTTCAAGCCCCGCGTCGGGCTCTGTGCTGACCTGCTCAGAGCCTGGAGCCTGTTTCGGATTCTGTGTTTCCCTCTCTCTCTGACCCTCCCCCGTTCATGCTCTGTCTCTCTGTGTCTCAAAAATAAATAAACGTTAAAAAAATTAAAAAAAAAAAGAGAACAAACTGAGGGTTGATGGGGGGTGGGACGGAGGGGAGGGTGGGTGATGAGTATTGAGGAGGGCACCTTTTGGGATGAGCACTGGATGTTGTATGGAAACCAGTTTGACAATAAATTTCATATATTGAAAAAATAAATAAATAAATAATGGGAATATACATACGTTGTAGCTCCACTTGTGTCTTTTTTTCTACGAATTTTCCTGGGTAATTTGCATCAGGGGCTCATATATCCATTTTCCGGAGCTTTTAGCGCTATGTAAAAACACAGAAAAAGTCCTCTTATCACAATGCTATATTTAGAATTTTAATTGATAATATATATTATATGACACAATTTAGCATGAAGCACTGAAATTGTAAACAGACACAGAGAATTCCTGGTAGACCTCTGTGTGCCAAATATTTCCAGATTATCTACTAGCCAAATATGGAACTGTAGGCTCTTTTGGAATTCAGACCTCCTAATTTTCTCCTCACTTCACTGGTACCCCCACAGTGTGGTGACTTTGGTCCTCTCCATGAAACTTCTCCTTATGTTTGCCAGAGATCCACTTCCTATACTTTAGTATACTTTCTGTGAGCTCATTTCTGCATTCCAGTTGTGTTACACCAAGTTTTTTGGCCATCCTTAAAATCTAGGATTCCTGCCATTGTTAGCCTTGACCTTCATAAGATCATCCACTTCTCTCAGACTTCTCTGATTTATTTTTTTAGCAAACATTTATTGAGTGTCTACACTAAGGCAAGGCACTGGTGATACAGCAGGGCTGTGCAAATTGCATATGGCAGTGTGGGTTCTTGAAACCATTATCCATTGGAATTGCTTTGTATGTGTCCTCTACCAGACCCTAAGCTTTGGGAGAGCAGGGAACCTGTCTCTTCTACTCTGCCATCTTCTGTCCCAGTACTGTCATGGCTATTCGAAGTAGATGCAGATTATATCATCATGGTCTGGGCCTTCTCATTCACCTTCCTTAGCGCTAGAATTGCAGTCGACTTTTTTTTTTTTTTTTACACTGGCTTGTCTGTAACTGTGTGTGGGTAAGGACTGGTTTTGATTATGGTTTTGTCAGTTTAAAGATTTTACAAGTCTGTGCCTAATAAAATTATGTTAAAATGATGTTGATAAAAACTCAGTATTTGCCTGAAATGGGTTCTCAAATTTGCTCATAAAACTTTACTCATTGCAATTTATTCACCCACTCATCAAATATTCTTGAGTGCCTATCATATCCCAAGCATTGACCTGAAAACTAATAGAACTCCAATTTCAAGTTCATCACATCATCTACCCTTAGACATGGAACAGCATATGGATATAAAGGAGATTGTAAACAATAGTGTAAATGAGACTATTTCCTTCTCAGCAGCACAATACCATAAATTACCTCATGATATCCTACTTCCTTTTACTATTAGAAATGAAATCAAAAATATTTAATATTCAAAACTCAGCAGACCATGTGCTGCAAAGCCCAGATGTTTATGATTGTATTATCTGAAATTCATTTCTGTTATAATTCACTGAGACAAATAAACACATAGCCAGTGTCAGGACATATATGCAGATAAAAAATATACTGACAATGTGAATGGAGGGATTATTCTCTAAATATTACCACTCTAAATATTATCATTTAAATTTAGGTTATTTTCATCTGCAGTTGTTCTTGTTTTGTTATATACTTTATGCAGATATATAGCAGCAATGGGAATTATCTCTAGATACCTGATTTATAGTATGTATCATATGGTAAACTTTATTTTCTCTATTTTTTTTAAAGGAGATTGTAAATCCTTTTTGAGGCATACCATGGGAACAGTGTTGTAGATATATGCAAATTAGCTCAAAGCTTTATATAAAGTCTTATTTGTCTTGCTAAGTTTCCCCAAATCAAACTTAAATGCTCTTCAGAAGAGAGGAGAGTATTACAGAATTGAAGGAAAATTTACTCAAAGCCATTACAGTACATTGCACATGATAGACTCTCACTATTTGTTGATTTGATGAAATGAGAAGCAACTCAATGTGATCAATGATATGGCTCATGTGTCTATTTTGTAGTATATGGATAAGCCAGTCAGAGAAGCCACAGGAATCTTAGCAAGAGTTGGCTTTTTCCTACAATAGAAGAGAGAAAGTTAGGAAGTCAGGGTGTTAATGGTTTTTGTTTTTTTTTTTTTTTTGACAAAAAGTCTAAATGTACTAATAAATTTACACAAAATTTAACAAAGGTCTTTGGATCAGCACCAATCAAATCTTAGCATCTAGAATAGGCTGGATTACAGCTGAGAATAAATCTCTATTTTGATATAGGGAATGTTCATCTTATTCCTTGGAATTACACAGGAAATTGCAATGTATTGCCTCTAGTTAGTGAGAAATTCTTAATCACCCCATGAATATGGAATCTCTATGTTCATATATTTCCAACTGAATGTGTATTTGATAACTTTTTTTTATTTTAGTAGATCTTATCCTTCGATTACTTGACTGTCAGAAAAAAAATAGTTCTCTTATGAAGATAAAAAAAATATTTGTCTTGAAGAACATTTTCGGCAATATTTTAATGCAATATGCCACCTACTTGACTCTCAGATATTTTGACTGATGTACACCAGTTCTACTTCTTGCCTGAACTCTGACTTCTATAATTGTAGTCATTTGCTTATTCACTGATTTGTTTTCATCAATTTCTGAGTCAAATATTTACTGAAAACCTACTATGTTCAGGCCCGGCCCTAAGCATTTATACATGTAATCTTCCATGTACCACACCATCCCACTAAATGCTTTGTTGAGTTTGATCTCCCAGTGGCATATGAAGGAGTTGTGTTATTGTGACATTCCCAGGCATCTCCTTATAGTTTATCACTGTTTAACTCTTCTGTGCCACTGTCTGAATCATGGAACCAACACTGACTACCAGATTAAACCCTCTTGATTTTCTATGCAACTAACTGTGGTAGACAGAATCAAGGATGACCCCAGCTGATCCATTCTTTGGTAGCCATGCCCCTTTGTGACTTCTTCCTTCTGAGTGTGTGTAACACACGTGACTTGATTCTGACTATAGCAAAAGTGATGGTATTCCACTTCTGGGATTACACGAGTAGATAGGAATATGCCATGTGTCTCACTAAAAGCTTCTCTTGCTAGCTTTGACAGAGCAAGTAGCTATGGTGGGAATACCAAATGTCAAGCAACTATGGGTGACTTCCAGCTAACAGCCATCAAGAAAAAGAGGCCTTCAGTCCAATAATATTTACAGGAAACTAAATTCTGTCAACAACCACATGAGCTTCAAGATAGATCCTTCCCCAGCTGAGCCTCAGATAAGATCACAGTCCCAGCTGAAACCCTGATGCCAGCTTTGTGAAACTCTAAAACAGAGGGTCCAGCTGCGCTGTGCCCAGATTTCTGACTCACAGAAGTAGTGAGACAATAAATGTGTGCTTTTAAGCCACTAATTTGTAGTAATACTGCTACACGACAATAGATAACTAAGACCAAGTGGTTCCATTTGAGTGTTCTCAGCTGAATCTACTTTTCTCCATCTTCTCTTTAAATTCACTCCAAAGTTATACACCTCAGGTCTAGTTTTCTCTTCCTAATTTCTATGGGTACTATTCTTATAAAGCTATCATCTCTTGCTTTCACGTAATAGATTCCAATTAAATTCCATAACATCTCCCCATTTTTGTCTGCCACTCTGTTTTTAGAACTGCTATTTCATTTTTTTATTTATTGTTTTTTATTGTTTATTTTTGAGAGAGAGAGAGAGAGAGCGAGCATGAGCGGGGCAAGGGTAGAGAGGGTGGGGGGACAGAGAATCCCAAGCGAGCTCCACACTGACAGCAGCGAGCCTGATGTGCAGCTCAAACTCACAGACTGGGAGATTATGAACTGAGCCGAAGTCAGACCCTCAACCGACTGAGCCACCCAGACAACCTCCAGAACTGCTATTTCAAAGATCAGATTATACCATTTTCCATCTTTAAAAAGGTATTTCTCTTCCTAACTCATTTGATACAAAAGCCAACTAAAGATAGTACAAATACATACATACATACACACATACAACATACCAATATACCTCATGAACTTAGATTCAAAAACCCTCAACAAAATATTAGCAAATGCAATCTAGCAATGTATGATAATAATTATACAACATGACTATGACAAAATGGATTTATTCCAGGTTTACAAGTCGGGTTCAACATTTAAAAATTGATATAATCCACTATATCATCAAGAAAGAAAAGAAAAATCATGATATCATATCAACTGATACAGAAAAAAAAAACATAAAAAAATCTCAAACCCATTCATGATAAAGACTCTCATCAAGTTAGGAATATAGGGAATTTAGCACCACTTGATAAAGAGCATCCACAAAAAACTTGCAGTAATATAATACTCAGTGTTAAGACACTGAATACTTTTCACTAAAAATTAGGAACAAAGCAAAGATGTCAACTCTCACCACTTTTACTCAACATAATACTGAAAGTCTAGCCACAAAAATATGCAAAAATTAAACAAAAGACATAGGTATTGGAAAGGAAGAAATGAAATATAATCTATTTGCAGATGACATGATTGTCAACATAGAAATTTCCAAGTAATCTAAAAAAAACAAACAAATAAAACAAAACAAAAACAAAAACAAAAAAACCCAAAACTCCTAGAGGTAAAAAAATGAGTTCAGCAGAGTTTCAGAAAACAAGATCAACATACAAAAATCAATCATATTTCCATACACTAACAATGAACTGAAATAAACAACACAATGTCATTTACAATGATACTTAATAAAACATACACAACATCTGGATGCTGAACATCACAAATGTTAGTGGAATAAATAGAAGAAAACCTGAATAAATAAACTTAGAATATGTTTATGGATTGGAAGGCAACATAATTAAAGATATCACATTTCCCCAAACTTACTTATAGGCTCAGTGCAATTCCTACCAAATAAAGGTTCTTGGTAGACAAGTACACACAAGCTTTTCTATAATTTTTGCAGAAAGGCACAGACTCTTGAACAGTCAACACAGTTTTGATAAAGAAGAATAAACTGGGAAGAATCAGCCTACCATATACTAACCCTTACTATGTAGCTACATCAGACAAAACTGCATGGAATTGGCAGAGGGATAGACATATATATCAATGGAATACAACAGAGAACCTAAAAATAGACCCACAAAAATATGCCCAATTAGTTTTGGACAAAATTGCAAAAGTAATTCAAATGAGAAAGGATAGTCTTTTCAACAAACAGTG
The DNA here is from genome assembly GCF_027475565.1 of Acinonyx jubatus. Lineage (NCBI taxonomy): Eukaryota > Metazoa > Chordata > Mammalia > Carnivora > Felidae > Acinonyx > Acinonyx jubatus. The sequence goes on from NC_069389.1 coordinate 117,500,832, forward strand.
CTGGAGCTATTGGACAAACATTGACCAAAAAAAATGGACCTATGTGTCACACAAATTAAATGTGAAATGTAAAACTATAACACTTTCAAGAAAAAAAATGGCATAGGAGAAAATCTTTGGGATTTAAGGTATAGCAAACAGTTCTTAAGCGTGATATCAAAAAAGCACAATACCTAAAAGGAAAAATCAACAAATTTTACCTCATCCAAAATTTTTTAAAAATCAAAATTTGTTCTTTTTTTCAAGGGTTTTAAAGGCTTTTTTGGGGAGAGAGAGAGAAAGACAGCATGTGTGAGCAGAGGAGAGAGGCAGAGAGAGAGAGAGAGAGAGAGAGACTGAAAGAGAGAGAAACTCAGGCAGGTTCCATGCTCAGCCTGGGGCCCGACATGGGGCTTGATTCCATGATCCTGGGGTCATGACCTGAGCCAAAATCAAGAGTCAGTTGCTTAACCAAGTCACCCAGACACCCCTCAAAGTTTGTTTGAGGAGGATTAAAATACAAGGTATAAATTGGGAAAAAAACATTTGCATACTACATATTTAAGAAAACACTCATATATAAGATACATGAACTCTCAAAATTCAACAGAAAAAAAATATCAGAAAATGTGAAAAATATATAAACAGACATACCACAGAGGATATATGGATGTCAAATAAGCATATGAAAAGATATCCAACATCATTAGCTGTTAGGGGATTGCAAAATAAAATAGTGAGATATGACAACACACTTATCAGAAGGCCTTGAAAAAAGTAGTGACACCACCAAATGCCAGCAAGGATATGGACAAATCTGGGTCATTTGTACATTGCTTGTGGGGATATAAAATGGTATATCCACTCTGGAAAGCAGTTTGTCAATTTCTTTTAAAACTAAATATGTAGTACAATACAATCCAGAAATTGTGCTCTTGGGTATTTACACCGGAGAAATAAAAACATGGTCACACAAAAACCCATTACACGCAGCAACTTTATTTGTAATAGATGAAAACTGGAATCATTCTAGAAATCCTTTCAACAGATGACTGGTTAAACAAACTGTAGTACATCCATGCCATGGAATACTACTCTGCAGTGGAAAGAACTAAACTACTGATCTACACAACATCTTAGATGAATGTTCAAGGGAGTTATGCTGAGTGAATAAAAACCAATTCCCAAAGGCTACACATAAAATGACAGAAGACAGATTAGCGGGTGGGATTAGGAATTAGGGTTAGGGATCAGGTTTAGGAATGAGACTCAAGAGGGTGGTGAGTGTGATTATAAAAGGGCAACAAAGGACATTTTTGTGATTATAAAAGGGCAACAAAGGACATTTTTGTGATATGGAACCATTCAGGGTCTTGACTATGGTGGTGGATACATGGAGCTACCCAAGTAATAGAATTGTAGAGAACTTCACACACACACACACACTCACACACACACACACACACACACACACACACACACGAGTACAAGTAAAACAGGATATCTGAACAAGATCTGTGGACTCTCTCAATATCAATTTCCTAGTTGTTTCATTATACTGCAATTTCGTAGAATGTTACTACTTAGAGAAACTGAGCAAATTGTACAGGGATCTCTGTCTTATTTCTCACAACTGTACATGGATGTACAAAGATCTCAATAAAAATTTCATTGTAAAAAAGCACTTTAGCAGTACCTCATGCTTATACAGGCCAGGAACAGCAGACGTGGTGTCCTTTCTCTAAACATATGCACAGAGTGATAGAAAATTTCACAAGATATCTTGTGTTGAAGATTCATTGCATCACGGACCCAGTGCTATAGCATTGCAGAGCCAGATAGATCATATAGAAATGGGAAAAATAATGGTAGTTGATTTTAATAATCTACAATAGGCATTTTTGGTTTTTTTAATTTGGTTTTTAGAAAGTAATTTTTGGTTTGCATTAAGCTTACTTAGAATTAAATTCACTTTTAATCTATATAAATGTTTTCAAAAATGAAAAAAAATTTTATGAGCTATAAAGGACTCGTTAATGAACAGCAGCAGAAGGAAACAAAAGAAAAGTGCATTAGCTTTGTCAAGGCCTCATTGTTATAGTGTTTAGATTTTCAGCCTTTGGTCTCGACTTCTTTGTTCACAGCTGGAGAGTTTTTCTACACTACCATGGAGATGAGCAGGGCTTGTCTGATGAGGCTTGGCTCTACAGTCCCATGACAATTTTGTAGGCTTTGCAATCAATCTACAAAGAGGAAACACACATTCTGGGTTTACTGGACATGACAGTGAAATCATCAGATCCATTTCATATGATGGCCTTTAGGGCTGTTTAGTCAAAATCAAAACAAAGTTTGAAAATAATTATTCTTGGAGTGTATAGAAGCTCATATTCACATATAGACACTCAAAAGACTAATGTAATTATTTTCATCACTGCTCTTTTTAACCTTCACACTGTAAGGCTTTGCAGAGCAGAAAACTAATATATTTTCTTTGAAGATAATGACAAAGTTGGAGCCGACTGCCTCTAGTTTACCTATTAAATGTTTTAATATATACCAGTAAACATAGAGGTTACACTAGTGATGATGTGCACGTCCTGAACAAGGCTGTGGTTAGAAACTTTTCCTCGATTCAACATGCCTATGGGTCCCCTTACCCATGATATTTTCCTCTCTCCTGTAAAGTCAAGAACTACTAATAGCTAAGAAGTATTTAGTTCCTAGGAGTCTGAAACTAAACTATTGATTTACAATGGAATATAATAATGATGATGATAAGTATAATTTGGTAACGACTACTTGTCAGGCTCTAGATTCATTAAACAAGTAACTTTACATAAATAATTCATTTCCAATTATGGAATGAATAAGTCACAGAAATAAAAGGTACAACAGGGAATATAGTCAATGGTACTGTAATAGCATTGGATGGTGACAGATGGTAGCCACACTTGTGAGCATAGCACTACATATAGAATTGTCAAATCACTATGTTGCACACCTGAAGTTAATACAGCAATGTGTATCAACTATACTTAAATAAAAATTTTTTTTAATTTGATTTCAATTGTAAAGATGATATTGTAAATTAAATTTAAGGTTTTATGGAAGTGCAAAATCAAGGGAGCTACTCTAGTCTGAAAGGTCAAAGGCTTTCCTTTAAAAGTAACTTTTCAGAACTCAAGGGTGAGCCGTTAAGTGAACCAGGGTAGCATAAGAGTGAATAAAACATTCAAGGCAGAGTAAAAATCATCTGTAAAGGTACAGAAGTCAAAAAGAAGCAGGGAACATTTAATGAAGTTAAAGAGGCAAGTGACAAAGGGGAAGAGAAGCAAGAAAGGAATCTGAAGATGCAAGGAAGGTCCAACTGATGCTGAGAATTTTAGGTCAATGCAAAACTCGTAGATTTTTTACAAAATGGAGTGAAATAAATTGCATGTGAGATTAGACCGTAAAAAAGCGATATGTATGGATAAACAAAGACCCGGTAGGAGGCTACTGAAAACATGTAAATCAGAAATGATGGTGGCTTGAATTAAGATGGTAGCAGATTCCACAGGGTGGTCGTATTCTAGTTATTTTGGATGCAATACAGACAGGATATTGTTATGGATGATATGTAGGGATAAAGGGAGAGGTATGGATCAAGAGGACATTTAGGCTTCTGACTTAAGTAGTGGTCACGTTTGCAGAAATGTAGATATTTGGTGGAAAGATTGGTTCAATCTTAGACATGTTTAGGTGGAAGTGTCTGAGATATCTAAATGAAAGTATGTAATAAGCATCAGTCTGGCCTAGAAATCTTTATTCGAAGATATTTTTCAAGAAGGCAATTCCCAGGTGAGATTACCTAGGAAGAGAGTGGAGTACCTAGAGGGGCTAGAACAGAGCTTGAAGGAACGTTAACATTTAAGTAGCAGGAAGTGAAAGGTGATCCTATAAACAGAGAGAGTACCCAGAAAGGCAAACAGAAGTGACAACTAATGTGCGGGTTACAGATGCCAAGATTTTGAATGGTGAAACTTTTGATGAAAGGTCAATTAAGATGAGGTCTTAAAGTGTTCTCACTTATTCCTCCCAACAACTCTATCATATTCTCATTTTACGGAATAACCAACTGAGACGGAGAGGTTAAGTAATTTGACAAAGTCATGCTGCTAAGTAAATGGTGAAGTTGGAGGGGAATGCCGATCTGTCTTAATTCAGCATCGATAAACTTAAATGTTATACTGTAACACCTCTTCCCAAGGAAGGAAAACAGAGCATAATGAGGGCAATAGTAACATAGGTAGAGCCGAATGAGGAATGGACCAGAGATGGCAAAAAGAAAATTCAGTTCTGGGTTCCTCTAGTCAATTCATCTTGACACTTCATCAAGCACACCATTAATCTTTTTTCTTCTGCCCTGTGAGGCCATGGGTTGAGACAACTGTTAGAGCCTACTGGTCATGTGTGAATGTGTACCCCAGAAAGTCAGAATAATTATTACTCCCTGAAGACAACCCTCAAACAATGAGTGATAGGAACCTATGTTCAAGTGCTTCTCCCTGTCAGTCATGGGACAGAAAATTCAGAGGAACAGCTTTGTATTTTTCTCTGGATGCCCTGATGATCCAATGTTTTTTGTTTTCTCTTGCTTTTTGACAACGCTTTCTTTCATTCTCAAAGTTTTCAAGGTAAGTTTGGCTTGAAAAGTCTGATGAGAACCTAGTTTTCCTTCTTTCTTAAGAAACCTGATAGTTCTGCCTAGATAACCAAGAGATTATTTTTATTTTTCCTCTTTAAAAAAAATTCGAGAGTTTTAGTTGCTATACCATTATGTTTACTGTTATGGGTTACTTTTCCCAGGTCTGTGTTATACCCTTCCCAATACAGCATTAAGGTCTTTTTATTTCATACAAGTTTTATTGAATTACATGTCTAAGAATTTATTCTTTTTTATTGCCCTAATTTTTTCTTTGGGAACCCCATTTTATGAACATTGTCAAGAGCAGTATTTTATGCCACAAGACAATGGCAAAATTAATTTTTAAAACTCAAGAAAGGAAATATGAGGAAAGAATTTTGTATCAAGCCAAGAGGAAACAGAAGAAATTGAGGGGTTCCCTTGCTAAGAATAGCTAAGTGTATGTAGGAATAGGCAAATCTACAATTTCATGGAAAATATGCAGGGCCTACTTGAGAACAGCAGCTGAAACTAGAAGAAATTGATGGAGTTCAGGGCCATTTGACTCAGAATTTGCCACTTCAGCATGTGCACTATTTTGAGCTGAAGACAATAAAGTTCCCACAGACTCAAGAAAGGCTTTTTACCTCTCCTGATAACTGCCTAAAAGAACTTAGATAGATAGGAAGCCTGTACCAGGAAGAGAGTTATTACCAAAGTTAACTTTTTTTTTTTTTTACACATGACAAAGACTTCTCTGCATGGCATGGCAAACATTTGCTTACTAAACATTTGTTCTCACCATCTCCTTGTGAATTGTCTTCCTCATCTTTGAAGTCCCACAGGCTTACCCCCTTCTCCTTGGTTCAGGATGGCATATAAGCCTCAATTGCTTATGGGTGGTTCTCATACTCTTATGTGGCCCCTGTAGTACATAATTAAATTTGGCCTTCTCCTGCTCATCGGTTTTATCTCAATTTAATTATTAAACCAGCCAGAAGAATCTAGAAGGGTAAAAAGAATTTTTTTTTCTCCCCTACAGGATTTTTGCACAATCCGTTTTGTGGCTGGATGCAAGAAGCCTGTTGTAGGGTCTGAAAAGAATAGAATAGTCTGGGTCCTATGAACCTTCAATATAAACCAGATGAAATTCCTCTTGAATTCTTTTATTTCTTCTTTATTTCTTTAAGTTTATCCTTTCCATATTTTACTTCCCTTAAGAAGTATCATCTGTCAGGCTTATTTGCACTTATAATCCTTCTAATCTTTATGAAGTGACTTTTATTTGTAATTACTTTCTGGACATAATCACATCATCCTGAGTTTTTCTAATCCAAATTTACATTGTTCTTTCATATCTTCTATTATTTCGTTAATTCCTTTTAACTCGTTTTGAAATATTAGATAACATTTGTTTTGTGGATGTGTCTGTCTACAAATGCTTTTATTGCCTGTAGTGATACTATTCTGCTCCTTATTCTATTTTAAAAAATTATACATTGGTATATAGTATTCTTTCATGATAATGCTTTGATGGTTTTTATGTGAAATTCATTTTCTTAAGAGGAAAAGTCACACTTTTTGGGGGCATGGAGTGAGTGAGTATAGCTTTTCTTACTCCATGGCTGTGAAGTTCCCTTTCTTTGATTTTTGCAGTGAATGACTATGCATTTTCGGCAATCTTCTGGCTCTCTTTCCCCACTATTATATAAACTACCTCTTTCCTTTGCCTGCCCCCAATTGTCCCAGTTTTACTGAATTGGGATTCTACTCCCAGGGATGGCACTTTAGTACAGGGTTTGTACCGATTGTACATTAAGAATGTATTTTTGAATTACAGCCAACAAGATTTGCTAATCATTAAGTGGAGTGTAAGAAAAAATGGATCAATGATAACTCCAAGGTATTTATTTGGCCTGAGCAGTGGAAGGATAGTTTCCTTTAATGGATATGGAAGAGATGGATTGAAGAGCAGATTGAAATGCACGAGGGGTGGGGATTGAGAGTTCAGGTTTAGGCATGTTAATTTTAAGCAAAACATTAAATATAAAAGTGGGAATACCAAATAGGCAGTTGCATCTGGAATTCAGCGAAGCTGTCAAGGCCGAAGATATATATTTGGGGACTGTTAATAAATACATGGTTTTAAAACCATGAGACTAGAGGCGCCTGGGTGGCAGAGTCGGTTAAGCGCCCAACTCTTGATTTCGGCTCAGGTCATGGTCTCACGGCTCATGAGATAGAGCCCCACATTGGGCTCTGCACTGACAGCACAGAGCCTGCTTGGGATTCTACCTCTCTTTCTCTGTGCCCCTCTCCCACTCACACTTGTGCACTCTCTCTCTCTCTCTCGAAAGAAAGAAAGAAAGAAAGAAAGATTAAAAAATAAATAAAACTGTTAGGCTGGATGACACTTACAAGGGGGTGAGTGGAATTTATACTATGTAAATAGATAAAAGATCCAAGGACTAGTCTGGGTGACTCCAAAGAAGACAAAGAGAGGCCAGGGAAACAAGGGAAAACTAAGAATGTGGTGCCTTAGAAGTTTCAGGTAAGAAAGTATTCTCTAGAAGTGATCACCTGTGACAAATGCTGCTGATACCTACATCAAATAAAATGTGTCTACAAGCTCAATTTTGCTCACTTTATATCATCTTGTGATCTCTCATTAGTTCATCCCTGTCAATATACAGATAAAGAAACTGAAGCCCAGAAATAAGAGTTTGAGTCTTAGAGCTAGTTAGAAGCAGACCTAGTGTTAACACTCACGTAGTCACCTTACACCCAACCTAGTATTGCTGGTATTTTTTTCTAACACTCAGCGTTAAATCATCCAGTCTTCCTTCCTGAGATGTCTTGAATTATATTCATGAGTTGATATTTTCAAAAACGTTAAAATCTTTAGTGAATATTAAGCATTATGTTTAACACAGTTCATTTAAATCTAGGGCAGAGGGGAGAGGGGCTGCCATGAAAAGCCCTCCTTAAGAACTTAAATAGAAGGATCCTCGATCATCTGGAATCTCGTACCACCAGATCCCCAGAAGACCATGGTGCAGTGAATTACAATAATCAATTCTAAAAAATAGGAGAAAAAGCACTAATTAGCCACATCACATCTTTTTTGAGCACAGGTCACCATCTGGTAATATTGTGAAGATGGTGAAAGTCATATGTTAATGTCAGCTGTAAGATAGTTATCAATCTACAGATACACAGGGGATAGCGCTCCAACATGGATTTTGGAATTCAGAGATGGAAAAAAAATGTCAGTGAAAACAATTGCCTCTAATAAAACCCTTCCTGCCACTGCAAGGATTAATCAATGTTTCATGAAGAGAAGGACTTGAAAATCTCTTTGGGCCCATTTGAAACACTTCACTCTTCTGTCAGTGCAATTAGCCTTTCAGTTACATGTGAATTCACCTTTACACAGTCATATATTTCTTCACGTTTGCTGTCATGCAATTCACTCTGAGCTTCAGGATATTTTTTCAAGATGGGGAAAAAGATTAACAGTGCAAAAATACAGAGACTTTTATAGCAAACATCTAATTACCCACTGCCTAGAATGTGACAAATATTATTATTTTGCTATACTCATGCTTTTAAAATATAAGCAACTTCTCTGATAACTTTTGTCCCTAGGATTTCCTCTTCAATCCTATTCTCCTACCTTAGCCCCTCCACAAGGAAATCATGCATTTTGTGTTTATTCTACCAATCCATAGTTTATAAATATTTATTATATAATATATATTTATCTCTATAAATACTATATATTACTGTTATTTATTTTTAAATTACATAAATGGTATCCATACTATGTGTATCTTCCTACAAATTACTTGTTTCTTCCACCTTAGATTTTGAAAATCTATCATGTTGACGCATAGAAATCTAGTTCATTATTTTTAACTGGTATATAATATCAGACTTCATGAATATACCACACTTTATTTGTCCATTTTTCTACTGATGCACATTTATTTCCAATCTTTATCACAAACTGTGCTGCACTGACTTAATGGTACATGCTTCTTTGCACTCAAATAGGACAGTTTCCCAGGACTTGTATCTAGAAGTGGAACTGCTGAGGTTTAGTATATGCACAAATTCAGATTTGCTAGCTATTTTTTAATTGCCTTCTGTAAAATTGTTGTCTTAATTGACATACTCACCAGCAGAAGTATATACTTGTTATTGCCAGGTTTTATAGTTTTCGTCAGTCTGAAGAGTGTGAAATGGTATTTCACTGATGTTTTTATTTATATTCCCCTGATTACTATGGAGGTATAGCAGTTTTTCATATATTTATTTGTCATTCAATTTTCTCTACTGTGAATTACCTATCTGTATTTATTGCCTATTTTTCTCCTGGATTGTTCACACTCTCTTTACTCACTTGTATAATATCTTCATATGTTTTGGATTCTAATCCTTTCTCCATTGGGTATGTTGGAAATATTTTTTCCTAATCTGTCGTATTTTAGCCTTTTCATGGTATCTTTTTGGGGGTCACATGCTTTAAATGTTGGCATCCTCAGTTTCGTTTTAAATAAATATTGTAAAACAAATCCTCTTTATCCACAAAATCATGAGAATATTTTCTCATATATATTTAAACATGTCTAAAGTTTTTTTTTTTTTTTTTTTTGGTTCACATGTAGGTCTTTAATCCAGTTGGAATTTATTTTTGTGTATGGTGCAAAGTGAGGATCTAATTTTAGGGCTTATGTTTTTCACTTATCTGGTAACTAATTGTCTAAGCACCACATGTTTAAGCACCACATGTTTCCCTGATAATCTCTACTACTACCTCTGGCATATAACAAGTTTACTTACATGAGTTATTCACTTTTGTAAACTGTATAATTGCGATATTAATATATTCCCTGATAATCTCTACTACTACCTCTGGCATATAACAAGTTTACTTACAAAAGTTATTCACTTTTGTAAACTGTAAAATTGTGATATTAATATATGTATCTGCTTTATAATGGAGAATTCCTAAAAAGTCTGTCTCTATGGGCCAGGAGGGAGAAACTACAATGCTTCAGTTGTCCTTTGGATTATTTTTCTATAGTCACCCTCTGGTTTCAAGACAACTATCAAGTTAATAGCAAACTACATTGTAGAATGATGAGAACTAGTTCAGGGTAGGCAATAATAGCAAATTCTCATTATACTGTTGGGAGGCCTGGGCCCCTCATAAAGAATATAAGCTATACTTAGATTATAAAGCAAACATTGGTCAATGACCAGCAGTGTAACTTTGAGCAATATCTCAGAGAGTTCTGTCATCTATTAAGTGGTCATAACAAAACTTCCGAGGCAGAATGGATGGGAGAAATAAATAAGACATGCATGCAAAATGGTGACCATAGTGCCTGGTATGGAACAAGACGTTAGTAAATGTAAGTTTCCCCACCCAGAAAGGGTGAACACTTACAGCTGCACCTAACAATTCTGTTCACTCAGCTTCATAACTCTCTTTCCATTATTTTGGCAGTGTCCTCCCCCTGCTTGCTGAGCAAGTTCTCGAGTGTAAGAATTATAGAAACTATAACAAAGGAGTAGACTTATCGTGGAATGCTACCTACAGCTGCACTGTTGGAAGAGAAATATAGATAAATACAGCTTTTCAAAGTCAGCATCGTCTTCACCCTCAGAAAGTATAGAGCAGAATGCTAAACTAGCAGCGATTCTCAAAGTTTATCATGCCTCAGTGTCCCCTGAAGGACTTCAACAGAGATGCTGGGCCCCGTCCCCAGAGTTCTGGTTCTGTAGGTCTAGGTGTAGAACTAGGACTATGCATCTCAATAACGTAGTCCGGAGAATTCTGGAGCTGCTAGTCCTGGGGCCCACACTCAGAACCACTGCTCTATAGTGTCACTATATGTGTGTTTCTGCCATTAAATACTTCCTGATATTGTTCTCTTTGAAATATGCTGCACTGGAGAAATTTAGTTACAATTTGGTATGCGATAGCCATATCAGTCAAGAGAAGATCTTAGAAGAACATATTGAACGATAATCATGTTATTTCAAGTCAATTTGTGACACTGTTTTTAGAAAATAACTATTTAAAACTAAGGCACAAAAAAATTGTTGAGTTTCCAACTGGGTAGAAAATGTAAATTCTTTTAACACTACATTTGTCCAACTCATTTGGTTAAAGAAACCACAATGACACATTCAATGTGCTATATATTTTTGTCATAGCAATCTTATTAATATTAAATCTCTAATGGAATCACACAAGCAAAACAACTGGATTAGGAGAAATGCCTGCTGGGACTAGTTTTAGATAATGGAAAGCGGAAGAAAATCTTTTCCTGGTAAAACATAAAATGCTGATATCTAATCAGTCCAAGAGACACCTTGGGCATAGTTGAAATACGATTACACATGGAATCAAAGATTGCGTCTAATTACCTAATATTCCAGTAACTAGCCATATAAACTTGGAAAAGCATCCTAATCACTCTGATTCTTAGTTTTCTAATCTGTAAAGTGGGGATGAAAATTCCCAATCTAGAAGCACCTTGTAAAGACCATGCAAGATATATAAATCTACATTCTAAACTCCAAAGTGCTATCTAGATTAAAGTATCATCTGTCAGTCAACAATATCTTGAGGCAGGTGGCAAGGAACTGATACTCTAAACATTCTCCTCTACAATAATAAGGGAGAGAAGGAGCAACCAAAGCTGACAACCCTAAGATCCCCAAGATTAGGGCTGCTAGACTTAACAAATGCAAATACAGGATATAGAGTCAAATTTGAATTTCGGCTAAACAATGGATTTTTAGTAAAAGTATTTCCCATACAATATTTGGGACTTACATATACTTTTTATTATATTTGTATCAAATTCAAATTAACTGTATATCTGTTACAGGAGGTCATTGAGAAAATGAGGCTGCTGGTAGACCTACAAGCTAGACCCAGACAATCTGAGGTTCATACCTCCTCCCTTGTCCTTGGAACATGTAATTTCCTTGCCTTCCCTGCTCTCGGAAGCTGCCCCAAGGACATAGCCTTGAGATAGTAATGTGGTATTGAGACCATCTGGATGGTACACGTGACTGAACCCTGTTTAGGCCTCTACATAAACACTTAAGATTCTGGCAATCGGGTACAGAAATCTACTCATCTTGCAGCCACCCAAGATAACCCTCATATATCAGTTCCCTTATTAAAACTGTCACCCACCAATCTGGAACAGTCTGCCTGTTTCTTTGGTCTCTCCTTGCCCTCCTGTACAGGGTCCCGTTTTGAATTGTACCTGGGGAACTCCCAATGTCATAAGCCAACAGTGTCTTCTATTTTATCTAGTGACTCTACCAAAAAAACTCTTTCATTCCTAGAGATCAGGGAAAGATGATCCAACGTTTCTATTCTCCCTAAACTTCCAGGCCCTTCTGTAACCCCAGCCCCTAACTCCTGCACTTACACCACTTCAATGGGCATGTCTAATTCCAGGAATTCTCCATTTGTTCCTACTGCTGCCATTGGTCCTTCATTTTCAGCTCCCTCACAGAAGATGACATACTAAACTAGTTTGATTCTCACAGCAACTCTGTGAGACCTTGAGCCAAGTGTTACACTGTATTCATTAGAACAATAACGAAGCTGAGGCTCTGAAAATTAAGTGAAATATATAATATTGGGCAGAGAAAGAACTAAATGCCTTTTCTTGAATGTTTGTCTAGGACTCTTTCCATTCTACTCACATTCTCACCACAGTCCCTGGCACCCTACCCACTGCTACCACCGGAAGGAAGAGAAAAAAAGAAAGGTGTTATCTGGTCATATAGGTGGAAGTGAAGTAAGAAATCAATAGGCATTAATATGTATAAATGAGAACTAACTAAATCAAGGAATTGATGGTACTTGACATAATGGGTCAAGATAAAACAAATCCATCCATTTCAACCCATGCATCTTAACGATGCAGAAGACCCACTTGAGTGCTTCCACAACTTTGCATGGCTTGTTAAGCACACCTGACTGGCTCATACGGCCAGTTCAGCCATGCATACAGAAAAAAAAAACTAACAGCAGGGTTTTCAGGACTCAGCAAAGCAGCAGGTTTTTACATTTTCACTTCCAAAACTTTGTTCAGTGTGAAATTTTTAGTTATCCTGGTACAGAAAATATGTATATGCCAAAATGGAATCAAAAAGCCATATGCATTCCAAGCTTTGGCAGAGCATTCCACAAGCAAGTCTCAAGTACATGCTTGATGTTCTGTCACTGCCTTTCCTATTATCTTCTCTTTTCCATCTGATGACCATGCAGCAGAGAGCTCCTCACTCCTTGGAAGAACCAATGTTGCCATTACCTCCTCTAGCTTTGTCTTTTATTTGTCTTAGATTCTCACAAGGCAAATACTCAACGTCTAGTTCATACCTCAGGAGAAAGATGTGTAAAGAGCATATAAATCCTGTAGAACAGTGAGTGGTTCTCCAACTTCGCTGCATATTAGAATAAATCTGGGGAGTTTTAAAAACACTAAAGCCTGAGTCTCAACCTCCTTCCCTTTTAAAATTTAATCAGTCTGGGGTGTGTCTGGTCATCCAGGTATTTACTTAATGGCTCCCTAGGTCTTTAAATGTGCAAACAAGTTTGAGAAACACTAATTTAGGAAAGCTTGGCTACAAATTAGAACCACTTGAGGGAGTTTGTTTTTAAAAATCCCCATTTCTCAGGGTAGACCTCAGACCAATTAAATAACATCTGAGACAGGGACTCAGGCATATAATTTAAATGGTCAGGATGAATCCAAGGTCAAACCAAGGTTGAGAACTGCTGTTTTAGCTACAGTGGTTTTTCATGCCCTTTTCTTGGCATTTAATTCATTGGAAGAGGACAGTGGACAATGATTTGTTAATCTATTTAATCTCACATTTGGGCACAGTGAATTCTGACTCATCCTGAGTGCTTAGAAAGTATTTGATTAAGCATGCTGATATTTGAAGATTTTAACACACCGAAGACACAGTGATTCCAATACATAGTTAAATTTACTATCCTGACATCATGACTAATAAAATATATCTCATTCTATCTATCTATCTATCTATCTATCTATCTATCTATCTATCTACATACAGCGTCATATATATGGCAGATACCAATGAAATTAGGTATGAGTATATGATGCTAACACAATGCACATATTCTGAATCTCTGAATTTTACTATTCATATAACTGCTAAGATTAAATGGAGGTGCTTGTACACGCTCCTTATGGTTTCATTCAATAGTCAAAACAAAACTACATGCATGTCACAAATGCTAGATTTGTGACAAATCTAGCATTGTCAGATTTATCGGGAAAAGAAAAGGAATCCAAATTAAATTTGAATTTCAAATGAACAATTATTTTTAGCATAAGTATGAAATACTTGGGACATACTAAAAAATGCCTCCCCCTTGTTTCTATGCAATCCAAATTTAGCTGGGTATCCTGTATTTTATCTGGGAACCTGAGACCAGTCCAGACTGTTGAGAATGCAAACATCTTTAAAATAAAAAGCGCGGTGCCTGGGTGGCTCAGTGGGTTAAGTATCCGACTCTTGATTTCAGCTCAGGTCATGATCTCACGCTTCTTGAGATCGAGCCCTGCGTTGGGCTCTGTGTTGACAGCATGGAGCCTGCTTGGGATTTTCTCTCTCCCTCTCTCTCTCTTTCTGCTCCTCTCCCACTCACACACACATACACACACACACACACTCTCTCTCTGTCTCTCTCACCCTCTGACAATAAACAAACATTTAAAAAAGCCAGAAAAGTAAAAATACTAATAAAACATAACTAATGGTTACAAACCTGCTTAGATATTATTTTTTAAATTCATTTTGTAGTCACCTAACAAAAATAGGATTATAGTTACTAACTTCTATTTTATTTTTTTAATGTTTATTTATTTTTGAGAGAGAGGGTGGGGGAAGAGGCAGAGAGAGAAGAGGACAGAGGATCTGAAGCGGACAGCTGACAGCCCCATGGTAATTAATCACCCACTGAAGCACTGTAGTTTCCAAAAGCAATTTACTTCAGGTTTTCACCCTATTTAGTGTTTAGTATATTTGGGAGTAGATTCAGGAAATAAGAGTATCAACCTCACTTAATCATCAACAGAATTATAAATGGGATATCAGCAGACAAGATAAAGCTAACCATAAAACAAAATGTATTTAAAAATTATTGATGAAACTTACTTTAACGTAACAAAATGATATATACCTCTTTCAATGCATAACACACACATGTTGATATCTATTTTCTATTTAAAATATTACTAATGTGGGCAAATAAAAATACAAAATACTACTTTAACAACTTGCTAAATGTAAAGAGGACTTACTAATAAATTTGTGAAAAGGGATCAGGCAAACCATGTGCTTCTGAAACATACCCATTCTATAAGAAAGGTCACATGAGAATTCAGATAGACTGGGTTTAGGACTGATTACACCAGCAGTTGGGGATGAGCAATGTAAATCTCACTTGAGACCTTGTTAGAAATGAAAATTATTAGGGTTCCACCTCAATCTACTGAATCAGAAACTCTGGCCCAGAAGGCTGCTTGGAGAAGACCTGCATGGGGTTCTGATGTATACTAAAGATTGAAGACAAAAGTTTGAATCCTGCCTCTGTCATCACCAAGATAAGTAACATAGGAATCCCAAATTTATGGAGTATCAAGCTCACCATCTCTAAAGGAAAATTAACATCTACACTGCAGGCAGGCTTGTCATGAGAATTCATAGAGATTACTAACATAAGAACATTTTGTAAGCCTAAAAAACTATAGAAACACGAGTCAACTATTGTCTATCACGTGGAAATTTAAAAAAACAACAAAGCTTTTGAAACTCAATGATTCTTGTTCAACATATGATAAAGGATGCATGTTTGTTATTATTACTTTTGGTCATTTTGATCATCAAATAACAGATACAATAAGGAAAAACTTTTAGATGAAAGTGATCTTGTGATTTAAGCTATTGATTCTGTCTGCTAAAAGCATCCTGATTAATGTTAAATGCTTTACCCAGACCTGTATCCCTTATTACCATTTCTGTGAAATAAGTCATACAGAGAAAGACAGATACCAAATGTTTTCACTCTTATGTGGATCCTGAGAAACTTAACAGAAGATCATGGGGGAGGGGTAGGAAAAAAATAGAGAGGGAGAAAGCCAAACCATGAGACTCTTAAAAACTGAGAATAAACAAAGGGTTGATGGGGGGGGGGGGTAGGAGGGAAGGGAGGGTGGGTGATGGGCATTGAGGAGGGCACCTGTTGGGATGAGCACTGGGTGTTGTATGGAAACTAATTTGACAATAAAGTTCATATTAAAAAAATTTAAAAAAATAAATGGAACAAGCCCAGTGATGATTTTACATCTATGTGGGCACACAGGAGGAGAACCTGTAATGGGGACTAGGTTTACTGGGCTCAAGGACTGGCTTTGCTATTCACTCACTGTGTGATTTTAGGCAAGCGATTTAAGCAAGTGCCTACCCCCTATACATAGGGATCAGTTTGACAAGATGAGCTCTGTGAGCTCTTTACATTCTAGCCACTGTGCTGTGTGTATTTTAACATCTTAACCCTGCCCTCTTCTATTGCCAGCCAGCAGCTTATTGAGACTTGCTCTGATCCCATTCAAATTATTTTAGACTTTTAAGGATTCAAAAATGGGGCGATTTCTTAGAGTTCAGGAAATTATTAAAGAGAAATGAATCTCTAAAGGCATTGATCTACTTTAAATTTTTTTTTCAATGTATTCATACCAAACATTTTATCTGAACAAATTCAAAAAACAAAGACTTAGAAAAATGAGCACTCAGCTCAGTCCACTGCAAGTGTGTCACTGCTCCCTGAAACCTAATGTCTATTCCACGGAGACAGAAGGTTCCATTTAATAGGTGTGTTGTATTATCACTTACAGTAAAAACCTTAAGTAAAAAATATACTTTAGATGAATGCTTTAAGCAAGAAAATCTCAAGGTCAGAAGTAAACCTTTTGCAAGAGATGCATAATGAAAAATCAATATTTCAAGCCAAACATATTGACTTTGAACATGCAAAGGAATAAAAATTCAAAAATACTAATTAATATACAGGCATCTTTCCAGAATATTCATTGGCCAGGAGAGGAGTATCCATTTATTGCTCCAATAACTTCAGGGAGTTCTCAGCCCTTAGAAAATGCAGAGGGATGTTGAGATCTATTTATCAAACCTTTTAAAGTACCATTTTAAGAAGCTCTACATGGTAAATTTTCTCAATAGGGAACCTTTTTTTTTTTACCGTATATTATAGTTCACTTTAAACTAGTGTCTGTCTACATAACACCATTCAGCCATGTCACAATAAGAAAAAATATATATAAGCATTATCCATGTAGATTTTCTATATGATGTTAATTTTGTTTATTATTTATGCCCACATCTTCTTCTAAAAAGAATCCTAAGTAGATAGTCAGGTAGACAATACATGTTTATTGAGTATTAGCTATGTGCTTAGTCCTAGACCAGGTGTTATCAAGGCAATGGCTAATAAAACAAATATGGTCTTTCCTGTCACTAAGCTTACAATCACTTGAGAGAGAGAGAGAGAGAGAAAATTTAAAATACACAAATAGATTAATATAGAAATAAAGTCACAATAAGTTAATTGGAGGAAATAAGAGGATACAGAAATAGTGAATTGAATGGGAATCTAATCAGAATAGTCAGGAAAGAACTCTCTGTGGATATTGCAGGGGTGAAACATGAATGATAAGGTGAAAACAGGTTAGGTATGAAGCAGCCCTGAGAGATGAAAAAAACAAGGTGTCTTTCTGGATGAAGAGAATAATGACCAGTAAAAATGAAAACTAAAAGAATACAATAGTGAATAAAGATCCATCCTTATCCTTATGGAACACATAGTCCTGCAGGGATTACAAATATTAAACAGATAATTACTGATAATCATAAATACGTCAGCCAGGTACTATAATGGAGAGTTACAGGGCACTTTGGGGGCATAAAATAACAGAGAGTGCCAAACCTGGATTGTGGAAATCATGAAAGTCTTCTTTGGGATAAAAATGTTTAAATCTAAGACGTAGGGATCAAACTAATGAATTCCACACATATTAAAAAAGAAGATATTATAAGGTCTCAGGGAAGAACTACAAAGTAACTGCAAGTTAAAGACTATGCCTACTCATTAGTATTCTTTTCATTATAATAATCTTACCCACCTCAGGATTCCGGTTACAATTTGGCTTTGGTGGAAAATGAATACATTGGTTGATATCAGTCAAAAGGTCCCTTTACATGGTTAATATTCTCATTGTAAGTTAATATAGTTTCCCTTTATTTATAAAAATCCCATTCAAATATAGAAATTCTTATCAGGATTAGCTTTGTTGGCAAAACAAAACAAAACAAAAACCCTTTTCTTAGAATCTCTAGCTTATAAAAAAGTAGTTTGGAGCATTTCCAAAGGGGAATTTATTCTCTGCCAATGCAGGCACCATGATGACCACGTGAATTTTTGTTTTTCTGAGGCTTTGTGTCTGTTTTTAATAGTTTTTTAATCGTAAAATATACATAACATTAAAATTTCCATTTTAACCATTTAACAATTCATAGGCATTAATTACATTCACGGTGTTATACAACCATTACTACTATTTATTTCCAAAACTTTCTCAAGACTAAGCATGAATACTTATACTATAAAATTCTTAGAGAAAGATATTCATATTCAATATAAGAAATAAAGAATAATAAACAACACAATAAGGTAAAACAAGGGTTTGGGATTCAGATGGAACTATCTTTAACCTGGCTCTGCAATTAATAAAATATCTGTATATATTTGAGCACTCTATTTAACTTATCTGTTAGCACTCTATTTAACTTTACCATTTGCATAATAGATAAAGCTGCTGATGAATATAAAAGGGAAAAATACTAAAATGGTCATTATGGAATAATTATTTTTTAATTGCCTAAAGAGGAAGGTGGAGAAGTCAGTGATAAGCTTGATCACCTAAACCTCTCTCAGTCAGGTCCAATAAGGCATAAAGTTACTTGCCACTTAAACTCTTTCACAATGGCCAAGAATTCTAGATCCATGATAGGGTCAACTACAGTTTCCGAGAAGCCCTTCTATCATTTGCTACATAAAATTTCTTTGACACAAATGACTGCCATGACTGGGATGCAGAAAAACTGGACTTACGGCTTCTCGTTTGTTTTGTCCCTGTATTTGTTTTGTGACCTTGTCCAAGTCAACCATTTTCTTTTTAAAATGTTCACACTGTTCCACAAGAACATTCAAATGATAACACAAAGTAAGAAAATGTTAAAATGTATTAGAAGAAAAAGAAAATCATTGTTTATTTTGAAGACCAAAATATTGTATATTATATGTAATACAAAAATCTAGACATATGAAAACACTTTGGCTTACAGAATAAAAAAAATTTTAATATATTAAAAGCATAAGGAGACATAAGAGTTTTTCGTTTCAATTTCATCTTAATATTTCATTTTAATTCATTTTACCAAGGTACTCACTAGCAAAAGAAGGATATCCAAAAAGCCTTCAAATATCATGAAACTTGGTAAGAGAACTTGTGTTTATATAATAGCAACAGCAATAAACAGATTCTTACCAGTGATATGCTGAAGTCAGCCATGGTGGGAGTATTCACACCAAGGAAATAGGTAAACTATAGGCATCAGGGCTTCTTTTTTTTTCTCCCAGAAAGTCACCACCACACAACTGGTTATTGGTCACAGTTTCTTTACAGCTATTGAAAGAAGAAAGGTGAAGGCACAAATCCCTTCTAGGCCTGAGATGGTGTGGAAAACTTTTTCTAAGATCTGGGAACACGTTTGGTAATATCAGTGCTTCCCACACTTAATGTGAATAGAAATCACCCAAAGATCTTGTTAAAATGCAAATCCTCATTCAATAGGTCTGTGATTATATATGTTTTTATACTGTCCTCAGTGAAGTCTATGCTGCTGGCCCAAGAATCACATAAGTAGCAAGGGGTTATGGGACATCTAATTAATTTCTTTTAACCAAACATGGCCTGGGAAGGTGTGGGGGTGGGTATGGACTTTTGCCAAAAGAGTTTAATTATTGGTGCGGAAACCCAGCTCTTGAAGATCATCTACATAAATGACTTTTGGTTATTGTTTCAGTGATAGAATAGTATGAATGTATATTCTATTTCTTCTACAAAATGAGCAACAACTTATTCTCCCTAATATGCTATTGATTCTACTTGAAATTCTATTAAAACTAATACAAAATCTCCAGTTAAAAATTAAAGAGCAATGTTATTTTACTGTTCTACTCCCTTCTCTCAAAATCACCCAATAGCATAGAAAGAACAGGGTAGTGTGTGTGTGCGTGTGTGTGTGCACGCACGCGTGTGTGCACGCTTGTGTGCGCATGTACGCTTATGTGTGGGGGGGGTGGATTTGTCTTCAAAATCATGAGGAAATAACCATAATCTCAATCCACAAATTTTGAAGCATTTGTACAAAACACTATGAAATATGAATCAAAGAGAGGGACAAGATTCAAACATAAAGCACATACTTCTTTACGCTTTGAAAAGGATTGAGTTCCTCCAAAATAATTAGTGCTATCCTTAGTGTTATAGTCAATAATCCTTTTAAGTAATTAGATTTAGAAGAATGGGGAGACAACTAGGGAAACCGAGAATATCTCTGCAGAAACTCAGATTGGCACTGCAAAATGGCACAAGATATGGACTTGAGGAAGAAATCATACTGAAATACATGTTTGTCATGATCTAACCTTATATCCAGCTGGGACTGCCAGAGGTAAAGTGGAATAAATGACAGAAAAGAAACAATAATCACTATAGCATACAATGGAGGACCCGCATCTTAAGGGATTTACTGTGAATGACCAATCACTTGTATGCCAATAATTGAGAGAAGACATGCCACTAGTGAAAAAGGGACAGACATCTGTGGTGAGAAGTTGACCCAGGAAATAACCCATGTCAAAGACATTGGCATCTTCACATCATTATCTCTGCCCCTACCCCTAAAATATGGCTGATCCCATTAAAGGATGATAATAATCTCAAAGCAATAAGCATTAAATTATCCAAAAGAAATTGAAAAAAAGTCATTTTTAATTAAAATAAGGTATTAAACACAAGCAAAAAGGAAGAGAGAATAACACACATCATAAAGAAAATTATCCAAAGAATCAGAAGATAGTTTCAGACAATTATTTCTTCACAGTCTCAAAATCATTACAAATAGCATGAGTTGGATAACAAAAGAAAACAACTCCAATAAGAATACAGAGGCTCAAAACTTATATGATGATGGAAACAAAAAACTAGTAGGACCCAGAAAATAAGTGGAAAAGAAGGATCTAAAGCATACAGATACAAGATCATATTAAAAACAACACAATTATACATGAGCATTATTGAAAATATAGTGGGGCTTAATGGAAAAGCAAGAATAAATTATACTAAATAAAAGCAAAAGACAAACAAGATTTTAAAGTACTAAAAACAATACCTGAAAACCAGACAAAAGATTTCCAACTCGCACAGAACTGGTGTTCCTGAAGAATAAAGCAAGACACATGAAGGCTGAGAAAGGCCTGAATGTGGAGATAAAAAGGATATACTGTATCTCAGGAAAAAAAAGTATACAGAACATTCAGTGATGAGAACCTATCTAGCAGTTACTGAATGTGAAGGACAAAGAAAGATGCATGTGGGCATTCAGGAAGAAATGACAAGTCAATAACAAAGAGGGTTCTATTTTCTACCTGCTATGACAGATTAACTGATACTAGACTTCCTCTCCTGCTGTGAAACTAGAAAAATGGACAGATTATATGACACAGTTGTTTCCAGACAGCAGACAACAATCAGCTTAGGACTGTGAATATTCCCTTCTAAAAAAAGTAAATGAACTGAGCCCTGAGATCACCACAACTATATGCCTTTCTGGACCACAGACCAGGTATGGAGAAATGAAGCCAGAATCATCTTGCTAATTTAAGAAAGCAAAGATGTAAGTTTGGAGAAGATGAAGCATCTAAAAATAATACGGCAGACCACCAGTTCTTGAGATTTTCACTGAATATTATGCTATGCATGTATAGTATAAAACTCCAAAAGGAAAAATAACATATCCTGCAGATTCATAAGTTTAATAATTCCTAGAGTTTACATAGGACATGGATATTTTTGAGTTCTAACCAGCCAGGATGAAGAGACTATGTTGAACACCCAGAGCATTAAGTAGAGACCCCAGAAAATCATGTTTTCAAAGTAGGCATAGAATAACCCTAGAGTAAAGGTTACTATAAATATGACGGAAGAAAGCCTAAATATCAGCCTCTGAAAGACAATCAGGCCCGTAAGTAACATACATCGTTGCCAAAAAAATAAGTAGACATCGACATTCTTTTAGGAAGACATCAAAATCCAGACACTCAAAAATGTAAAATGTTGAGTCTAATATACGGTAAAAAGTTTCTAGACATGTTAAGAAGTAGAAAGATAGCCTCATGACTAAGAGAAAAATAAGTCGATAGAAACAGACCCAGATGATAAAAAATAGCAGAAAAGTAGATTAAACCAGCTACTACAACAATGTACAAGTATTTAAAGAAAGGCATAAACATAATAATGAAATAGAAGATGTTAAAGTAAATAAAAGTGAATTTCTAGAGTCTCAAAATTAAGTATTTGAAGTGAAAACTTCATTGCATGGATTTAACAACAGATAAGACACTGCAGGAAAAAAAGTAACTGAGCCTACAGATATGACAATAGAAACTATTGAATCTAGGCCACAGATAGAAAAGATGCTGTAAAAATATGAACAGTGCCTCAGAGATGTATAGGGAAATACATTAAAGTCTAACGTATGTGTGAGTACAGATGGAAAAATATAAGGGGAAGAAAATAATACTTAAAGAAGTAAAGGCTAGGTTTTTAGCAAAAACAATAGTCGAATAAGAACCTATAAAAATTCTCTCTTCCATAAAATCAGTGAGAAAACTGGCAAAAAAATATCACCATCAACAATTTCAGAACTCTGGAAAGTAATGAAACGCTTGCAGCAATCCAGGAAGTACCTAGTCAAGAAAAATAGCCAACACTCCATAAGGCCAATCCTCTATAAAAGCAATAAGAACACTGGCAAAATAATCTGACATAGTCAACTTTAAATCATTCTCAACATTAACCAAAGGCTTGCAGTAATCTAAGGAGCGTTTTATTAAAAAAAAAAAAGCGGCATATTGGCAAGAAGAACATTTCTTCTAGCTCTATTCCCATAAAAAGTCATGTATGCAAATACTTATAACAGTTATTAATAATAACCAATTTGGGGGGGGCACAAATGTTTATCATGTAATGAATAAGCACGTTATGATAGGGCTTCATTTTCCTGTATAAATGGATATATTTCAGTCTCTAATGTATTAATAATAAAGGATAAAAAGAAAAACTTTCCTCATTGACTTAAATTCTCTAGCTAGTACCTTATATCTCTCTTCTCCTATATTGACAGGTTTTCTGTCTCTTCACTTTCCATTTACGCCTCAACCCACTCAGTTTGGTTTCTGCCCACTCACTGCATTGCAATGGTTCTTGCTAAATTAACTGATGGCCAATGTATTATTAAACTCAGTAGAAACTTTAGAAATATGGTGGGGTCTCAACCTCTCAGCAGCATTTCCATATGTTAATTCAAACATTTCCAGTTATTATTTTAGTAAGTAATCTTTTTTCTTACAAGTGAAATCATTAGGATTTTTTCAGTATTGGGCTTAAAATTTAAAATCTTACAAATGTACTCATAAAAATGCAATGTCCTCATAATATGTTTCACCAATTACTACCGCTAACATTCCTTTCAGGTAATATTTATTACGTTTTTGAAAACTGTAAGTTAATAGGGTGGATACATTAAATCCTGCATCATAGCAACTTTCTGGATTTAATCCCATTGTGCTGTAATTGGATGTATTTTGAATTTATTATATTCAGGGACTGAAATAATAGAAAAAAATGATTAAATGTATTTACATGCCTCTAAAAAGGGCACAATGCCTTTTCATGGCCCATTTTTAGAATGTACATAACCCGAAGCTTTATTAAAATCAAGAAATGCCGTATTCATATGGAAACTTTTCTGCTTCAATTGTACTATTATTCATGTCATTTACCACACCAAAACCTTAAGAATAAGCTGTCTTTATAAAATGAGACACCTTAAAGTACTTGTTTCATTCCTTAAATTATGAGTATGACGATGATTCTCTTTTGTAAAGATGGAGACCTTCTAAGACATTTTGCACCAAGTTGTCATGAAGAAGTCCTGTCATGTTGCCAGTCTGGAGTGGTTCAGCTCACTTGGTCTGTCCATGCTTGATAACAAGATAGTATTTCTAATTATTTACCATACCCGCCCAATTTCAGGTATTTGAAATTGACTGTTATTGTTTGGATGCTAACCTTTGGGGAGATAATAAAGACAAGAAATATGTGATTTTTTGAAATGTGAATCCACTCCTGAGAAGGAGAATAAGGGCGATCAGGATTAAGCTAAGGATGAAGCCTTCTGCTCTTCAACACCAAGTTCTCCACTCCTAAGTGTGGGCAAAATCCTTAGCCAAAATGAGTATAGAAATGTTTCCATGCTAGTCCTGGATTAATTCTTCTACAGTTTACAGTATTTTAAGCCATTATCTTTTGATATGCCAGTATCACTGATTCATCAAAAAAGGTACTTTTCATCTTCCTATCATATGAAACTTACCTAATTTCATCCCCAGCAGAAAATTTATTTTAGCGTTCTGAGAAATTCTTCACTGACATCCCAATGTACAAATGAATTTTCTTCCAATTCTGCAAAATATTTCATGAAGCTACCTCTAACTGTCTAGATAGGCCTTACCATAAATCATCTTCTACTGCTGCAGTGGAGAAGTTTCATAGACCTTCCTTTCCTTTATCAGGGAAGATAACATCTTCCAATTTGAAAGCTAAATGGAAGAGTCAGCCCCTATTCTGAAATAATTTACACTATGATTACTTCCTATGTCATCATATCAGCAATCCATCCAACCCATATTCTCTACCAAAGAGCAGTAAATCTAACTCAAACTTTCTATGTACACAGCTGATCATTTTTATTTTTTTTTGTTTTTTTACTTTTAGCCTCTTCTTAAGGTTCACCTATGTGTACATCATGATGAAAATTCAACTACATGTCCACAGTCTACCCTTCCAGATCTTGTGTACCAACAAAATTGAAATATTTATACTCTATTCAGCCCACTTTCCTGAAACTTTGCCTGTGATCCACTGTGCCATTCACCTCTACTCTTCTTCTGCATAATTTAATAGAGCCAGGCAGATTTAGGCCTTAGCCCCAGGTTCATGACTTATATGGAAATGTGACCTTGGACAAGTGGCCTACCTCCTATAAATTCGAGTTCTTCACATGTAAAACAAAAGCGATCATTGGTAAATGGCCCCATCCCCTATAGAATTGTTACAAAGACTGAGTAAAATATACATTAATCACCTAGCATAATATCTGGCATATAGTAGACACTCGATAAATAGTAATAATTTGGTGCTTTAGGGTGCTAGTCTATAGCACTCCTTTACACATGCAGTAACTGAACCAATAACTGAAAGAGACCAAGGAGTCAGTAGATGAACAATAAAGAAGTCCCTTATTACTGATGATACCAATATACAAGAATGCAGCTTAGATTTTTGAGAACAATAGGCTTCCTAATAGTCTGCTCTAGAATTAGGCAGACTTAATCCTAGCCAGTCCTAGGCAGCTTTGAACAATCATAGGCTTATTCCTACAAAGGCATCATGTAAAGCTTATGGCATGAAAAAACACAACATAATTTGCCCTCTCTATTATCAGCCTTACTACTATAGGGAAATAGTATATGCCACTGTAAAATATGCCTCTTTGGCCTAAACATTATCTTGAACTGGTTATTTTTAAGAACAGACACAGGAAAAGCTCTGAAGTTACTTTCTATAAGGGAAATTTATATTTATAAAGGAAATCTTCATTCTAAGAGTATCTCCTTCTCTGTACCAGAAAGAGAAGGATGGGTCACCTGGGTGGCTCAGTTGGTGAAACATCAGACTTTGTTTGGCTCAGGTCATGTTCTCATGGTTCGTGAGTTCCAGCCCTGCATCAGGTGAGCTCAAGCCCTGCACTGGGTGAGCTGGAGCCTCATGTCAGATGAGCCCCGCTTCTCTCTCTCTCCTTCTCTCTATGTCCCTTGCTTACTTGCACCCTCTCTCTCACTTTCTCAAAAAAAAAAATTAAAACCAAAATAAAATTTAAAAAAACCCATTAACAACAACAACAAAAAAACAAACAAAGAGAAAGATGACTATAAATCTCCAGAAACTTTTATCAATGGAGAAGGCCCCCAACTTAAATTTACATAACAACCTCACCTTTATGCACTATGGTTTTCCTGGTCATCTCCCAATAACAGACCTCTCCCAACCCCCCAAATCTTATGCCTTTAGCTGAAGAAGGTATTTAAGGTGATGGCTTGGACAATTTCAGAGTTACTCAGTTTTCCTGGGTCTCTCCCATGTATACAGGAAGTATGCATGCTATTAAACTTCTGTTTCTTTCTTTCCTGCTCATCTTTTATTACAGGGGTCTTAGGAAAGAACCTCGAAGGGTAGAGGAAAAACTATGTTTCCTCCTCTACGCTACCAGCAAAGCTAAGGAGAAAGGGTAAAATCTGTACATGTCCTACTCCTTATCCCAAAAACTCATGATAAGTGACCTCACCTTCCTTAAGGATAAGTGAATGAGTAGGTGAAAAGAGGGCTATTTTCCTCCAAGTTCTAGTTTCTAGGTTATCTCTTCACAAAATGTTTTCTGACATTTGTACTCAGAAGTAATTTTTATCCTCTCTAAATCTTCCTTGCTCAGTATGTGTGCTCTCTTAAAGTGTAGACACATTATTCAAGAAATGATAACTAGGGGCACCTGGGTGGCTAGGTGGTTAAGTGTCTGACTCTTGATTTCTGCTCAGTTCATGATCTCATGGTTTGTGAGATAGAGCCCCACATTGGGCTCTGTGCTGACAGCGAAGAGCCTGCTTGGGACTCTCTCTCCCTCTCTCTTTGTCCCTCCCTTGCTCCCTCTCTCTCTCCAAATAAATAAATAAACTTAAAGAGAAAAAAATGATGACTATTATTTATAACTATATTATTTTCACTACTGTTCATCCATTTATGCAACATTTCTTGACCACTCTCAATGTATCAAGCAATATGCAAGTGCTGGTGAATATGACAGTTCCTATCTTTCTGGGGCTTAAAAGCTTGTTGGAAGATGGACAATAAGTTCCTTGATGGAATACTCTGCATCTGTTCTCTTCTTTGTAGCCCCTTGACTCTTAATATTTGCTAAATCAAATTTCATGGAATGAATGAACAAATAGTTAAAGGTAAAAGTCACCATTTGTCTCAGTACTTGGAGTCAAAATGAAAGCAACTAAATTCTCCAATTGATATATCACATTTGAAATTAATAAGTACCCGATTTCTACATGAAGTATTTGAAATACTAGTAATTCTGCAGAACATGTTCACATTCAAAATATGAAGCGCTAATAAACACAACTAAATTTCATTAATAGAATGACCTTTATACACAAAGCATTTGATGTAATACTTCCTAGTCAGAACCAGTTGGCATACTCTTACAGATAAAAAGATAGCAGTAACCAAACAGATGAGCACATCATTGGAAAAACCACAGCATGACAACTTGCAGACAAGTCCAGCAGTATGAGCAGTCTCACAATTCCCAACTTGCTGCACAATAAGTCTACGAGGTAATTGTTGAAGTAAAAATGCTGCCCAGTGTGGTAAAAATTTAAGATCGATCTCATGCAATATAAAAGTACAATTCAAGCCTATTTATTTTCACAATAAGACATAATCTTGACCACTCAGACATTAATGTGCCTATAATTTACCTAGGAGAACTTATTAAACTGTCCTTTCCTGGGCTCTACCTCTAAATATTCTGATTGCTTTAGCTTGGGATAACACCCCAGTATTTGGAATTTATAGGCACGGGGGATCCTTACACAAGTGGCCACCGTGCCATACAATATTTGTGAAACACTGCTCTAGATTAAGATTTACTTTCCAGACATCTAGACAGATTAACTCTCACATAACTTCTTCTGACCTTAAAATAGAACTCTGTTGTATGTAGATGAGAAAAATAATTTTCCCTCTACTTTGCTAGGATCTTTGCTGAGATCTCAGACAGATGAGATGTAATAAGGAGACAGACGAACAGGACAGAAACAAGCAAGTTTAATAACGTGTACCTCCTGCATGCATGGGAGACACCTAGGAAAACTGAAAAATCCCCCAAGTGACCCAAGCCACCACCCTAAATACCATCTATAGCTAAAGACAAAAGAAAAATCTGGGGGACTTGGGGTGCTAGTTTTGAGAGGCTAGCAGGTAAAACAGAGTAAACAAGGGTAGGTTGCTATGCAGATTTAAGTTGGGGGGGTCTTCTCCGTGATAAGAGATTCTAGAGATTTAGAGCCATCCCTCCCTCCTGGTACAGAAAGGGAGACACCCTTACAAATGGAGATTTAAATGTGAATGTCTCTTATAAAAGGGTAACTTCTACTTAATTTTCAGGGCTTTTCCTATGTTTACTGTTTCTTAAAAATAATTCTTATGCCAAACCGATTATTTTTGGGGGTGGCAACTTTTGTTCCCCTTCACATGAAACTCTTGAGGCAATTGATACATAAATATACTATAAGGCAGTGGCTCTCAAATTTGACTATATATTGGAATCACATGGGAATATTCAAACTATACCAATAATTAGACAACTTTCTCCCAAATTCTGATGTAATTGATCTATGTCCTGAGAATTAGAATTTTTAAAAGGTCTCAGGTGATTTTTATGTGAAACCAAGGTTAATAATTCTTGATATAATCAAAGTGCTTCTCAAACTTTAATGTATATATAAAATGACTAGAGACTTTATTAAAAGATAGACTTTAGTTTTGATATGACAATTTAATCTTTCCAGAAACTAATCTTTCCATAGATAGCTATGAACTGCACAAAACACCAAAAAAATGACAATAAAAATATACTACTATCAGATGATGATGAAGAGAAAAAAGCAGATGGGGGGGGGGCGAGTCAAAACTGAAAGAAGCAACAGAGTGGATTGTGAGGTGTTTTTTTTTAATTTTCTTTTCAGCTTTGCCCCAAGAATGCATCATAGTATCAGACAGCACAGCACCAGCTATTAAAACACTGATAGAAACCCTGTTATTTTTCTGGCTATAGAAACTAAAATGAGGACTCTGGGTAACCATGCCCAACCTCTGGAAAGTAAGAGGGGAACCCAAAATACTATGTATAAACATTCACATGTCTCAGATTAATCCCTCAACGATGTACATTCAGGACTGATTCAAAGCAGCACAAGGAAGGCTTAAAGAACCCACTGACCAGCCCATCGGAGATGAGGTAGAGCTTAGTTTGAATCTGATCAGATTAACTGACACCAAAAACAAAATCATCAACCATCCTCAGGGAGCCTACACAACATAACATTTATATTGTCCAGGATAAAACTCAAAATAACACATCATAATAATAACCAGGAAAACGCAATTCTTTTACAAGGAAAAAATAAGCAACAGAGGTGAACCAGAAAACGTGAGATGTAAGAATTATCAGGGAGGGGCGTTTGGGTGACTCAGTCGGTTAAGCATCCGACTTCGGCTCAGGTCATGATCTCACAGTTCGTGGGTTTGAGCCCCGCGTCGGGGCTCTGTGATGACAGCTCAGAGCCTGGAGCCTGTTTCGATTCTGTGTCTCCCTCTCCCTCTCTCTCTCTCTCTCTCTCTCTCTCTGACACCCCCTGGCTCACACTGTCTCTCTCTCAAAAATAAATAAACATTAATTTTTTTTTCAAAGAGGAAAGTAAACCCAAAACGAGTAGGAAGAAATAATAAAGAGTATAAATTAACAAAATAGAAAGGAGACAAATAATGGAGAAAATTAATAAAACCAAAAGCTGGTCCTTTACAAAGATCTACAAAATTGACAAACCCCATAGCTAGATTGATCCATAAAAAGAAAAAAACACAGGGGCACCTGGGAGGCTCAGTCGGTTAGGCGTCCGACTTCAGCTCAGGGCACGATCTCGCAGTCTGTGAGTTCGAGCCCGGCGTCGGGCTCTGTGCTGACAGCTCAGAGCCTGGAGCCTGCTTCGGATTCTGTGTCTCCTCTCTCTGCTCCTCCCCTGCTCATGCTCACTCGCTCTCTCTCTCTCTCTCTCTCTCTCTCAAAAATAAATAAACATTAAAAGAAATGTAAAAAAAAGAAAAAAACACAAATCAGGAGTATGAGAAATAAAGGCATTACTATCACTTTAGATAATCACTACAGATCTTTAGAGATCAAGACTAAAACGAAGTGGGGGCACCTAGGTAGCTCATTCAGTTGAGCTACTGACTCTTGACTTTGGTTCAGGTCATGATCCCAGGGTCATGGGATCTACATCCCATAGTGCTCTGTGCCGAGCACAGAGCCTGCTTTAGATTCTTTCTTTTTCTCTTTCTCTTTCTCTCTCTCTCTCTCTGTATCTCTCTCTCCCGCCCCCCCGCCCGTCTGCTCCTCTGCCCCTCTCCCCTGCTTGCACATGTGTTCTCTCTCTCTCCCTGAAATAAAATTTTAAAAATACTAAAATACACTAATATAAATAATTTTAGTCCAGAAAATAAAAGTGGTGGTGAATGTACCAATTATTTGAAATATTCAAAATTCAGAAGATGACACAAGAATAGCAAATCTTATGAATCTAGTAAAGAAATATAATCAGTTATCAAAAGCTTAACACATACAAAATTCCAGACCCGGATGATTTCACTTGTGAATTCTACCAAACGTTCAAGGAAGAATTCTTACACAAAACTTCAGAAAATAGAAAAGGATGAAAACCAAAACATTTTATTAAGCCAGCACAACCTGTCTCCAAAACCAAAGACACTGTCTTTAACAAACCAATGAAATCATGAACACAGGCACAAATAAAATCCAATATATAAAAATATAATGCAACATGACTAAATGTGTTTTATCTCAGTAATGCAAAGTGAGCTTAACACTCAATAGTTAATCAGTTTAAATTAATTACATATAACAGAATAAAGGAGAATGATATGATCTTGTTACTAGATGCACCCAAGCATGATTTAAAAAAAACAACTCAGTAACATAGGATTGGGGATTTAATTCAAAAAATAATATCAATGAAGAACCTATAGCTGATCTCTAACATCAAAATTAATAAAGAAAAACTGAATAATTTCTCCATAAAATTGGAATTTGAGGCAAGGATGTCCACTTTTGCTACTTGTATTCATAGATGAGAAAAGAAATCATGAAGTTCAGAGAGGAAGAAGTAAATCAGGCCTGACTGCAGATAATATGATTGTTAATATAGAAAATTTGAAAGCTACTACAGTTTCAACTTCCAGAATTAATAAGGGAACTTGTCAAGATTGCAAAATACCAAGTTAATATAAACAAATCAGTTACATCTATATATACTAGCAGCAAATATTTAGAAAATAAAGTTTCTAAATAATTATTTACAATAGTACCAAAAAGTACTTAGATATTACTCTAATGAAATTTGTTCACAAACTCTACAATGAAAATTAAAACATTGCTGAAGAAATTGTAAAACTCCTTAATCAATAGGGAGATGTACCTTGCTCATAAATCAGAAGGCTCGCCGTTTATAAGATATCAATTCTCCCCAAGTTTATCTGTAGAATCAGTGCAATCCCCGTCAAAATTCTGGGAGTCTTTTGCTTATTTCTGTTTTGTAGGAATTGACAAGTTGACGCTAAAATTTATACAGAAATATGAATGACCTGCAAGGGCTAAAGGGTTTTTTTTTTTCCTAAAGAAGAACCAAGGTGGAAATCCCCCCTACTAATTTTAAGACTTACTATAAATCTGTGGTAATTAAGAGTTCGGTATTTGGGAAATAAAAGATGTACGTAAATGGAATAGACAAACTAGAAATAGACATACATAGACGGCCAATTAACTTTTTACAAAGGTGTCAAGGCAAT
The DNA here is from genome assembly GCF_027475565.1 of Acinonyx jubatus. Classification (NCBI taxonomy): domain Eukaryota; kingdom Metazoa; phylum Chordata; class Mammalia; order Carnivora; family Felidae; genus Acinonyx; species Acinonyx jubatus. The sequence continues at coordinate 117,532,746 of NC_069389.1, forward strand.
TCACTGTGGATAGGAAAGTCCTTACAACAAATGACGCCCAGACAACCAGATGAATATAAGGGAAAAACAATTTCAATCTAATATCATACCACACACAAAAGTCACCTTGAAGTTGTTCATAGACCTAAATAAATGTAAAACAAACTACAAAATGTCTAGAAGAGAGCATAGAGAAAAAAATCTTTTGAATTTGAGCAGGCTGAGGCTACTTATATACCACATGAAAAGCATAAACCAAAGAAATAAAACTTTGATAAATTGAACTTGATCAAAACTGAACTTTTTGCTTATTGAAATACACTGTTAAACAAAAATAAAAGGCTACAGCCTGAGAAAAAATATTCAGGACATATACATCAAACAAAGAACTACTTTACAAAATATATCAAGAAATTTTAGAATATAATCATCAGAAGATAAACAATCAATAAAATAATAAGCCACAGATTTAGCAAACACTTCATAAAAGAAGATCTATTAATGAAAAACAGATATGCTAATGAAAAAGCACAGGAGAAGAGGAATAACATTAATCCTCAGTGACATGTGAATCAAAACCATGAGACGCCACTGTATGAACATTAGAACACCCAAATTAAAAAGACTGATGACACAGAGTGTTACGATGAAAATGCAGAGTTACTTCAACTCTCATGCCCAAATTGTGGGAACATGAAGCAATTAAGACCACTTTACAAAACATGCACTTTGCAGAAGATTCCCACAATCCCACTTCGAAGAATTTACCCAAAAGAAATGAAATCGTGTGTTTCCCCAAATGTCTGTAGGTGACTACTCATAGTCACTTTATTCATAGTTGCCCCAAACTGGAAACATCTAAAAGATCTATCATGTGCTGAATGGATGAATCAAGTGTGGTTTTATATTCATACAATGGAATATATCTCAGCAATCGTAAGACATAAATTACTGATGCACACGGCAACAGAGGTGAATCTCCAATGCATTATGCTAAATGAAAAAAGCCAGATTCAAAATATACTGCATGATCCCATTCATATGACATTCTGGAAAGGATAAAACTAAAGGATACATCTGTGGTTTCTAGGAGTTTAGAATAAGGGGAAAAAAAAATATGAACTAGAAAAAGGCACATGGGGACTTTTTTTCAGTTTGGCAAAAAAATATTATATATTTTGTTTGTGGTAGTAATGATATGATTATTTACATTTATCAAAGCGTATAGATTCAAAGGGAAAGTTTAAAAGCATGTCATTTATTCTACAGGCAAACTAGATGTCAAGAATCTGACCTTTAAAACATATAAACCCAGTAATTCCGCTCTAGGTGTACAGCTAAGAGAAATTAAAACATGTACCCACACACACACTTGTTCAGAAGTGTTCATACTAGTTTTCTTGTGCAATAGCAAAAAACTTAACAACAATCCAAATGTCTATCGATGAGTGACCGTGTACATGCAATGCAAAAGGAAACAAATGAAGTAACTATTGCTGTGCAGGGAGTGGGGAAAATGCAAAAGACACAAGGAAACTTTTTGGGGTGATGGATATGTTCGCTCTCTCCACAGTGGTGATGGTTTTATGGGTGTATAAGTATGTCGATATTCATCAAATTTAGAATTTTAAACATGTGTACTTTATTGTGTTTAAATGGACATCTTATTAGAATAAAGGAAAGATTGTTTCAGTATGTGTAGGATGAGGCTGAGATCCTGCATTTCTAGTAAGTTCCTAAGCATCCATGTTCCCAGTCTCTAGACAGCACTTTGAAAAGCAGGACTGGAAGAGATATGTCAGCCATTCACTCTTCTCCAGTCTCCAAGTGTTATCTTTAATACTCCCAGAAGCTACAAACCTTAATCTTATCTCTCTGTCTCTGATCACATAGAATTTCCTTAAAGATTAACAATTGATGATTATGCCATCAGTTTAATGACCTCTATAAAGCAGCAATCACATTAGGAATATTTCCACCTTTTGAAGGGTAAAAATGTTATTCATTGCTAGCCAATGTCCAGTATATCTAAAGGACCAAAGGACAAATTCTTTCCAGGTTTAGGGCTCAGAAGCAAATTTTATACCCTCATAACAGGAGTGCTGACATTTTTAACGAAGTGAAAGCTCCGATATTCACCATTTTGGGGGAACTTCAGAAATAATGTGCATGTGAAATATTTTCATTTTCTTTTGCCAGGATTTGGCTGAGCATGTGTGCGTGTACGTGGGTACACACACGTGTTGGGGTGTAGTGGGGAAAGGGAAAGCGTACAAAAATTTTCACATAATGTCTTGATTTTTAAATTGATTGAATCAAAATGAGATAACTTTTTAAAATCTGTGTCTTTATTGTGAAATGACTCATACTGTTTTTGGAAGTAAAGACATAATTAATGAATAAATCATTAAAAAGGCATTAAGTTAGGTATCAGATGTTCCTTGCTTCACTTGAATTACTTCCTCTTTCCCAGGCTCTCTAACTTTGAAGTGACCCTTGGCAATCCTGATTTATCCAAAATCCTATGGCCACTGACATTAACACAGTAAAGGCTGTTATCACTTTATTATTCCAATTCCAGTATAGTCCCTAGGGGATTATATTTTACATATATACATACATGTATATACATACGTATACATATATATTTTATATGTATATACATGTACACTTTATATAAAATTTAAGATTTGATGAATATTGACATATGTAATATATACAATACAGTCTGATTGATAAATTGATATGCCCAGTTTGACATTTATCAGTTATAATAGGCACTTACTGACATAACCAGGTATAATTATTTTTACCTAATTAAATTGATTTTATCTCAAGGACCTATTGCCCTTGATAACAGAAAACTATATATAGTGTTCCAGGTAAATTCAATCACTTCATGGTTTCCTTGGTCATTTTACTATACATAATGGCTATATTTCAGGGTTGCCTGGAAATCCATTACACTTGTCCTTCTTTGAGGCAAGTCCTCTCAATTTTAAAGTCCCCAACCTTTTTGGGGGAGTTCTATTAGTACTTATCTTAGAACTAAACCCAAAGAACTGGGGCATATCTTGGGGTCTCTTCCCAGAGGTCTTATCTCTCTTCCTTTCCCACAAATACTGCCCTTCTCCCCACCTGGAAAGATCCTATCTGATCTGCTCAGGCAGGAACAATTAGTTTTGATCAATCAGTGGTATGATTGTAATCTGAAAGACATTCTTCTATATCAACATTTAAAGTCGGAACCTCAAATCTTGCTGCTGAGAAGGCCCAGGCTATTGCAACTCAAAAGTCTTTCCTTTAAAAATTGTACCTTCCAAAGGCTTTAAAAGTTTATTTGGAAATCACAGGATGAGCACTGCCTGTTTCTTTTTCTTAGCATTTCTTAGGGTGGGACTCCCGACTTTACCATGAAAAACACAAACAAACTTTTGTCTGCTGTTTTATGGAACAAAGAAGTCAACCCTGTGGATTGTGAAGAGTAATCAAAACTTGGAGAAGTGACCTGTGTGGAGATCAATACCCCTGTCTGTCTGTCTGTCTCTGTCTCTTCTCTGCCTCTCGTCTCCACTGCCTGCTCCCTTTCTCCCCTCTTGTCCCCACTCAAGTTTGCCCCAAGAACAGGCCTCATTTGTAGTGCAGTGTAGGGCTTGCAACTCCAGTAGAAACCGCATTGACTTTCCAGAGAAACCAAAGAAAGGAGCCCCAGCAAGGAAAAGAGCAAGGGAGAAATACAGAAGAGGGAGCCAGAAAAACATGAACCCCCGTGTGTGTGAAGCCACAGAAATCTCAACATCAAACCTAAACCGTGTGTGCACAGTACAAACCCAAATCAATGTAGTAAAGGCTAAGAAAACTGAAATTATATTTGAATTAGTTATAAAAATCTCAGCCTAAACCCTGAAGCCATTTGAAAATGGAAAGAATTTTTATAACTCGATCGCAGGGAAACAAACATCCCAATAAAAATGGCAAATATTTAAACAGGCACTTCACAAAAGATACACAAATGGCTAATAAACACATGCAAAGATGCTAAACATCACTAATTATCCTGGAAATACAAAGTAAACCATAAGGATATACCACTATACAGCTGTAAGGGGCAGAACTGAAAAGACGGAGAATACCAAGGGTCGGTGATGGTGAAGCAGAAGGAACTCTCATACGCTGCTGATAAAATCACTCTGCAAAAAGTTTCAGTTTGTTTTATACAGTTAAACATGCAGTCTACCACGCGACCTTATCATTCCACTTCAAGATATTTAACAAAAATAACTGAAAACCTGACTATACAAAGACTGTATGAATGTCCATACCAGCTTTATTTTTCGTGGCCAAAAACTAGGAAAAACTCAATATCCAGACAATGGAATACCACTCAGCCATAAAAGGGAATAAACTATTGATTCCCACAACTCGAGTGAATCTCAAAATTAATACGCTGAGCCAGAGAGGCTAGGCCACAAAAAATACGCATTTTGTTATGCCATTTACAAAAAGAATTCTAGAAAATACCAATTTATCTATAGTGATATAAAGCAGATCTGATTTTTGCCCAGAAGTAGTTAGGGAGGATGGGTGATGAAACTATTCATTATCTAGACCATTATGATTAATTTGTGGTTGAACACATATGAAATTGCACATTATGTGCAATTTGATATTTGTCAATTATACCTTAATAAAATTGTAAAAACCAAAAAAGGAGCAAATACACATACATATACGCACACACAAATACACTACTCAGAATACATAAAAGATTTGTCACTTCACACTGATTATTATGCACTGTGGTTGAGAGTGGGGCCTCTAGAATTATTTGGCCTGGGTGAAAAAATCCAACTGCTTATTAGCCATGTGGCCTGGGGCAAGTTAATTATCCTGTCTGAGTCTCAGGTTCACTGTTTATAGAAGAGGAATAAAAATGTTTCCTACAAAAAGTAAACCAATAGTTTTACTGGATTTAATCTAAAACTCACATTCCTTAATATTACTTACAAAGACCTGCATGGCCTTTCCTCTTCCTGTATTTTTGGCTTCATCTATCACCATTCCACATTTTACTCCCGACATGTGCCATATTCTTTTGTCCTTCTGTGCACCAGCATATGCTACGAGTGCCTTATCTAAAACCCCTGGGACTAGACATCGTGCAGAAATCAGATATTAGATTTTAGGAAGTAACACAGAACATATATTATGTATGTCCTAATACCCTAGTGGGGTTTGGAGCATCAACTTCTGATTGAACACATCAATATTTGGGTTTAAAGTCATATCCACATTTAAATATTTACATGTCAGACAAATAGACCATAAAAAGCCTCACATTAGTGCCAGTTAGATTCAGCCATTGTGTAAGTTAGGATCAGTTCAAGTTCTACTGACAACTAAGTTGTTAAAATATATTTTCATGGCTTTGGTGATTTCAGAATACTAATACAAGATTGTCAACCTATCTTTCTTTCATGGGGAGCTACCTTCCCCATAGGCCTCCTCTCACCTCATACTCTCTACCTAGTCTGGCTCATCCATGGCCAAATTGTTTGGGACAACCTATGTACGTATGATCCCCAATTTTTATTTCTAGCCTGGAATTCTCTCTCTATAAAAGTATTTACTGGGCATTTCTACATAGAAGTCTCATAGATAGCTCAGATTTTCATATTCAAAACTAACGTCTTGATTTTCTCTGCCCTCCTGCTCCTCTTCCCATCTTCCTCAGTAATCCATGATACTCCCATTCATTCAGTTGCTCAAGCCAAAATGTGGTATCGTCCTTGATGTTCCTAGTGGTCTAATCCAAAAGCCTATGTAACGTCCTTGATTTTTCAAGTCTTCTTCCAAACTATTATTCACATAATGGCCAGGGTAACTTTTCTAAAATAAATTTAACTATACCATTCCCTAGCTTAAAACCCTTCAATAAGGGTCTAATATGCTTAGGATAAAATCCAGCGTCGTTAATATGGCCAATAAGGCCCAGCATGTTCCAGTGCCCGCTTTCCTCTCAGGTCCCCACTTGTCTCTCAGTCACGGTGTCCAAGGTCACTGGCTTGCTTTCTTTTCTTCTGTTCCTCACTTGGCTAACTCGTCTTCTTCCTTTATATCTCACCCTAATGGTCGCATCCTCAAGACAATTTTCCTGACATCCCGATATAAATTAGGACCCTGATATAGATACACCCTCTAATGCTTTCCCCTAGAATGCATACACATCTAATAGCAAACAATTCAAATACTAAGACACCAAAAATAGTTACAGCAGTATTTGAAGAGGAGAACTTTCTTTAGAGAACCATTTCAGTGACAAAAAAATACACTTTCAATTTTCAGAAAATTCAGAAAAGAACACTTCAATTGCTTTGTAACTTGAATTTTCCTTTTAGAACATGTAGAGACATACATTTGGGAAGGGATTAAAGTTGTAGTGAAAGAAACTAGTGGATGAAAGATTGATAGAGAACATGTGAAAAAGAAAAGGAGGGAGAAACACCTGGAAAATCCAGGCAGATTTCTCCACTGCACTTCTCTAAGGGAGAATAGAGACCATGGAATAGTCTCAGATGGCAGTTTAAATCCTTGCTTGATACTACTTCTGTGACCTTCTACAAAACATTGAACCTATGTGCACCTTACTTTCTTCATCTCTAAATGGATGGTTGCCATCCACCTGATCTATCTCCCAAAGTTATGCTGAGAACCAAAAACGAAAACAAATACAAATGTGTTCCTAATTATAAATTGCAGCAAATTGTAACAATCCAGTGACTCAAAGCAAGGACATCATAATTATAAGAGTTAACATTAAATACCCAAATATCTGTCTCTGAAGCAAGAACATTGCTAAATTTACTCTGATTCTGAGTACATTTTGTAAACAAGGTGTCAGTAAACTCTAAAATGCCTATCCCACTTCTGCCCTGTAGCTGAGAGCCTGTCCCCACTTCCTTGCCTTTCTCTCGGGATGGTCAGTGTATGCATATATATCATTAATGACTCCAAGAGAAGAGCAAAGTGTACCATTTCTTACGTAGTGCTGAAGCATGGTAACCGTGATTTTTTATGGTTGTTTTCCATAGAATTGTGATAGGATGCTGTATAGATTAGTTTTCTATTGCTCCTGTAACAAATTAACCTAAAACAGCATCCAGTTATTGTATGATAGATGTATAGGATGGAAGTTCCACTTGGGTCTCACTGAGCTAGAACTGCAGTGTTGGCAGGTCTGTGTTTTGTACTAGGGGCTTCGCGGGAGATTGCGCTCAAGGCCACACGCATTGAGTCGGTTGGCAGAGTTCAGTTCCTGGTGTTGTGCTCGTGGAACTGAGGTCCATGATTCTATGCTTGCTGTTGGCTGGGGGTCGTTCTCAGCTTCTGAAGAGCAATCCCATTCCCCGTCCTGTGGCTCATTTCTACTCTGACTTTTCCTTCTGCCCCATGTCTTCTGTCTCCAGTGGGAGACAGTTCTTTGCTCATAAGAGCTCATGTCGTAGAGTGAAAACATGAATGTTCTAGATAACCTCTTTATCTTAAAGTCTGTAGCCTGAATTTCATCTATTCATTAAACTGTACATAGGTATGATTCCATACTGAAGTCCTTTTTGTCATGTAAATTAACATATTTACAGGTTCCAAGGATTACAGTGTGGACATATTTGGGGACCATTATTGTGCCTGTCACACAGTTTCTCTATTATATGCTTACAAATTTTCCCTATCAAATGGGACATTATTAGAAGCAGGAGTCCACACATATTTGAATAGATATCTTGATATTGCATGGATGGTGGTGACTACAAATGCTCAGTTCTTTAATTTATTAAGTCCATGCAGATGGCGTTTATGTGTATGTGTGTGGAGGGAGGTGTTGAGAAGAGAAAGCATTAAAGACTGGGTCAGTTCTCATAGAAAATTGAATTAGTCTATTTATTTTTATTATTTTGTGATTATTGTAAGTTCCTACAATTTGTATTCAAATAAGCAAAATAAAAGGATATTTAGATTTAAACTTTCATATATAATAGGAAAGAAACAGAGGACTTCTCAGTTCTTTTGATTCAAGAATAACATTTAGGAATTCTTGTGTGTGTGTACAAGAAGCAATTTGAGAAACCAGTTAGCAGAAAACTTAGGAAATAAAGAGATAGGCACTTTGATGAAATAAAAGGAATGGAGCTCAAGGAATACACCTTTGAAGAGAAGTTCCTCGGGCCTGAGATCTAGAACTGGTAATATTTATGAACAACAATAAAATTGCTCTCTAGGAGCCCAAGTTAATACGGTTAATCCATCTGATCAGACCATAAACTCCAAGATTGTATGCACATTCACAGCAGGGCTCATGTAATGGGGAAACAGCAAAGAAAAATAAAAGTATATATCCTGTAAATGATAAAATACACTAACTGAATGTGCCTAATCTGTATTGCGAGATAGAAAACTCAAGAGAAAAGATACTTTGCACAATGCAAAAAAAGGGGGAATGTTCCTACAGAAGTGTTAGGAAAGAAGTTGTGCATGGTTGGTAGGTTTTAAAAGTGTATATTATGGAGCACCTTGCTCCTGACTGTTACTCTGGAGTTAAAAGTTTACCACCAACAAAACAGTCTATGTGTATTTAGACTTTTAATATCTTTAACTGAAACTCTCTGATTTTTATTTCTTCTTAAATCAAGATATCTAATCTATATAATAGCATTTACATTCTATTGAACTGTTTATATATTCCATTTATATCATATCATTTTTAGAAAGTGATGAATTTTTTAATGTGTGATTGCATAAAAAAACCACATTGCTATAGGAATATATATTTGAAGCAGAGGAGAAAATAAAAACACAGACTTAAAGGATAACCTTGCCTGAAAGTCTCCTGCACTATTTTTGATACTATATACATTTGTTGAGAAAATAACCTTTTTAATCGGAGCTTTCAAATTTATTAGCCTAGAATAGTGCATACTTATTATCATATTTTATTTGTGGCTACGATACTGACCTTTAAAAATAACGAATCTTATATATCTCTACTCTTTCATTTTTATTGCTTCTTTAAACTTATCCATTCGTCTTTCATGGCTATTTTCAAAACCCAGATCCTTTTATTTAGTGATTCCACAATTTTATTCTTTTGGTAATTAAATTTAATGAATTGCTCTGGTATTTTTTTTTTCAAATCGTACTTTTTGCTACCCTTAAGTTTCTTTTATTTCCTAGCTTCTTGAATTGAATGCTTAAAGTCTTCTTGCATTAAAATAAGCACATTTAAAGCTATTGATTCTTCTCTATCTACAGAATTTGTCACATTCTCTATGGTTTAAGTTGCAGTGTGATTAATTCCTGTGATTTCCTATAAAGTCAAACATTAAAGTTTGGATTACTCCTTTATTCTAAGAGTTATTTAAAAAGAGTTTCAAAATTTCCAAGTGGTGTTGCTTTATATTTGCTGATTTTTTTATTTGAAACTCCTATGCTAGTTGCATTTTTTTCTATAGGTTCTGTATAATTTGTGTTAATAGCACTCCTTTTTGTTTTATCAGGTTGCTGCTATGGAAAAGACAATCTGTCCTGTGTTTTCTGAGTATCTACCATTTTTATATAGAAAAGCTATTGTTTTTTTTTAATTTTTAATGTTTATTTATTTTTGAGAGAGAGAGAGACAGAGCACCAGCAGGGGAGGGGCAGAGAGAGGGGGAGACACAGAATCCGAAGCAGGCTCCAGGCTCCGAGCTGACAGCACAGAGCCCACTGTAGGGCTCCAACCAACGCACTGTGAGATCATGACCTGAACCCAAGTCCAGTTGGATGCTTAACTGACTGAGCTACCCAGATGCCCCAAGCTATTGGTTTCATATATTACCTTTGTGATCAACCAACACACTAAATTTTCTCTTTGTCTAGCAGTTTTCAGTTGATTTATACTTTGGATTACCTAGTATATATTCCCATCACCTGCACATGATGCTTATTTTTATTTTCTGCTCTCTTTTCTAATATTTACCTGTTACTTTACCCTCTTGTTTATTTGCTGTTTCCATTGACCAGTACTTTTAGAACTTTCAGGAAAGCAAGACAGTCAACATCATTGTCTCATTTCTGATTTTAGCGAGAATGTTTTCAGTATGTCACAGTTGAGCATGTTAAAGAAGCATCCATCGATTCCTATGTCACCAACAATGAAACAAATCTGAATTGACCTATTAATACGGCGAATTACATAGATATATTAATACTTTCCCAGTATTAAATAATCCCCACATTCTGAATAAATCTTGTTTAGCTGTGTTAAATTAATCTTTTAATGCACCAATAGATGCTCTTACTAATATTTTATTTAGGATTTATATATTCAAATCTTCTGGGATTTTCTTCTTGTCTGCTATTTTTCAGTATTAGCATTTTGCCAATTTTCTAAGAAAATAGACAACTCTCATTCTCTATGTTTTGGAACAGTCTAAGTAGTATCAAAACTATTAGACCTTTATGTATTTGAAATAATTCACTATGAAATTAACTTGACCAGAGAATAAATTTAAGGGAAATGACATAGTTCTTGTGATAGATTCTGTCTCAGATTTTATGAAACTCTTCCCGATATTTTGGGCCTAACTGAGAAGAAAATAGAAAACTTTAATTTATTATCCTAGTAATTTATTATTGTATAGATTTATTATTCGCTAACTTTAATTTGCTTATTTGCCAAACCTGAGGACCTTTTTTCCCCCCACTGGAAGTAGGAGGAGAGCAAGAGTTGGAGTTAAATACATGCAATTACAAATTCATTTAACATATATTTCTTCAGTACTTACTAGACATTGTGCTATATGCTAGAGACAAAGTGATTAGATAAGACCACCGCCCTGGTGAAGCTTAGAGTCTAGCAGAAGCGATAGTGATTTAACAAATATCTACACAGACAGATAATTACCAATTGCTAGAAATGCGGTGAAGGAATGAAGCAGGACTATCTTAAGCAGAATCCTGGATTTGAGAAGCAAGTTTAGGATTTAGGTATTCAGGCTATTCCTAGGGGAGCAAGGGACATCAAAGTTGAGATTTACAATTAGGAGTTTGGGAAGCAAAGTGGAGGAGAGAGTACTCCAGTCAGATGTTAACAGCATGGGAGAGGCCCTGAGTTGGGAAAGGACTTGGTATTCTCAAGGAACTGGAAGGAGTCCGAGAGTGTCATCACAATGAACGAGTACGAGATCAGGAGTGGCATTAGATGAGGCTGGAGTCACAGGCAAGGGGAAAACCTCACAGCTTTCCTCTCCCTAAGTCTGAATTAGGGTTCCGGATGTTTGCTTCTAGCCCTTTTCTCTGACCCTTGGCAAGCAGTCCAGAGGTCAAGGAAGTCCACTCCAGGGAAGTGATAGTTAAGCTGCACACTCAAAGTGAACAGGGCTGTAATTCTTGGTTTCTCTAGAAGCTCTCAGTTAGTTAGCATCGTGCTTACTATTCTCCAACCCAAGTGACTGCTCATGTGAGGAACTCATGAGGGCAGCACCAAGTGGTGGCCAGGTCGAGAAAATGCTAAGAGGTAGAGCTGGGTACTCATTCCCTGTGCTCATACGAGTACACTGATGCACTGGATTTGGATCCCACAAACTACCCGACACTCTCCCTCCTCTTCGAGGCTCTACTGTTCTGAGGTTGAGGCTGTTTCAGGGTTCTGCCAAGTATCACAAACAATTACGGGCTGCACTGCTCCCTTCCATCTTTTACGTTCTGTACTGTACTCTGGGAAAAGTAATCGATGTTTCCTACTTGGGGATAATACCTCTGTGTAGTGTATATCCCTGATAGTTCTTTTCCTCAATTTTATATTCTCTTTTAAGTTTAACAGGGACTGGAAGAGGAGAATAGTTAAGCATGTTTATTCAGTTTGTTATTCTGAACTGCAAGTCTGAAGAGTATCAAATTTGAAGAGATATATCATAAAAGAAAAACAAAGAAATACGCTGCTCTTGGTTGTCAGTTGAACAAGAGCAAGCATATATTCTCAGAAGCAAGAGTTAGAACTGAGATGAGACAACAGGTTATGATGCAGAGGCTATTGGATGAGATAAGCACTAAACATGGGTTAAGTGTAAACGTCATGAAAGAATTTAAAATGGCACGAGATTTGGTACTGACTGATATTATCACTGCAAAACATTGAATCGGTCATGTGGAAATAAGCCTGAGAAGCAAAAATGTAGAGGAATCGTACAGAGAAAAGACTACGACAAGAGGGAACATTACAGAAGTGGGTGAAGACAGAGAAGGATCGATATGTGGATATTTGTTTCCTTGAAGAAAAGGCCAGGATATAATTTATGGAATGAAGTTGCATTCTTTTTACAATAATAAAACAGTGATAAAAGTATTTTAAGCAATGCAATAAACATGGGAGAAAAGAAAGGGAGCGAGAAAGAGGGAGGGAGGAAGAAAAAGAAAGAAAAAGGAAGACAGAGAAACTAGACCTTCAGTGACACTCAGCATTAATACTCAATTAAAGAAAAACCTATTTCTCTGCTTATCAAATTATGCTCAGATTCTCAGTTTTCCCTAGTTGTCATAGTTTTCAAATTAAGTTTACTGAATAGTATTTGTTTCATTGGAAAATTATTAAAAGTATAATATATGGACTAAAAAATGTCATCGTTCTAATTTCTGTCTCCAAATACAATTTTGTTTTCTGATTTTCAACTTTCTCCATTTTGCTGTGTCATCAAAATTCTTTACAATGGCTCGCAAATTTTCCATTGTGTGTATTTATCAAAAATTACTTAAGTATTCCCCTCATGCTTTGACTTAAAAGGAAAGATGATAACATGAGCTTCCCGTAAAATAAGCACCTACCTTGGGAATGTAAACTGGTGCAGCCACTCTGGAAAACAGTGTGGAGGGTCCTCAAAAAATTAAAAATGGAATTACCCTACGACCCAGCAATAGCACTGCTAGGAATTTATCCAAAGGATACAGGAGTGCTGATTCACAGGGGCATATGCACCCCAAAGTTTATAGCAGTGCTATCAACGATAGCCAAAGCATGGAATGAGCCCAAATGTCCATCAACTGATGAGTGGATAAAGAATATGTGGGGTGTGTGTGTGTGTGTGTGTGTGTGTATGTGTGTACATTTGCAACAACATGGATGGAACTGGAGGTAATTATGCTAAGTGAAATAGAGAAAGACAGATATCATATGATTTCACTCATATGTGGAATTTGAGAGACTTAAATAAGATACAGAGAGGGAGGCAAACCATAAGAGAAGAAACTGAGGGTTGATGGGGGTGGGGGATGGGAGGGGGCATTGAGGAGGGCACTTGTTGGGATGAGCACTGGATGTCATCTGTAAGTGAGGAATCATGGGAATCTACTCCTGAAGCCAAGACTATATTATATGTTAGCTAACTTGATAATAAATAAGTAAGTAAGTAAGTAAGTAAGTAAATAAATAAATAAATAAATAAAATCATCCCATAAAAAAATAAGTACCTACCTTAAGGCAGCAGTTGTTTTCTGCATAAATAGAGGAGTTTCTGTTGAAAAGTACAATGGGAACATATATACATACATAAGACTAATGATTAGAGGGAAATAAAATCCCATCAGCACAAATCAATGCCCATAGGGTTAATATGATATAGTTTCTTTTAGTGATAAATGGTTAACGCATGTCAATCAAGGAGAATGGCTACATAACATTATTTCATCAATTTGAGTAATTTATATTATTCATTTAAATTGTGATTTACACCCATAATTGTATCCTGGGCTATAACACAAAATGGTCCTTTGGTAGAATAGACATCTAACATACAGAGCTGCAAGGGAAGTGTTCCATATAAATTAAATAAGCTCAAGCAGGAAGCTTATTTAATTTTCAGTAAAATAATTCCAAACCAAAGTCAACATTTGTTTAACACCTAATAAATGAACAGAAACTCAGGAGTGCATGTGATAATTTTAACTAAAGGTTTCTTTTGAAATCCAATTGTAACATTTTAATCATTATATTCAAAATAATTTAAACCTGACAATTTAAAATTTATCATTTTCTTCTCAAAATGGTATTGCAATTTAATAAGAGGTCTAACATTGCATCTTATCATATGCACTATATTTACCAAATAGAACCAAGAGTTGTCCATGCATGTGGTTAGAGTCCCAGTACCACTGCTTACTATTCTATGATGTATGGAGAGTCACGTGAGTTTTCTGAGATGATAGTATGATATATGTAAACTTTGGAGGCACACACCCCTATATTATAATCCAACCTTATCAACTAACTAGTTAGGAGACACCAAGAAAATTCTTTAACCTCCAAGACTCACATTGTCCTCATCAGTAAAATAGAGACAATAATAACCTAGCTCACAAAGGCAACTAGGTGGGTTACATAATAAATAGTTAGCCTAAGGGACTGGTACTATACTTGGAACATAGTGGATGTGCATTACTAATGTTGCTCTCAGTTTCCTAATCTGTAATTAGTCACACTGAAAGTATCAAATAACTATATTTATGATAGCTAAAGAAGTGCTAATATATTTTAATATCATTGCCATAGAAAAGCACACACACATATACACATACGCACTTACAAAGGCATGCATGGAATCACCCTGTATGGAACAGCATAGTTTCTAGCCGAATACACAGCTCTGAATATGCACTTGAACATAAGAAAGACAACCAAAATGCATTCACTGAGCCATTATCAGTTATCCTTGCCTGTTACATCCATTGCATAGATATCCTCATGATGAATAGGCATGTTAAAGTCAATTATAGATTGAGAGCAGCAAAAAGACAGTTAGATATAGTCCTTCATTTATTTTCCATTCTGTTGCCTAGACACCTACTCTTTGGAATTTCTAATGTAATATGACTTGCTATTGTCACATAGCTTTCCAAATGGGAGGGAAGGGAAAACTAAAGAATGGCAAGCAACAATTGAGGTTCTGTGTAAAAGTGAAAGTAAAGGATTTTTTCTCTCTGAGTGGAAATCTTCTAAAACAAATACTGCTGAAGTCCAGATAGATCAACTCACACTCAATTTTGATTTCACAAATTCTAGTTATTTAACACTGTGTTAGAATTTATTTATTTTGGTACTGAATGTATAGGATATCTTCAATTTCACACCAAAGTCACAGAAACATACCATGCTAATTATAGTTTCAAAATGTCTGTAAATTTTACTCGTGGTATATGCAATACATTAGTCCACACCGTTTGTTTGTAAAATACATCCTCCAAATGTTCGCTCCTACTGTTCATTTAATTTCAATAATATTTCCTATGACCACATTGGTACTTGCCTATATTGTTCACTCTGCTCAGAAATTTTTTTTCATGTCTTATCCTGGCTATTTATTACATGTCCTTCAAAGCTCAAATAACATGTCCATTCCCTTAGGAAAGATTTCAGTGACTTCCCTGTAAATATCAATTCTTCATAATATATTCTTCAGTCTCATAACCCTCATTGCAATTTTATAGAAATGTGTTTCATTTGTTTAAAGTCTGTGCCTAAAACTAAGTAGTAAGTTCTATGAAGGTAGGAACCTTGCCTGCTTTAGCTGATCTACTGTATCCCCAGAGACTGATGTAAGTATGGCATAGAGTTGGTAGGCATTTGATCAATGAGTGAATAAATGAATAAATAAAATAGATCTTAATCTCTGTGAAATCCCGTTTCCCTGTCTGTAAATAGAAATAGTAATACCCACCCCAAACGGGTTTTCATATGATTGATCTGGCTATAATAGACGTGAAACCAAAGGAGAGCATCCGGTGTGTACCATGTGTTAAATAAATGGCAGCACTTGTCAACCTCTCCACTTGGGAAGTTCACAGTTGAGTAAGTAGGACGGGCAAGTAAACAGGAGATTGCAAGTGTGAGAGAGTCAGAGGGGAAATACAGAATAAGGTGCTATCGGAGCTTACAACAGACATAACTAGTCTAAGTGGGAGTGGCTCTTCCTAAGAAAGGAATGAATAAATGGTAAATGAATAAATTCCTGAAAGAATAAATAAAGACGAGGAATACTAGTTACCATGCTAGGTTAGAGAAATGAAGATAAATTGTCTTCTCATAGTCCCTAAAGAGGTTATAGTTTATTGATCTTCTATAGTAATATTTCCTATATAAGTTATTTTCAACATATAATAACTAGTGGAAATATCTTCTAAATGAAAACTCACAAATCTTTCTCTTATTTTTTTTTTTAATTTGAGAAATAAAGGGTTAAATTGGATAGCTTATTTTGATAACACATTGCCACACACTTCACTTTTCTGGTCTTCCACTCTTTTTGGTGTCAGGTAGTGACAGGCTTTAACATACCTGGCATGTTGATAAATACGTAATTCTTGGGAATGATAAAAAATTACCCCAGAACATCCCTTGAAGGTAAAAATTCAGAGAAAATTCCCTGGTTTTGGATAGAACTTTACCTTTATATATTATGGCATGTTTATATCCTTTATCACTGTGACTAAAACCATTTTTAAAGTTTCAGAAGAGCAAATCAATATTCTTAGACTGTTCGGTATATTAAGCGCAAATCCTTGCACTTAGTGCTTGATATATAATACACAGCATTTGTTTATTTTAATTAATTAGATCAATATGCATTTGTTAGATTAGAAAAAATGAACTCCTCTGTTAACTCTCAGTTTCCATGGAATATTTTATTATTGCTACAAAAGGAGATAATAGGCCCCAAATGGAGTCACTTATGCTAAACATCATGCCAACAAACGTTGACTTGATACCTAATGAAATTGTAGTTTCAACCCCTCAGGAATGTAACCTTTAACCAGTCACCCTGCAATTACCTGGCTAGCACTAGTGAGGTAATCCACCCAACAGGCTCCTCCTTCCTCTTAGGAAGGTGACCTTGCCTGAAACAACGCATTCTTTGCTAATATTTTCCATTTTCCATCCCCCTTATGCATTTAAAAAGTTTTTCTTTTCTACAGCTTGGTGGAGCTCCTTTCTATTGCTAGATGGAATGCTGCCCGATTCATCAGTTACTGAATAAAGCTGATTTGATTTTCAAATTTACTCAGTTGAATTTTTAACACTATGTAGAAAGTTGGAATTAAGATATTCAGATGCTTTTGGAAAAGGGAGGAGGAACGTACATAACCTGTGTATCTGAACTTCCTTCATTAGGATATTACTTGATACCAGCATATTCTGCCCAGCAACACAAGCAATCCGTCTGTCATCTTACCGTTAGATCAGAGCTCATTTGAAGTTATTTCTGCAATTGTTGATTCTATCAAAGGTGTAAACTTTCACCCCTGCCATTAATATTGATTCTTAGAGGGGTAGGGCAAGGGGATGCCCTTTTTATCTTGACCTATATGATGAACAGTGATTTCTTAACCTGTGGGAAAACATTGGCATAATTATTATGACTGTGGCTATTAACACTATATTTTTAAAACTGGGGTACCATTCAATACGCATAATCACTAAGTCACCACAACTCCCTCAGAAGTATAGCAAGAATAGTCCCACCCTTTACCTCACCTCCTTCCCCAACCTGGGTAATATATCAAAATTAGAAACTTACCTACATTAATACAAATCAAAGATCCATAATTCATATTAGATGCTTCAGCATGAAATTAGGTGATTCCAGAATTCTACCACATTAGACTAACACTGAAAAATGATGAATGTTGAAATGCCACTCAGCAAGATCTCTTAGCTAGAGAGAAAAAAAAAGTGGCCAGAAAGTAGGTAACATATCTTTAAACTGATATATTGTTATTAAGCCATGAAATAATATAAAATCGATATGTATCATTTAGTCACTGTCCAAATGTAAATACACACCTGGATTTCGTGGAAATATGGATGAAATAAAATATTACTGCACTTAAAATGGAACACCAATTATAACCACATGCTAGTCAAATATATATTTTAAAAATTTCATTTGTAGATTTTTTTAATATGAAAAAACCTCCAAGTCCAGAATGATTCACTGGTGAATTCTACCAAGCATTTAAGTGAGAAATAATACCATTTTGATTCAAATTTTTCTAGAAAATGGAAACAAAGGGGATACTTCCCAACTCATTCTATGAAGCTAGTATTACTCTGATACCAAAAAAAATTTTTTTAACTTTACAGATTTTCCTTGACTTACCATGGTTGGGCTTACAATGATTCAACTGTAAAATGGTGTGAAAGCACTACCTGTTCAGTAAAAACTGTACTTGGAATTTTGAATTTGGATCTTTTTGTGAGCTAGTGATATGCAGTATGATCCTCTCTCGTGATGCCGGGCAGAGAGACACAGCTCCCAGTCAGTTACACAACCACGAGGGTGAACAACTGATATACTGACAACCATTCTGTCTCCACACAACCATTGTGTTTTTCACTTTCAGTACAGTAGTCAATAAATTACATGAGATAGTCAATACTCCATTACAATAGGCTTTGTGTTAGGGGCGCCTGGCTGGTTCATTCAGTAGAGGATGTGACTCTTGATCTCAGGGTCGTGAGCTCAAATCCCCCATTGGGCATGGAGTTTACTTAAGAAAAATAAATAAAAACAAAGATTTTTAAAAATAGGCTTTGTGATAGATGATTTTGTCCAACTATAGGTTAATATGAGTATTCTGGCTAGGCTAAGATCAGTAGGTTAGGTATATTAAATGCATTTTTGACTCATAATATTTTCAATTTACAATAGGTTTATCAGGATGTAACCCTATTGTGAAGTAGAGGAAAATCTGTATACCGATATCTCTCATATATATATAGATGCAAAAATTCGTAACAAATTTTGAATAAATTCAGCAGTATATAATAGGTATAAAAACATTATAACTAATAGGTTTCATCCCAGGAATGCAAATTTAATTGACATTAAATGATCTAGCATGTAATTCACCATATTAACAGCCCCCCAAAAAGGCAAAACCATAATACCATCTCAATACACGTAGAATAAACATTTGACAAAATTCAACATCATCTAAAAGCAAAAGTCAGTACACTATGAATGGAACTTCCTCAACTTGGCGAAGAAAATCTACAATAAATCTACAACTAACAAATTTAAATTATTTTAAATATTTATTTATTTTTGAGAGAGAGAGAGTGCACACACATAAGCAGAGAAGGGGCAGAGAGAGAGAGGGAGACACAGAATCTGAAGCAGGCTCCAGGCTCTGAGCTGTCAGTACAGAGCCCAATAGGGGGCTGGAACCCGCAATCTGTGAGATCATGACCCGAGCTGAAGTCAGACAGACACTCAACCAACTGAGCCACCCAGATGCCTCATTTTTATGGTCTTTGAATGGGAAATTCTTCCAAGGTTTGGGAAACTCCAAGCTAACAATTAATTTAAAGAATAGACAAAGAAGATAATATATATATATATTATAATGGAATATTACTTGGCAATCAAAAAGAATGAAATCTTGCCATTTGCAACAACATGGATGGAACTAGAGTGTATTATGCTAAGTGAAAAAAGTCAGTCAGGGAAAGACAAATATCATATGATTTGCTCATATGTGTAATTTAAGAAATACAACAGATGAACAGAGGGGAAGGGAAAGTAAAATAAGATAAAAACAGAGAGGGAGGCAAACCACAAGAGACTCTTAAATACAGAGAACAAACTGAGGGTTGCTGGAGGGGAGGTGGGTGGGGGAATGGGCTAAATGGGTGATGGGCATTAAGGAGGGCACTTGTGGGGATGAGCACTGGGTGTTCTATGGAAGTGATGAATCACTGTGTTCTACTCCTGAAACCAAGACTACACGGTATGTTAACTAACTTGAATTCAAATAAAACAACTTCAACAGGAAAAAAAAAAGATTAGTTTTGTTTTGACCCTAGGGTAATTAGAAGCAAATGCAAATTCTTCACGAATAGAAACATCATCAAGTCAACACTCTTGGGATTTCTACAACTCCCTGCTAAACATAAGCTCACAACTCATACTTAGAAAATACATGTATAATCAAGCTACCATGATCAGGAATCAGAAAATAAACAGCCAAATTAGTATGATAAAATTGCTTGGAAAAATATCAAAAAGGAATAAAATGCAGAAGGGAAAGATACATATCTTTGAAAATAAAAACTCCAGCCCTCATAGACTGGTTACTTAAATAAACATATTAAAGATGGACAAAGATAGATTAGAAATTACAAAGAATGTCCACTCATTCTTATCAGCATGAAAACATGCTACAATATCTTCTGCACTAAAAGACAAAACAAAATAAACAACAACAAATTCCCACTGGTCTTACTGCTTCTGCCCTTGGTCCCCTGTAGTATTTCTCCCAAGAGGCATCAAGGGTAATCCTTTTAAAAAGTAAGTCTGATCACGTCAATCTCCTACTTAATACCCTCCAAAGTCTTCTCATCTCATTCAGGGAAAGGCCATACTCTATCAGGCCCTGGCTCTTTGCGACCCCTTTGACCTCATCTCACACCATTTTCCTCTTGTGTGCTCTTCTCCAGCTCCACTGATCTGCCATCTGTTCTTGGATAATGGCAAACACGCTCTCATCTCACTGCCCTATTTTCACTCACCGTTCCCTCTGCCTGAAATGTTTTTCCCATGGCTATCCGCTTGGTTCCATCCTTCACTTTCTATATGTCTCTACTCATTACTTTTTAAAGGGAGACCTTCTCCCACCACTCTATGTAACACAGTTCATATACATCATAGTCCTTCATGTTACTTATGTACTGCTTTTGAGTTTCCCTAACAATTTTTACCTTTTGTCATATGTTTTTCATTTTAGTTTTTCATGTAAATATAACAAAATAGTACATATTTATATAAGGTAATTATAAGCAAGTTGTATAAAATTTAATGTAATCACCATCCAAATCAAGAAAGAGAACCTTGCCAGTATCCCAGAAGACTCCATCTATCTCTTACAAATCTTTTTCCCTAAGGCAAAAAGTACATTGATGTTTTATTAAAAAAACACACAAACTATGTTTTGCTTTTATTTAGCTTTTCCACATGAATATATATCTATAAAGAATAATTTAATTTTGTCTGTTTGATCTTTTATACACTTAATCATACTCTATGTATTCATTTGTATCAGGCTTTTACTCTTTCAACATTATTCTAAAGAATTATCCAAATTGTGGCATGTAGCTCTAAGTCATTCATTTGCATTTCTGTATATGATTTAATTATATAATATGCTAATATAGTACTAATATAATATGTAATATATAATATATATTTTTAAAACATACAATATATAAATAAAATATATAATAAAAGATATTGTTTTAATAATATAATCTAATTACATTACATATTAATATAAGTGTACTAATATATAAAGCATATAAATATACTATTATTTATATTATGTATATAAATATGCTGTATTGATTCATCTATACTTTATGAGCATTTGTGTTATGTCCAGCCTGTAGCTATAATAAATGATGTAGCTATAATAAATGATGTACCTATGCACATTCTTATGCATGTATCTGATGCATATATGCCCACATTTCTCTAGGGCATTTACCTAGGTGTGAAATTTCCAGTCTTTGGATACACATATTTTCAACTTTACTGAATCATATAAACAGTTTTCCAAGGTGACTCTACCAGTTTATACAATCCCATATGTCATGTATGAGAATCCCCATCATTATATATTTTCACTAATGCTAGATAGTGTCTGCTCTTTATTAAGAGTGCAGATTTGAAACAAGAGTTAAGAAGGTTAATCTAAAGAACATATGTAAAACTGTGCCCTAAATATATTAGAGAAAACATATTATAGAGCATATGCAATTATTGATGAGGCAAAAGGCTATAAAGTAAGTCCCAATACATTTCAAAGGATCATTATATAAACCACGTTCTTCTATCACAATGCAATTGAGTTAAATATCAAGGGGAAAAAGATTAATAAAAAAGACTAAAAATTATGCAACTTTTAAATATGGTTTTAAATACCTCATGGGTCAAAGAAGAAATCAAAACAGAAACTGGAAAATCTTTAGATCTTAATGAAAATACTACACATTGAATGAAAATAGTACATTTCAAAACTAGTGGGATGCAACGAAGCCAAAGCAAATATTCAGAGAGAAAACATGGCCTTAAGTAATTACGTGAAGAAAGACATGCCAAAAACTCATGAGCCAATTACCTAAAATATTATAAAATATCAGTCAAATCAACTCAAAGAGAATGAAAGAAAACGAACACAAGGATAAAAATAATGAAATAGGAAATAATGATAAAATAGGATCAACAAAGTCAACAGCTACTTCTTTGGTAAGACTAATGAAATAGTCTTTCTCTCTGAGAACAAAACAATATCAAAAATTTAAAGTATACAAAACTACAAATATAGCAGTTATTGATAAAATGATGATCCAATATTATAATTAACTCTAGGCCTATAACTGTCAAAATGTAGACAAATGAGCAGCTTCTTTGAAAAACATCAATACACTCATGCACACACAGAGACTCAGGTAGTTATACAGGTGTAGTCTACAGATATTCAAAGAATATATGTAACATATATGAATGTTACAAAGAAGCAAAAAAGAACAATTTAAGCTGGGTAGCATAAACTTAAGACCAAAACCTAACAGGGACACCATCAGAAAGAAAAATCACAAGTTAATCTCTCAAATATAGAAGAAGCAAAATTCTTAACGAAAAATAAAATAAATCAATTTGTATCCTAAGAAATTCTAAGAGTGCAAGGATAGTTTTAACACTAGAAAATCAGTCAATGTCATATTCTATGTTAACAGATAAATGGAGAAAAGCCAAATGATCATTCCAACTTTAAAAAGCTAAGATTCTTAGTGCATACCAGCTGCCTTAAAGTCTAAATCCATAATCTGGCTCCATCATGAATAGTAAGTCTTTGCTAATTACTGATGTTATTTGACATTATTGTTATTATTTAGTTATTGCTGTCAATTAGTAGTATAAAATCAATAGTCCATGAACTAGTGGACTGAAATTTTATGATTAATACCTTGGTCTTGTTGATGAAACCAATGTTTGCCTTGTGAGCTACAAACACACATACTAATATAAAATCCTTCACTTTCTTGTTGATAAAATAATACTTTTTGCAGAACATCAAGTTCTTAGTGATTATTTTCTTCATTCTTGGATTGAAAGGGGCCCAATAGACAAAAAAGAAACATCTTTTAAAATATAAACCCGGGGTGCCTGGATGGCTCAGTCAATTAAGCGTCCGACTTCGGCTCAGGTCATGATCTCCTGGCTTGTGGGTTCGAGCCCCATGTCGGCCTCTGTGCTGACAGCTCAGAGCCTGGAGCCTGCTTCGGATTCTGTGTCTTCCTTTCTTTCTGCTCCTCCCCCACTCATGCTCTCTCTCCCTCAGAATTAAATAAAACACATTTTAAAATCAAAAAGAATAAAAATATAAACCTATGTCTCTGAATAAAATACACTTGATAAAGATGACACATATTTCCTGGAAAACAGAGAGACATTTACCAAGAGCCAGCCACCTGTTACTCTATTTCCATCTACTGTTCACTCCCTTCCTGCTCAGAAGTCTGGGTTTCCACTTTATACAAAATTACATTAAATTAAAGTGTTATGCAAATAATATAAATTTTTTGGGTATCTGACCGTGAATATTGGAAAAAGTGGATTTTGTTCTTTGAAGTGGAATTACAGATTCTTTGTTCAACACAAATAAAAAGCAAATTCTTTTTAAACCAATCTTCTATTAGGTAATATCACCTTTATAACCAAGACTCTGCTTCACTGGGGTGTTGAAGTTTTATCTAAAAGATGCTCCACGCTGCTTTTGTCATAGTGCTCATTTACCTGGAAAGAATTTTTAGATTTTCAGCTCTGTACACAGCCTGGGAACAGGCAGATTATAATACCTCTTCGTGAGACTGGACATGAGTATTAGAACTAGAGAAGCACGTTAGGAGGATTACTTAGTTTCTCATACAGGATTTGATTTTCTTCAACTTGAACCAATCACAACAAACCAGAACATGTGTGTATCGCTGATGTCAGAAGACAAGGCCAAGAGTTGTGATAAAAGCTCTCGATGTGACCATAGTCAAAGGCACATGATTTGGGGCTGTCTAGAAAATGGAATTCTCTTCCATGATAAACTATAATAGAGTTTAATATTTAAATTCTAATTTCCTTATGTCACAAATCAAAACCATGAATAAAAACAATGCCCCCAGTGACGTGAGAAAAGAGGTAACTAAATATTACTGCCTTCTATATAAATGACACTTAAAAGCTGAAAATTACTTTCCTTCCCAAGTAATCCCCATTTCACATAAGAGAAAATGGACATTCAGTAACATGATTAAAATAATACAATTAGTGTTACTATAATGCCCAGCTAGCATTCATTGAGTCCTTACTCTGTGCCAGGTAAGTATTCATAAACACCTGCACATTGCAGGTGCTAGGTTGGTTTGCCGTGGTTCCATAGATTTGACCAGTAAGGAGACAACAAACAGAAATAGATTTACTTACTTACATAAAGAGTGAAAGCAAAATCAGCATGCCGTCACCTTCACACGGCCCCAGATTCTCAAGATGACACTGAATCTGTCCGAGGAGCCAGGTGTCAAATGACTCGAGCAGTGGTTCACTATGGCGTAGAGGAGCCAAACAGTTGTAGGTTTACACAGCAGCTTGGAACAGGGCAAAGTGGAAAGGCCCACGCCTCATTAGTAGCAGAGACAGATGATTGCCTTCTTTATTGGAGCCTTCCACAAGATAGGGAGCCTCCCACAAGATAGGGAGGCGGATGGGAAACAGATTTGTGACGGTCTTCACAAACTCCCATCTCGCCATATTCCTGGGAGGATCACAGAGTGTTCTGCCAAGATTCAGGGCAAATTGTGGTTGAGCCTTGATTACGGGGCCTTTGTGGAGACATGCAAGGTCTCCAGGATGTTACGGCTGAACATTCTTCCACACGTGCATTACCTAAATTAACCCTTAGCAAAAGATGATAGAATTATCTCTTTTACCAATAAAGGCTCTAAGAGCTAAAATGGTTAAATATTTGTATGCCCAAGGGCACAGTTTATGACTCTGGATTTTGGGAGTTTTAAGTAATAGAATACCCAATTTAGAGAGGCTTAAACAATGCAAGAATTTGATCTTCTCACCAAGAGTTCTGACACTGGTGGTTCCAGAGTCAGTCTGGCAGCTCTTATCATTAGGAACCCATATTCTTTCCATAATTCTACTCTGTCCCCTTTACTGTGTGAGCCTTTTGTCCTCAGGCTTGTCACTTCATAGTCACAAGACAGCTGGAGTTCCAAGCGTCATATCACCACAGGACAGTGATCAAAGCAGAAGGCAGGAATAAAACAGGGAAGGAGGAAGGATCCTGCCCCAACAAAGTCAGACTTCTGCTAGCAAGGAAGGAAGGGGGTAGTGGTCATCAGGTTAGCGACTGATGAACAATGTCTGCCACCCACAACTAATCAGCACCGAAATTAAAACTAGAGGAGGAACTCATCTTTCTTTAAATAATTTAAGTCCACCATTGCCAAATATAACTCTTGTCTCCTACATGCTGATTCGCAAGAGGAAATCTGATTTCTTCTATCACTCAGTGAATGGATAAAATAGATTTTATTACCAATATGCCTCATCTTATAGGTAAATCTCTTAGACTTATCCTTAAGTCTGCTGAGAGCACAATAGATGCTCTTGGGCTACCATAGAAGGCGCGGGTGTTTTCAGTAAGTGATCAGGAGAAGGTTTTTCTTTTGCATAAAATGTCAGTAGGCGTGGCCACATGGCTTCTTTTCAGAAGTGCAATATGATTGGATATAGTGTATTTACTTCTGGGCAGGACCCTGTAAAACAAGATTGGCAAACCTTTTCTGTAGAGGGCCAGTCAGCATTTTAGGCTTTCCAGGCCACATACAACTTGTCACGGCTCTTCGATGCTGCCCTTGTAGTAGGAAAGCAGCAGAGAGAACACATAAACAAATAAGGATAGCTGTGTTTTAATAAAATAGATGCTGGGCTCGATTTGGCCCACAGGCTGTAGGTGGAACCCTCTGCTTTAAAACATCAGGAACGAATCACCATGATCCCTTCCTTCTGGCCAGAATGAGAAACCATGTTTCCAAAAGTAAACAGTCCAGCAGCCTGGATTCCTCAGTAAACACAAGATGGATGCGTAGCAGGACCCAAGATGTAAACTTTGTTGAAATCCCTGAAATCTTTTGTTTGTTACCACAGCATAACCTAGCCCATCTGGACCAATACAACATGTTTCTTCCTCATTTTGGTAATTGAATTATATTCTCTCAGTAATAAGGCAAAACAACAAAGAATGTAATATTTACTAGTGAGAGAGATATGAAAACTTCTTAAGTTGACTACATGCAACATTAAATGTTTATCAGTCCCATAAATGGATGTGACTCATTAGTGCTTTGGCCTGACCCAGCTTTTACATTTTATTGGCAGATCCTTTTTGACTACATGACTCAAGTATAATCTCATTTAATACTTATAACTTTATGGGTAGATACCCAAATCTCTCTGACCACAGAGCCCATCTGTAAAGGAGAAGGGAACATTGAAGAGACATAGGAAATCAGATTACTGAGAAAGCAAGAAGGGGTAGCAACCAGCGCATCGGTGGAGGCAACAACCTTGAAGAAGGAACCCCTATTAGGACCAGGCAGAAAGCAGTAAAACCCAGCCATAAGCACAGCTGATGTTGGAAACTTTAGATTAGCAATCATATGAGCATATATTATTGATAACATTCTCTATTTTTCTATAATCTTCACAGTAAGTCCGCAAATTAAGTAGTATCCTCTTGAATGTCCTCAAAGTTAAGGATGGTGTATCCCAGAGAGGTTAAGTAACCTATCTAAAGTCATATGACTAGTAAATGGCAGAGTGAATATTCAAACTTGAGGTTTCCTAATTGGAAAATCTGGGTCATGAAATCACTCAACTGCAAGTTTCTTGAGGACAAGGACAGGGTTTTATTCCACACTTTACACCATTGGTTCTCAAACAGGGGATAATTCTGTGCCTCAGGGCTCAGTTTTCAATGGGTAGAGACATTTTCAATTGTCAACAACTGGGTGTGTGAGGGCCACTACTGGCATCCATTGGGAAGACCATGTATGCTCCCCAGTACCCTACAGTGCACAGGATAGTCCCCCAGTGAGAAAAAAAATCTCAGCCCAAAATGTCAGTAGCATGGAGACTCAGAAGTCCTGCTCTATACCTCATCCCCTATAGCACAAACCCTTACAATCATAGTTGCTGATTGACTGTTGACTTGAAAACAGTGGCTTCTGTTTCACAGAATAATTTTTGATTAATGAAAAAACTGAGAACTGCCTTTCCACATTACATTTACCAAAATGTTGGTCATCAGAGACTACTTGGTAGCAGCATTTTTGGATAACATCCAATTCTTCTGGTGGTACATAAACAAACAAAACAACTTGACTTGACTCCCATAGATCACAGTAGAGGCATATGTTTTATTGCTTGCTCATGTTATCCAGGCACTTTAGTATTCAGACTGGTAAGCATTTTAAGACAATTAAAATACTTAAATGCAGCAACAGACAAATATTTTTAAACTTAATTTTAAATGTTCTCACAAACAGAGTCCTCTGAATACCAATAGCTGGCTAATGCCGCATCACATCCCCATAGACACAATGGGTTCTGACCCTTGCTGACACATGATTATAATTAGCAAACATTGGGGAATTGGTTCGTTCTCACCTCAGTAAATACCTATGAACTTACAGAGATCAAAAGAGAAAATGTCAGGAGTAGCTGTGATAAAAAAGGACTCCACAGACAATGGGGTAAACCTTACCAGAAGCTAATATAAACAAGGTGTGTTGAAAATTCTGAATAGCTAAGATCTGACCACTCCCAGGCTCTCCCTCGCTATTCCTTCTACCATATCCACAGCCATCTCTCCATATCCATCCACCACAGTGTGCCTTGAGAGATGGGATGGTCCTGTCTTAAAGTTCAAAAGTGACTATGTCATTTATTTGTGCACACTGCCATGCCTCCTTTCTGACTATTTCCTTTACCTCCAAGCAGGTTTTCCTCAATAAGTACCCATCCAATATCCCAAGCTTTGGCACTTTTAATATTGGTGAATCCATAAGAGCAAAGTGCTGTAGTAATTGTCCTTGTTAATGGCGACCTTGACAGACTAACACATAGGAGGCATTCAGAAAATGAATTTTTAAATATATAAATAAAGTAATGAAATATAGAAGAGAATAGAACCATTCACAGGCAAATAATGGTATATCATGAGCCAAGGAGTATAAGTTAGTCAATTCTGTGCATTTGAAGTCCACAAGGTAAAGACAAAAAGAAAGAAGAAAAGAAAGACATTTCCCCATTGTTTTAGCTATTGGAAGATCATGCAAATTGCACTCAGGGAAAAACAGAATGAAATCAATGTTTTTGAGATGCAGTTCTTTGCATAAAGAGGCAGTAGACTGGGAGATACTGAATGATAGGATATGGGATGAATTTAAGAGGCACTCATAGAAAAGCAGACTTTAAATTTAAATCTTGATTAGAGATGAATTATATTTAAGTTTTTAATGTGAAACATTGTTATTAAATATTAAGTACTTTTGCAGCAAGAAAAATAAAATCAATAGTAAGGATTATTTTAAGCACTCTTCCCTAACCATAAAAATTTCTTCCACAAAAAAGTGAAGAAATTGGCAAAGACAGTACATTTAATTCAAATATATTTTTATCATTTGAAAGCAAAACAAAACATTCTTAAAACTATGAAAACAGGGTTACAGTAGACAAAAACAACAATGTGAACTGATTCATTAGTATGATGCCACACACTGACAAAAATTCTTTGCTTAACCAAACCTTAGGCTCCTGAACCTTCTCCCAAGTCCATCTGTGTATTTTCTTGCAAAACCCAGTTTTAGCAGCGACCCTGCTAAGTCAGTGTAACCAGAACTCCCCACCCTAGATATCTGATCCTCCTTGATATCTGATGTCTGATCGCCCTGGCCTATCTTCAGCAGAGAATCCCTTTAGGTAGGTTTAGCCAGAATCCCCCTTGCTCCTGAATTTTCTCTTGGTAATTTTCCATTCACTGACTGTCCACTCAGCTCCTTGGCTAGAATTTCCCACTTGCCCATGCTGAATTCGGAGTTGAGCCTAGTCTGAATCCACCACTGGAAAATACCCAAGTATGGTGGTTCTGAACAAAGTCTGCCTTACCATCTCTAACAAGGGTAATTGAATCTTTTTTTCTTTAACAACATTTCATAGCAAAAAACCAAAAAGTATTATCAAATTTTTATAAGAACAAGAACAGACCCTTTTGTCATTGTTATTGTGTCAGCCAAGAAATAAGCATGTGTTTAAAGTGCGTTTCAGCAATTTAATGTATCTCCACTTCCGAGGAAGAAGAGTAAAATCAACCGAAGGAAGTACCTGAAGATGTATTTTCCATGATACTATTTCCAGAGATTCAATGGATTTTAAGCAAATTTCTTGAATGGAAGTTCAAAACCTTGTGTTGATGATGAACTTTAAAAGGGACAGGCATTTCTGAAGATTGTTTCAGTTATTTTTTGTTTCAATTTTGTATCATTCTCTCCTGCAAAGTATGGAGTATGTTTTTTTTTCAAAGTACAGAAAACAGACTTCAGTTCATATAATGATAGTCCAGCCTTCTAGTTAAATGGACATTAAGATTGTTATTGCTTTTAAAGTGGAAACATTGCCTTACTTGAAAGATGGGCATGCACTGAAATAGTGCTGACATGATCAACACATCCAAATGCAAATTTTTAACATGTCACTAATCATCCACATATTATTCTACTTAATACAACATCTAACACTATAGAGAAAAAAAATAACATTGGTCTTTGCTGATGAGTGTCCAGATATTAACACCCATCTGTTAACTGTTACATGATCATTTACAGAAAGTACGTTTCCACATAGACAAAAATGTTTATGCAAGTTATTTGCACTCTTTGCAACCATGTGTTTGAGTTATAAAACTGTTTTTGCAGTTAATTCAACATTCTTTAACATATTTGAAAATTGCTCACACTTTTTCCTTTAAAACATAAGTGTCGTCTACATGCACAGCTTCTGTGACATATACTTGATTTAAACTTCCCAGCAAAATCAATCTAAATACAGATGCAGCTCAAATATTTTATGTGATTTGGACGTTCCACTAGTCTGAAACTGCCCCCCCCCAAAAAAAGGCAAAAAGGTTTTTAAAGCTTTATACTAAATAGGAAGCATTACAGAGTAGATTATTTCCAAATCAGGAAGATGTTCCTTTGTATAACAGATGTGCAGATTTTATTGTGGTAAAATGAACACAACATAAAACCTAATATCTTAACCACTATTAAATATACAACTCAGTGGTATTAAGTAGATTCATATTGCCATGTGACCATCCTCAGAACTCTCTGAATGGACTGCTGAGCTCCTATAATCAGCCATTCATATATAAATATATTTTAAACTAAACAAAATAAATAGATGTGCAGCATCTAAAATGAGGGAAATGGCATGCAAATGAAAATCTATAAATTCTAAATTTTACTCATGGACCAAGATACTTTTCTCTGTGTAATGGATCACTTAAAATAGGGTTTACAAAAGTCAAACAGTGGCTACTGAATGGGGACTGATAATAGTTCATACCCAATTTGAGAACCAGATGCAGTTACCGAACTTCTGCAACAGACAGGAGCAGTTAACTCACCTTGTGAGTCAACACGGGTAACTACTAGAAGGCCTATGTGATGGAGGGCCTTGGCTTGAACTGACGCATTTTATAGGGAAAATAAAATGTAATTATCTACTACAAAATCTGAGAGGAGTTATTTTTAAAATGCTGTCTACACTATTAAAATAAAACTGATTATAAAAGGCTGGGATTGGGGCAGCCGGGTGGCTCAGCTGGTTGAACATCGGACTCTTGATTTCGGTTCAGGTCATGATCCCAGGGTCACGGGATCGAGCCCTGTGATGGGCTCCACACTGAGCTTGGAGCCTGCGTAAGGTTCTCTCTCTCCATCTGCTCCTCTGCCTTGCCCCCTCCCCTGCTCAAGTGCTCTCCTTAAAAAATAAAAATAAATACAAATAAAAATGCTGGGATGTAACAACTGAAATATGATATACAAATAATTCTTGGCCCCAGGTGCTCTAGGTGGTAAATGTAATTTTGAGAGTCTCATTAACTCTCACTCTCTGTCAACTGTGTTCTTGAAATACCTATAAAATATTGTCTATCCATTTGCAATACAACAACTATTTCCACATTTTCAGAGTAAGGTAGGAATCCTATATGGACAGTACAAATGCATTTTTATCTTTTGTATGTATATGTATTGGGAAGGGATTAATAATTATGGCATTTTTAATAATCATGAATTTCACTGAAGCACCGCATTATCAGAATTAGGACCCTCGAGATCATTAAGTGCATTTCTTTTCAAATTTCACAAAGCCACAAAATGAAATCTGTCACAAAAGCCCAATATTTACTAGTGACAAAAGTAGAATTGAAAGCCTGTCCCGTGCCCTTGAGTTCTTTGTGAGCCCTTCATATTTAATTGAAAACAAAGCTATTTCACAAAAGAAAGCAACTTCCTGGCCCATCTTTTCCTACTTTAAAAATCTAGCAGTCTAGGGGCGCCCGGGGGGCTCAGTCAGTTAAGCATCCGACTCTTAATTTGGGCTCAGGTCATGATCTCCATCTCTCTCAAGCCCTCCTCTGGCTCATGGTCTCACTTTCTCTCTCTCTCAAAATAAATAAACATTTTATAAGAAAAATCTTGCATTCTGTGCACATGCCACACTGCATGTCTTAGAATGAATTATGGTTTTTGCGGCCTTAAGGAGAGCATCAAATTTATACGAGTATGTTACCAGTGCCAGGTACTGATCACCCTCTTTGCAGTGACAGAAGCCCAGGGAAAGCAGTAACATTTTCACATACATACACAAATAGTTACACACAGGATTCTGCACCATGCCCAAACCCAAACACACACATACATGCATAGAAATGCATCACATTTGTTCTAGGAAAAAAATATGGCTTTCAGGGGCATTACGCTCAGTGAGATAAGTCAAAGACAGACAAGTACTGTATGATATCACTTGTGTGGAATCTACACAAACTAAACTTGTAAAAAGCGGCAGAATGGTAGTTACCAGGAGCAGGGAGTGGGAGAATTGGGGAGATATTAAGGGTACAAACTTTGAACGAGTAGGTAAGTTCTGAAGATCTAATGCACATCATAGTGATTGTAGTCGATTATACTGATTAGAAACTTCAAAGTTGCTAAGAGACTAAATCTTAGCTGTTCTGAGCATAAAAAGGAAACGACAAATATATGACATGATAAAGGTGTTAGCTCAAACTACTACAATCATTTTGCAATATATAAATATATCAAACCAACATGTTATACACCTTAACTTTACAAAATCTTATATGTCTATTATATCTCAATTTAAACATTGGCTTTCAGAGGTTCCCATTTGTATCCCTTCATTTGACTCATCCACTCATCACTCATTTATTAAGTACCTATCAAACATTAGAAATGATGAAAGACATGGTTCCTGATTGCATGTTGGGTGCCTTCCTTCAGAACTGCCCCTTAAATAAAGCCCTACAATCCATGCTCAAGAGATAAGCTTAGGTACCCCACAATCCTACAAGATACCCCCAATCCTCCAGTTGATCAGCACAGGACAGAAGCGTTTAGCTGACTCAGAGAGAGGTAATCTACTGATTGGCCAACTAGCTAGTAACGTTTTTCTCCTGAGTCTTGAGACGCAGAGAACAGAGTCAAGTGACGGTGGTGGCTAAAATTGAACTATCTGAAATAGGTTGCCCTGAGGAGATGGTGGGGAAGGATTTGGCAACTCATGAGGTGATGAGGAAGCACGGAGGGAAAAAACAACAAGGCTACAGAAAGAAGCAAGAGAATGGAAGAGAAAAAGGGAGCACTGAAAGACCACAAGGTCCCAGAGACACCAGGGGAGAACCTTCCAAAATCCTACTTTATTTGTGTTAGATTGAATGAGCTCATTTTTCTTGAAGCCAAAAGCATGTAACTAAAGCAAATAAAATAAATATGTGATCACTGTTGAGTGGTTGAATTATGGATGACATTACAGTGATTTTTATCTTGTTCAATACAATTTCTCCATTTTCCCCTTTTTATACAATGGCCCTCGATGGCATTTATAATAGAAGAATGTTCATTCGTTCATTCAACAAATATTTATAGAGCACCTACTATGGGTCAGGCCCTGTCCTAGTTTCTGAATCTATAGCATTTCAAACAAAGTGGATGAGGTCACTGCTACCCTATAGCTCATATTAGAGTCCATGATTTACCACATTCCCTTCCTCATGCCTCATTGTTGAGGCACACAATTTTCCAGAGAAACCAAATGATTTCAAATGACTTGGTTTGGCTTGCTTGGAAGAGGTTTATGCATGTGCGTGTTTCTTAACATGGAGTTTTTAGTAAGATAAGCAACTGTAAACTAAATTTCTCCTAAAAGGTTATAAAATCTTTTGAAACAAAATGATAATAAGTAAATACATAAATACAAAGAAAACCATAGGCTTTCTCGGCAGAAACACTATTCAAGTTTACTCAGGTTGTCTTCCACCCTTGGTTATTTGAGTTGCATTCCTATTGACAAAAAATATGGTTTACCTTAGTATAGGCAGAATGCAGTATATATATAATACTATATTAAAGCAATATCTTGGGGACTCTTAATCATACAATCTGCTTCCTACCCCTACCCTGCCCAATTTTTTTGGTAATATCTTTTTGTATCAACCAGTCTGACAGTATTTTGCAAAGGCAGCTGCAGGTTTTTCAATACATTGCAGATATTTTGAAAAGTGTAGACACGAACAGAACAGAGACAGCCTGTGAAGATCTAAAACCATTTCTCAGTAAAGTTATCTGCCTTGGAAAGTTAGAGCTGACTTTGCTGTAATAATTTATTTTCAAGGACAAAGAGTCTGTACAAGAAGATACAATTTGCTAAGTAATATGATGAAGAGTGCAAAGTGTAATTACAGTTTTATCAGCAAGACATGATATTCCTCAAATAATTTTTGAAAGTAACAACAAGTCTCGTAGTGTTACAAGCTGTTAACCTACAGTTGTCTACGGGGATGTGCAGATCTAAAGAAAAATCCTGCAAAAGAACCCTTGAAAACGAAATACACTCATGCATAATATGCAGCAATTTATCTTGAAATTGATCCAGTAATGGGGTTAAAGGTTTATGTGGGGTTTTTAAATGTGATTCACACCTCCCTTTCCTCTATAATTGCAGAGGAAGGACAAAGTTGATTAGCTTCAGTTTTATTTGTAATCAAACATAAATGCAATATGCCATACTTTCAACTATCAAGAAAGACATATGTACTGTGAATATTCACTCAGTATAAATTCACCTATTTCAGATTGGGACTTGGGTCTGGTGGGAAAAAGTCTCTCCTTAGTCCCTTCCTGTGAATATCATTTACCTAGAGGTTTTGATGTGTTAAAAGAGAGATGGAGAAAGGGGGGTAAAAGAAAGAAAAGAGCCATCTGTTGAACATGTAGTGTGTTTCACTGACTCTGCGGTGCACCTTGCATCGGTTTTCTCATTGGATCCTCTCAACAGTCCATTATGCCAGTACTCCTGGCATCTATGTTTTTCAGACAAGTAAACAGAGATAGTAAATAACTTGCCTGAGGTCACAAGGCCAATACGTGTAAAGGCTAGGACTTGAGTCTCCAAACCCATACTCCAAACTACTACACTCTTGATTCAATGTAGAAATAGCTTACCTCCAGATGTACTCATCACCTATTCATAGACGACTCTTTTGTACATACCAGGAACTGGACTGGGTGCTATAGAAATGAATAGGATATATTCTCCGTCATTGAGGAGCTCAAGGTTCTCTGCAGGTGACTAATATATTTACTAATGAATATGAAGTGAGATAACCATCATAGCTAAAGGATAGGAGGAAATCCTTCTAGGAGGACAACTCACTGTGCTTGGTGGCTGGAGAGTCTTCACGGTGGAGAGTAACATCTGATCACTGACTTAAAAGAATAGTGGCTGTTCAATGTGTAGAGGATAAGAGGAGTTTGGGGGAGTGGTGATAGGGAGGGTATATTTTAGGCAGAGCATACACCACATGTGAAACTATCTCTTTTGTTCTGCTATTCCCAAACTAGTGCAGCACATTACTGAAAGCTTAGTGGCGGAAGGGTCTACAGGTTGAGAAGGGTACATGGTGTAATGAAAAGCTCCCTTGAGATAAAGAAACCATGCTGTTTATCACTTGGTTATAGAATCAGTCATTGTTTTCCCCTTTCAAAACTGAGTATTAAGCTGCTGTTGCTTTATGAACTTTGTGGTGTTTTCTTTGGGGAAGGGGAAGTAAAGAAAGCGGAGGAAAATGTTAGGAACAGTCATTAGCATGTTTATAGTATTTTAGAGGTCTGCCTGTAAGGTTTACAAACCAGCAAGCGTCCAAAGAAATGGGTCCTGTCACCAAGTTGGGGAAGACCCTCTGCAAGGTGAGGCTATGATTGATCATACTGCCAACTCCAAGGCGACACCTCAGCATTAACAACTTATATGAGCAGAAAGTCATCAGCGGCCTGTACTGCAGAGAAGAGAATACTTAAAGGGAGAGATAAGGAAAAGCTCTATCAGTTGAAGTAAATTTTTGTTTTGCAACCTAAAAGGACACTTGCATTATTTATAGCTTATATAATATTCTATTCACTTAGGATAGCAAGGAAAGTCCTGGAACTGGTAGCTCCAAACGATTCTGAATATTTTTTTTTGTTCCTTTTGGGGAAGGTTTAGACATAAACCACACATGTGTGCACAGACATGTATTCTTATGTGGTCATCTGGACACACACACACACACATTTTCTTCTGCAGAGAAGGGCCCCAATCTTCCTAGTTTATTTTTTCCTCTAAAGAAAAGGGAAAAGTTTGCCACTTATAAGAGATCTCTAATTTGACCTTGGGTACTTCCCTTTCAGCTTGGTGAAGGAGTTGCCATGGTTATATAACAGGGAAAACATTTTTAAAGTCTGTTCCTGTAGAGTTATGCATGGTCAGCAGGAATCCTTCCTTGGAGAAAATGAACTCAGGTCTGACTATGGGGTCATGAGGTGAGCTTAAGTTTTCTGTTCCTCATTTAACTTTTTCTAATTTAACTTTATTTTGTTATCTGCATTGGCCTAGAAAGGGTCATAACTGAGTCTTGGTGTGGATTTACCCTCAGCTATTTATAAAAAATGACTATATTAGTAAACTCCATTTTAAAATCTGTTAAAGCCATAATCCAGTGATTCGAAAAAAGAGTGATTCAGCCTTTTTAATACCTGAGTACCTTCCTGGGGCCCCCAAGAATACTACAGATCTACCTTTTTTAAACATTTTACACAATTCTTCAAAGTCTAATTGGCGTATTAGTCCATTCCTGAAATAGTCAGGATAGATTGACTGTTGTAATAAACAGTTCAAAAATCATAAAGACTTAATAAATTAGTATGGTCTGTTCCATTCAGTCAGTAAAGAATCAAGGCTTCTTCTGCTGAGTGACTCCACTGTCCCTTAAGGGATAAGAGAAATCCACTTTGTCCGGTTTCAAAAGGAGAAAATAAATGTAGTATTTATTAGAAAAATGGCAGATACTATGTCAACTGTTAATGCTGATGAGCAGGCTGGCAATTTAGTTCACATGAAAGAATAAATATATCCTAATGTGCTTTCAGGAAGCATTACGTAGAGAAAGAGACAGAAATCTATACGTACATGTTGCAAGGAGGCTGAAAACACTATATGATGAACACACTATATGCTCCACACGTGTTTCTACCCAAATCGGTGTTGACGATGAACACAACAAAGCAAAATGGACACTACAGCAGAAAGAAAACACACTGGGAGAATACCTAGCATCAAATACAGTAGAGAAAAACAAGTATTTTCAGAAAGAAAAGAAAATGGATCCAGGAAAAAAGCTAAGAAGAAAAATACCTAGAGAGGATAGATAGTTATAAAGGCTAATGTCATGTGGTTTGTAATCCCATGGATGACAGCCAGCCAGAAAAAAAAAAAAGAAGAGAAAATTATGTACCAACAGAACTATAAACCAAGTATGAAGTTCTGCTTATGGAACATGAGTCCAGATTCTCTGGAGAAGCAGCTGCATAACTCATAAAATATCAAAGATGAAAGAATCCCAAGCAGGCCCCAGGCTCAGTGGCGAACCCGTCACAGGGACCTATCCCATGACTGCAAGATCATGACCCAAGCTGAAATTGAGAGTTGGATGCCCAACTGACTGAGCCACCCAGGCAACCCTAGACAGAGGGAGATTTAAAAATTTCTTTTTAATCTTTATTTTTCAGAGAGAGAGAGAGAGAGAGAGAGAGAGAGAGTGAGAGGGGGAGGAACAGAGGAGAGGGAGACACAGAATCCGAAGCAGGCTCTAGGCTCTGAGCGGTCATCACAGAGACCCACATGGGGCTCAAACCAGCAAACCACAAGCTCATGACCTGATCCGAAGTCAGACGCTTAATCGACTGAGGCACCCAGGTGCCCCAAGAGGGAGATTTTTAAACAAACACCTGAGAGGCAGAAAATTCTTGGACTGAATTGGGACGACCAGAAAGTAGACAAAGGATGGTACCCTGTAGAAGGTGCCCATCAAGTTTCCACAGGAATAATCAAGGAGATGGCTCAGAAGCAGTACTTTTAGGTAGGTATAAATTCCCACTTATATCCCTTGCTTCCTCATATTTTTGGTGATGTTTTACTGTGGCTGAAATGACCTGTTCAGAATACTGAGGACCTCAACTGGAACTGTGTTGCTCCAAAGAGAACTGGCATGTCCTTCTGGCAGAAGGCAAGGACCACTTAGACCCTTGATACCGTAGCCATCTGCAGTGGCATGGAATTCACGCGGAAGTCTTCTTTTCATCTCCCACATCTTGCAGGGGCAGGGGGAAGAGGGAGCAGTGTCAGTTCTAGAAATACAATTGGCTTTTGCTCCCAGAGCAACTCTTTCCTGTTTACTGACCACTCACGTTTAGAGGTTTCAGTTCACTGATGTTTTTTCATTAATCTCCTCTTTGAACTCTTAGAGGTTTTCAATGCTTTCATGAAACATGGTGGTTCTTTAAAATTCAGCGTGTTCTCATTTATCCAGAACCCACTTGTATTTTATTAGGAGAACCCCTAAGGATATCAAGTCCATCATACTGACCAGAGTAGAATTTATTCTAGAATTTTGTGTGCTCAAAATTTTATATGCTTACAACGACTCACAAACGAGTTATACTTTCTTGGTAGATGTCCGGCTTTGGGGGAAAAGCTTAACCTTAAGCCTATAAACACAAAACTGAGGAGATGAGTCACAGAATTTGGCCTCACTTTATACCACTGTTATGTGGTTATAATGATATTTATGTCTTTTGCTTTGCTAATGCTATAATTTAGCCATATACGGACCGCTTTTAAGGCATATATACATTTCTTCTTTCCTTATTTATTTTTAACTGCCTTGGCTTCTAAGCTCTTGTGCGAAGTGCAGCTGCAGAATCTGGTGGTAATACATAAGAGATAATGCTTTTATGACATTCTCTATTCAAGGACATGCCAGACACGAAGCTAAATAATTCTGATATAGGGCTGGCTACGATAAGTGCTTTGATAGCAAGTCTATAAAGACCAAATGGCAGTTTGGGGAAGAGAGAAGTTCACCATGACTGATGAGAGATACAGAAATGTGTTTTCTTATATTCTTCATCGTTACAAAATTTAAGAATACGTTTTATTGATGTGTAAAAATGAAATACATCTTTCATCTCTTCCTTTAAAACAAAATTATTGGGTAGATTTTTCTTCTGAACCAGTTCTTAGAAGTTCAAAATCTGTCATTTTTCTTTTCTTTTAATTTACTTAAAATATCAATAAATCATCAGTGACTAGATATATCACTTGAACCAACTCCTTCCATATTAGAAATTTTCTAATGGTACAGTGAAGCCTG
Source organism: Acinonyx jubatus (assembly GCF_027475565.1). NCBI lineage: Eukaryota > Metazoa > Chordata > Mammalia > Carnivora > Felidae > Acinonyx > Acinonyx jubatus. The sequence goes on from NC_069389.1 coordinate 117,571,920, forward strand.
TAATACAGTATACTAATGATGTTAACAGTAATATTTTCTGTAATTTTTTTAATGTTTATTTATTTTTGAGACAGAGAGAGAGAGACAGAGTGTGAGCAGGGGAGGGGCCGAGAGAGAGGGAGACAGAGTTCGAAGCAGGCTCCAGGCTCTGAGCTGTCAGCACAGAGCCCGACGTGGGGCTCAAACCCATAGACCGTGAGATCATGGCCTGAGCCGAAGTCGGACACTTAACTGACTGAGCCACCCAGGTGCCCCCAAAGTAATACATTTCTAACAACACTTCTCTGAGTTTAAGTGACTTTTATATTTAAGTTCTACAGAACTTAGCTTCATTACAGGTGAGATCAAATGAGGATTGGAATAGGAATTGGATTCACCTCTTATTACTAGAAGTTCCACATTGAGGCTTTCCTTTGTAATCTACGGAATGGCACAACAAGGGCAGGAGCCTAAAGTAGAGAAATTGATGCCCTTTGTAGCCATAGAACCATAAATATTCTCCTTCTCTTCCCTCATTTATTCCTCAGATTCTATATGCCATGTCACTGTACAGGTACCATGATGGTGAAAAAAACTCCAAAAAGAACATGTCTTTAAGAAAATCACTGTCATAATTTTTAACTGTATAGTAAAATATAAGGATTATAAACTTAATTATATTCTACAAACCTTATTATATTTCAATTATTAAAAAACAAAAGGAAACCTGAATTTTTTCTTTTTTTTTAATTTTTAATGCTTTGTGTATGAAGGAGAGAGAGACAGAGAGAGAGAGAGAGAGAGAGACAGAGAGGAAATGAGTGGGGGAGGGGTAGAGAGAGAGACACACACACAGAATCCGAAGCAGGCTCCAGACTCTGAGCTGACAGCACAGAGCCTGATGCAGGGCTCGAAATCACGAGCTGCAAGTCCATGACCTGAGCCAAAGTCAGCTGCTTAACTGACTGAGCCACCCAGATGCCCCTGAAATTTTTTTCATTTTGGTTCCATGGCTCATATTTTATTAACGGCAACACCAAAGGTCCACTGTATCTCCAAAAACAAATTAGGACTATGCAGCAAAAAAAGATACTACTATGCAATAGCTCTGGCCCCGTTTTCCAATTAGGTGCATGTAGCAAAGTCAACCAGGCTCAGTGGATCATAAAACAACACATCAGTATCTAATATTTAATAAGTGTCAAGCTCTTTGCTTTGGACATTAAATACATTATTCCATTTAATACTCAGAAAAATCCCTTTATTTTTTTAATATTAAATTAATTAAAATTTAATTTTAATTGACAGCACTCCTGTCAAGTTGGTTTCCATACAACACCCAATGCTCATCCCAACAGGTTCCCTCCTCAATGCCCATCACCCACTTTCCCCTCCCTCCCACCCCCCATCAACCCTCAGTTTATTCTCAGTTTTTAAGAGTCTTTTATGGTTTGGGCCCTTCCCTCTCTAACTTTTTTTTTCCTTCCCCTTCCCCATGGTCTTCTGTTAAGTTTCTCAGGATCCACATAAGAGTGAAAACATATGGTATCTGCATTTCTCTCTATGACTTATTTCACTTAGCATAACACTCTCCAGTTCCATCCACGTTGCTACAAAAGGCCATATTTCATTCTTTTTCATTGCCATGTAGTATTCCATTGTGTATATAAGCCACAATTTCTTATCCATTCATCAGTTGATGGACATTTAGGCTCTTTCCACAATTTGGCTATTGTTGAGAGTGCTGCTATACACATTGGGGTACAAGTGCCCCTCTGCATCAGCACTCCTGTATCCCTTGGGTAAATTCCTAGCAGTGCTATTGCTGGGTCATAGGGTAGATCTATTTTTAATTTTTTGAGGAACCTCCACACTGTTTTCCAGAGCAGCTGCACCAGCTTGCATTCCCACCAACAGTGCAAGAGGGTTCCCGTTTCTCCACATCCTTGCCAGCATCTAGAGTCTCCTGATTTGTTCATTTTAGCCACTCTGACTGACATGAGGTGGAATTTCAGTGTGGTTTTGATTTGTATTTTCCTGATGAGGAGTGGCGTTTAGCATCTTTTCATGTGCCTGTTGGCCATCTCTATGTCTTCTTTAGGGAAGTGTCTATTCATGTTTTCTGCCCATTTCTTCACTGGATTATTTGTTAGAAAAATCCCTTTAAAGTTGCTATTATTTTTTTACCTATTTAGCATGGGAGAAAATTGACAATTTGAGAGGATAAGAAAATTCACCATGTCCATTTGATCTAATAAACAATACTCTCCAAGTCTAAGACAATAAGTAATAACAATGCAAGAATTAAGAGTTAATTAACAAGTCAGCACCAGAAACACATGGCTACATGTACCATGAGAGGGAAGGTCACTGGAATAGAAATTTACTTTAGAGAGAAGCACTGAGGGGCATTTATACCACAAGGTATCTTTTCTCTTCTCTACTTCAGAAAGCTTATATATAATCAAAGAATTCAAAACTGTAAGGATCACTGTGGGCCCCACTTAGGATAGATAAGGGCTGTCTTATGAACACCTATGTTTTCAAGGTAGATTGACCCAAGTTTTATTCCCAGACCCAGCTCTAGCCCCTACCAATTCTGTGAACTTTTTAAGATACTTAACCTCTATGAGCTACAAAATGGAAAACATATGGACATCTATAGTTCATTAAGACTAAGTATCAGCTATAAGAAAAGCAATAAGTGATAATTTTTTAGGTTGTTGCAAGGATTAAAATGATGCATGAAGATGGCACAAAAACAGACACTCAAGGCAATGGAACAGAACAGAGAACCCAGAAATGGACCCACAAACATATGGCCAACTCATCTTTGACAAAGCAGGAAAGAATAACCAATGGAAAAAAGACAGTCTCTTCAGCAAGTGGTGCTGGGAAAACTGGACAGCGACATGTAGAAGAATGAACCTGGACCACTTTCTTACGCCATACACAAAAATAAACTCAAAATGGATGTAAGACAGGAAGCCAGCAAAATCCTCCAGAAGAAAGTGGGCAAAAACCTCTTTGATCTTGGCCGCAACAACTTCTTACTCAACACGTCTCCAGAGGCAAGGGAAACAAAAGCAAAAATGAACTACTAGGACCTCATCAAAATAAAAAGCTTCTGCACAGCAAAGGAAACAATCAGCAAAACTAAAAGGCAACTGACAGAATGGGAGAAGATATTTGCAAATGACATATCAGATAAAGGGTTAGTATCCAAAATCTACTAAGAACTTATCAAACTCAACACGCAAAAAACAAATAATCCAGTGAAGAAATGAGCAAAAGACATCAATAGACACTTCTCCAAAGAAGACATCCAGGTGGCCAAGCGACACATGAAAAAATGCTCAACATCAGTCATCATGAGGGAAATACAAATCAAAACCACAATGAGATACCACCTCACACCTGTCAGAATGGCTAACATTAACAACTCAGGCAACAACGGATGTTGGCAAGGATGTGGAGAAAGAGAATCTCTTTTGCATTGTTGGTGGGACTGCAAGCTGGTGCAGCCACTCTGGAAAACAGGATGGAGGTTCCTCAAAAAACTAAAAATAAAACTACCCTACGACCCAGCAATTGCACTACTAGGCATTTGTCCAAGCGATACAGGTGTGCTGTTTCAAAGGGACACATGCACCCCCATGTTTACAGAAGCACTATCAACAATAGCCAAAGTATGGAAAGAGCCCAAATGTCCATCGATGGGATGAATGGATAAAGAAGATGTGGTATATATATGCAATGGAGTACTACTCAGCAATCAAAAATGAATGAAATCTTGCCATTTGCAAGTACGTGGATGGAACTCGAGGGCATGATGCTAAGTGACATTAGCCAGTCAGAGAAAGACAAATATCATATGACTTCACTCATATGAGGACTTAAAGAGACAAAACAGATGAACATAAGGGAAGGGAAACAAAAATAATATAAAAACAGGGAGGGGGACAAAGCATAAGGGACTCATAAATATGGAGAACAAACTGAGGGTTGCTGGACGGTTGTGGGAGGGGGGATAGGCTAAATGGGTAAGGGGCACTGAGGAATCTACTCCTGAATTCATTGTTGCACTATATGCTAATTTGGATGCAAATTAAAAAATAAAATTAAAATAAAAAAATTAATAATTATGAATAAAAAAATGATGCATGAAGAATGTAGCAGTGTTAGACATATGATCATTCACAAACTGAATGGTACAGTTAGCCTTCAGCCTCCCTATATTTAAATTCCACATAAACTAAACTTTCAACCAGGATACACCCAGATCCTTATTCCAACTTCCCTATAGTAACTAACAAACAAGTAAAAAATCCATGTATAACTTTTGACCCCTTCCAAACTAAACTACTAATAGCCTACTGTTGACCACAGGACTCACAATAACATAAACAGTCAACTGACACATAGTTTGTATGTTATATGTGTTATATACTGGATCCTTAGAATATAATAAGCTAGAGAAAAGAAAATAGTATGAAGAAAATCATGAGGGAGAGGAAATACATTTACAGTACTCTAGTGTAAAAAATCTGTTTGTAAGTGGACCCACATGGTTCAAACTGTTGCTCAAGGGTCAGCTGTATTTCAATCTATCACATGGTGGTATCTTTGCAAACCAACCAATGCAGTCTGGTTTCTATGTTGTCTGTCCATCCATGCATCCATCCATTCATCCATCCATCCATCCATCCATCCATTTAAAAGACATGCATAGGGCATCTATTATGAACTAGGTGCTATCTTGTGCTTTGGGAATGCACCAGTGAACAAAGCAACCTGGTTTCTGCCTGTAGGGAAATTAAAATCTGCTAGAAGAACCAGGCCAGTAATGAATAACAACCTCAGATAAATTTATAAAAATAGTGGAATACTATGAAGAAAAATTGCATGGGTATGGTGGGTAATATTATGTACATAGTCCTTGCCTTCATAGAGCCAACAGTATAGCAGAGAATATATCAAAGAGCAGAGATAATAAACACCTGTGACAAGTGCTATGCTAGGAGACATATAAATCACTTGCGGCAGAGGACAGCGGAAACTGGCCCACTTTGGAGAGAAGTTGGGGATTAGGCACAGCAGTTTGTCACAGTGTTTCACCATAATCAGATGAAGAAGGGGGAAAGGAATGTTCTAGGTAGAGAAAACTTTTATGTGCAAAGGCTGTGAGGCCAGAGGGAGGCTGGTGCCTTAACAAATTGAACAAAGTTTAATAGAAACAAAGTTTAAAAGAGAATGATGAAATGCCAGATAACAGTTAAAGAATGCAAAGTTTCAGTTATGCAAGACCAATGAGTTCTGAAGATGTGATGTACAGCATGGTGACTATTTAACAGTACTGTACTGCATACTTGAAAACGACTAAGAAGGTAAATATTAAGTATTCCAACTACAAAAAAAAAAAGAAAAGAAAATGGTAGGGGCGCCTGGATGGCTCAGTCGGTCAAGTGTCCGACTTTGGCTCAGGTCACGATCTCACAGTTTGTGGGTTCAAGCCCCACATTGGGCTCTGCTGACAGCTGAGAGCCTGGAGTCTGCTTCCGATTCTGTCTCTCCCTCTCTCTCTTCCCTGCAATGGAGGGAAGAACAACTGACCATTGAGGATGAAGAGATAGACCAAGGGGTTCGTGGACAGCGAAGTCCTCTAGGACCATGATACCTCTGGATGCAATTATCTAAACATTTTCCTTTCATGTGCCTTTATTATATCATAAAGATGAGTAGAAAGGAAAGTGCCAATACTAGTGTTAATACAATTGTGACATAATTGACATAATTACCTACACCAAAACAGTTTAATCCCTTAACTTGGATTCTCACTGACCAACACCTCATATATGAACACACAGATCATCTCTTGCCACTAAGAAAGAGAAGTCTGCAGGTAGTTTCTGGGAGGAACCTCAACCTCTCTGTCACTCTAATGATCATTGCTTTGACCTTGGTATCGGTGAGTGAGCTCGACTGGCCTTTCTTTCCATTTGAGTGATGATATCTATGTCTACATCGCACTTAAAGACAGTACACCAAGCCAGCAGCATCACTTACATAAAGGAGTTCTCTCCACTGTTTGATTTTCTAAAATTCTCTGCATTGGGAGGCAGGGTGGGGGAGAAGAAACGTAGCCATAGCCCAAAAAAAAATGTCATCTTCCCTGGGGCACCTGGGTGGCTCAGTCCATTAAGTGTCTGACCTCGGCTCAGGTCATGATCCTGCGGTCCGTGAGTTTGAGCCCTGCGTCTGGCTCTGTGCTGACAGCTCAGAGCCTGGAGCCGGCTTCGGATTCTGTGTTTCCGTCTCTCTCTGCCCTGCCCCCTTTGTGCTCTGCCTTTCTCTCTCAAAAATAAACATTAAAATAATAATAATAATAAAAATTTTTAACATCATTTTCCCTCTTAAAGTCTTCCTATTCCATCATTCCTAGGATGAAGTAAAAGAACAAAATAAACAAACAAGAGCAAAGATGAAAAGCTGGAAATAGATCATTCAAAACTTTGTCTAAAAGACAAGGGGTAGTATCATTGGAACCGAAAACATTTATTTATCAATTGAAGAATCAGAATTAACTGTTGAAATCCAGCCATCCAAATGCAGAGAAGTTCATATAGCCACAGAGTTTTGAAAGTTTCTTGCAGGTTCACTAAATTAGAATCTCTGGCAATGGGGTCAACGAATCTGCATTTTTAACAAACTTCCCAGGTGATTCTTAGGTGTACTAAAATGTGACAACACTAAGCTAGTCAAAACTGCCCATTCTACTAGTAAGGAATCTGAGACCCAGAAAATCTTGGTGACTTCTTCAAGATCATATAATCAAGTAAGTAGCAGACTACTCAAACTCAGGCATAATGCCTATGTTAGGGCTGTTTCCAATGATAGCACACTGTCTTTCTCATCCCAGTTTAGGTGCTGATCTTTACCTGAAACCCACACTGCATGTTAGCTAACTAGAATTTAAGTAAAAATTTGGAAAAATATTAATGGAGTCTATATTTCCTCTAACAGTTTTGACAGTCTTTTCAAACTGTTTCTTCATGCTGAGCTAGAAATCTACAAAAGAATCCTAGATATTCAGAATGGAAGGTTATCATAGAAATATCTTCCTTCACCAAGGCTCTAGAATGAATCTCCTCTACAGCGTCTTCATCAAATGATCACCTTTTCTCTGCTAAAGCACATCCGGTGACAGTGAGCTCACTTCCCAAGGCAATCCAGTACCAAGTTTATAGAACTGTGGCCATTCAAAAGCATTTTTATTTGTAGCTAAAATCTGTCTTCCTAGAACTTGTGCCTATTCTTTTTATTTATGTCCTAAAATAATCGCAGAGAACAAATCACTCCTTCACCCATGACAGTCCTTTGCTGTTTGAAGGTCATTCTCAAATCCCGCCACTCTTTTCCCACTGTCTCCAAATCAGCCGTCTTTTCCACAGTCTGAAAGCTCTATCTCTTCCAAACATTCCTCATGACAGTTTACGGAATTTTTAAAACAAACATCACAAAGCGGTGGCCCGCGGAATTTTGTTTTACAGGCACTGTAGATTGTGAGCCGGCATTTACAAATGAGTAGGCCGCACACAAAATTTCTTTTGCAGACAATTGGGCATCCCTGGGCTCTTTCAACAGCACAGGAGCCCACCAATAAACCAGGCCCCAACTCACAGAGTGTTTGCATGCGTCCTCACAGCTGGCATTATTTTCTCATCTATGTTACTTGTCTGGCCCCCGAAAGCGGGTGAGTTCGCTCCCCAGGCTTTAGGCATATGTCTGTATATGTATCCTTTAAGGTGTCATACTCAGAACTGAACACAAAGCTCCAGATGTAATTTGTGCAATAGGAAAAAGAGCGGGAAGATCCTCTTCCTCCTGTGCACAGTCTTCTCTGGGCCATCTGCATACCAATAGCTCAGCTCTCACCTGGACTGTGGCATTGTCACGCAAATTCCATTTCCTGAATCCCATCCCTTCTACCTTACAATGGGCCATCAAAGAAAACTTTCAAAACTCGAACCCAGATCCTGTGACTTCACTGCTTGCAAAATGTAGATTGATTCTAATTGCTTCTTGGCTTGCCACTCAAGATCTTTACACTTGCAGTTTTGTAGTTGAGTTATTTACAGGCCGGTCTCCCTGGCTATCTGTGATTTCTGGGAGAGTAGCACCAGATGGATCTTACTCCCATTTTTAGGTACATTGCCTTTGTTCCTAAACCACCCCTTGTACCTACATAGGACTATACCTTTTGTATATAAAATCTATTGTCACCGTCTGCAGTGCAAACCTCCAGGGAAAGGAACTGAACATCCTAGTACATTATGCATCATTATATTCTGTTACCTGTGGAGTTTTAAGTAAGGTATGTTATTAACTCATATCTGAATATTTGTTTTTTTGGAAATGCTTGCGTTTCTAATTCAAATGGGAATAAGTTTTATGAAGGCAATACCCTATTTTCCCAAGATCAAAGTACATTTGTTCTAAATAAAAAATAATTACCTTTAAATTAAGTTATTGGAAAATTTCACAGGAAAGAAATTATCTGTAAATTAAATGATCTACAAAAAGGTATGAAAAACAATTATCGATGAATGTGAAAAATGAGCCGATTATGAACATGTAATGCAATCTAGCCAGTAGCCCCTGAACCAAATGATAAGTTCCCATATGCAGGAATCATTTTTAAAAATCAAAAGTCACTGTCCTCTGCAAGTAATAAATAGTTGGTCTTCGTTGACTAAAATTGTAGATACTTTACCAGCCCTATTGAGAGGATGCCTTTCTTCGATTGGAATTTTCCTTCTACTTTCTGCACTGGTAGGAAAGTAAGCAGACGGCGTTTGAAGACATAAAATCCAACACACCATAACTGAAATAATTTGAATATAATCCTCTGGAAGTAGCAGGGTGTAGCAGTAAGTACACTGGACTAGACTAGGAGTTGGGACCTGGATTCTAGTTCCAGTGCTGTCACGTAGTGAGCCCTTTACACTCCGCATTCTTCAAATGACTTCCACAAGTTAGTAATATTATATGGAAAAATCAGTGCTCAAAAGTGGGCCTCCACACTGCAAATAATGAGTTATTTCCATTATGCCTATAATGCCTATAAAGTTTAATTTTTTTTCAAATATTGATAAGGATGGGGTGTGTTCAGATTACAAAATGGAAGCAACCAAGGAGGACTTATATACGGAAGAGCTGGGCTTGGATCCAACTTTGCCATTTACTAACTTTTGTGTCCTTGGTGACCCACTCTGAGTCCTGAGTCCGGGTTTTTCTCATTTGCTAAATGGTGATAATGCCCTTACACCACAGGGTGTTTTTGAGAATTAATAGTGCTGCATCCTGGCTGATTGTGTGGTTGATATGAACTCAAATGACAATACTGGCTCTAGAAATACTTTCAAAGATTTTAATTTGTTTGTGTATTAGCCTTGCTCTAAATTTGCTTCATTCCAACCATCTGGCCCCAACAAAAGTTGGAAAGTTTAGACTCTCATCAATTACAGACTTGAAACTTTAAATGTGAGTGGGTTGGACTAGTGAGGTCTAAGGTCCATTTTTACAGAAAGTAATTTTGCCCTTGGTATAAATTAAATGATTCCAGTCTTAAGTTAGAATGCCAGGGGCATAAATTCAAAGAGCACCAGTTTGTTTCATTTGTCCCCAAAGGACACTTTGGTGTCTGAACTATACAACTGGATACAGACAAGTATGTACTGAGAATGAAAATATTTCTGTAAGTGATTGATGGGGATATCTAACAGCTCTGTAACCCAAAAACGCTTGTGTTCTCATTGGTATTTATAGTGTATTTCATTACTACATGAGCTATTTGAAATACTATGACAACAATCCACCTCTATCTGCCTGTTAAATTAGAAACTTTGAAGGATCTGAGATTTTATCTTACTTGTATACTAACAAATTAGTGTGTGTCTCTAGATCTATCTATAGATATATGCATATATATGTGCACTATAGATATAGAGACACACACACACTAATTTGTTAGTTTACAAGTGAGACAAAATCTCAGATCCTTCCAAGTATATATACACGCACACAGAGATCAGAGACGGATCAGAGACAAAGACCATTCGTTACTCACAGTAGAAGCAGTTGTGAAAGCATTGTCTTAGCACCAGCTCCTTGAGCCCAAACTTAGGAAGCTCTGCCCTTACACACAGCTGCTGATCCTCTCATTCTGGAGGGAGAGAGAAACCTTATCTTAACTCTGGGTAAGCAAAATGTCTCTGGGGAATGGAAGAAGCTGTCTTTATCTTTATTACCCTCAACTGTCTCTAGGGAGGGAGCTGTCGCTGAGCTTTCCTGTCCTACAATTTCTCCTCCTACGAAATTCTCAACTTCTGTTATCCAAAGAGAATTCAAAGGTTCAATCTCAAAATAGCATACCTGCCCTGTAGCTCTTTCTCTTGAGTTTTGTATCTATGATGTCAAAACAAAGAAAGGCTAATTAAGGCAATTGAGAGAAACAACTATGGAGGAAGCTCAGCAAAAACACAATGGCCTAGAAGTCAGGAAGTCAGAGATCTAGGTCTCACTCTGACACTATCTTACTCTATGTTCATGGCTAAGTTACCTCTCTCTGGGCCTCAGATTCCTCATCTGTAAAACTGGAATATGGAAGAGGTTTAGACCCGCTCATTTCTAAGGCTCCTTTCTACCACCACATTCTATTCTTCTAGTAGTAAATCAAATCAGTTGACTGGTATAGTGTACCCTGATGACTCTAAATTTTCTGCATTAGGATCACGAGCAGATTTAATGTTGTAGCTATTAACTAGCTGTTGTCTGCAGCCAACATACTGCAAAAACAATGACTTTTATAAGTCATTGTAAATGACTGTAAATAAATATTCCTTGAGTAAATGAATAAAAATAAATGAAATATAATTCACACAACCTTATGAATGTATGTACATGAAATTGATTATTTGAGTACTTGGAATATCTAGTATTTTGGACAACTGAAACATTCTCAAAAAATTTCTATTACATTTATTTATTTTTGAGAAACAGAGTGAGACAAAGCGTGAGCGGGGGAGGGGCACAGAGAGAAGGAGACACAGAATCCGAAGCAGGCTCCAGGCTCTGAGCAAGCGGTCAGCACAGAGCCTGATGCAGGGCTCGAACCCACCAACTGTGAGATCATGACCTGAGCCGAAGTCGGATGGTCAACCGACTGAGCCACCCAGGCGCACCAACAACTGAAACATTCTAAATAAAGAGTTGTAAATATCTCATATAATGCTTTTTTCCAATATTGAAATGGCATAAATATACTTGGCATTAAATTATGTTGAATATAATGGTTGATCAAGAAATGTTTGATGATAATAATGAAGCCAATGATCAATGTGCTATATAAATGTCGTATATGGAATAATTTCATGGGACACAATTTTGTGTCCACTTGCCACTAATTAACCTGTCCGTAGATACGTTCCAGTTTATCAATGCCCAACTGTCTACCCTATAGTTTCACATGAGCTTGTCATCATGAGTTTGACTAACACATGTTAAGAACTCAACAAAGTAAAGCTTAAAAGCTATTTTATCCGCAATAGGTACCTTTGATTGTACTACGTTGTACATCATGGCACGCATTTACTGAATTTCCACACTTTGCTGAGGGTGCAAAGATGTCTAAGATACACTTTACGTGAGTTCACAATTTACATGTTGATAAATTGATTAGCAAGTTTTGGAAAAGGCCGTACTAAAGTGCATATATCATATGTATGTGCCATGTAGCTACACTTTCAGTTTTAAGGAAATACGTTATTGTTTTTTTTCAGATATAATAGTATATAACCAAAATTAAGATATAGATTCCAATAGATTCTGCTGGTCACGATATTTCAAGTCCTTTAAAAGGCAAGAATGAATGCCAGATGATTTCGTACTCCAGGATAAAATCAAGATGATAAGAGATGATAAAGTGTCTTTTAATATTACCCAACTTGCCATATGTGTGGGTTCATTATTTAAAAAAAGATCATGGTACTCATGTGGCTCAAAATATATTCAGATAAACACTTTTAATTCAATGGCTAGATTTGGAGTTAAGCATAAAACTATGCCCCTGAAATGATCAATTCTACAGTATCCCTTAGGGATCACATCACTAATTTACTATTGTACATCAAGTTTGGGTGGCTAGGTTTGGGGAATATATTGCTGCTGAGGGTAATTTGCTAGCCTCTGTACTTATCAGAAGTAGTGACCTGGCAAATTTATTTTGCCTTTTCAAACTAAAAAAATGGAATATGAGAAGTAGCTTTCTTTCCTTATCCCAAATGCCTTTCCTCTATCCAATCTCTGAATCTGTACTTTAGTTTCATTTATATGCTTTAAACACACACACACACACACACACACACACACACACACACACAACATTAAAAATGTCAAGATCAATGATAGATCTAGTGATTAATACCCACACCTTGCATTTTTTAATGACTTAACTAAATCCTGTGCATGTGTAGACTATGAATTATTGGACTCAGAAGACTCTGAAACAGTTTTACAGGTAAGGGAAACTGAGTCCAAGTGAAAGGAAGAGATTTGCGTATCTTTATATAAGATTTCTGGGACAGCTGCATGATAACACTTTTGTTTTCTCTTTTTTAAATCTAATTCTATTTCTGCTATGGCATACCGTCAAAATTCTTTTTCTACATAGTTCAAGACAGATTTCAGAGCTTTGCATTTTAGTTTTATCGATACATTGTTAACATAGTTATTATCTCGTACTGAAACTTAAGAAAACTGCTGTACAATGTGATCTACTTCTGGTAGCTTGTATTCGTTTCTTATCACTGTTGCAACAAATTGTGGTGAACATAGTGGCTTTTTGTTTTAACAAAAGGAACGTGTTATCCTAGCGCTCTGGAGTTCAGAAATCCAAAATTAGTCTTACGGAACTAAAATCAAGGTGTCGGTAGAGCTGCACCATTTTTCGGAGGCTCTAAGGGAAGAATTCGTTCCTTACCTTTCCTAACTTCTAAAGGATGCCTGCCTGCCTGGGTTCATCGCCCTGCATCAACTCAATCCCTGCCTTTGCCATCACACATTTGTGACTCTGATCCTCCTACCATCTTCTAAGGACTGCTGGGATCACCAACCCCCCAGATTCAGGGTAACCTCCGTGTCTCAAAATCCTTAACTTAATCACATTGGCAAAATCCCTTTTGCTATGTTAGGTAACATATTCACAGACTTGGGGAACTAGGGTGCGGACATCTCTGGGAGGCATTATTCAGCCTGCCACAGAGTTCTAGTCCAGGGACCTAGTGCAAGTCATGGAGATGGGCCAGGTGAGACAGACTGAGGAGCCCCATAGGAGATGCTACAGAGCGTCGGCTGTACCCCGCCAACAAGGAGGACTTAGTCAACAAAGGATTTTAAGCAAAGGAGAGGCATGAGCCAGGAGATATTTCTGAAAAGTCACTGCAGCATGGAAAAGAATTCGGGAGATGACAGTGTAGGCCACATTTCTGAGGAAGAGTTTACTGAACTTCAAGGCCACCTGCAATTAAGGTGAGCCAGCAGGGGAAGGAGCTGCTATTAAGTGAGGATGTGTTAGAGATAATCACGTAGTGCTTGTGTTTATAAAGATTTTCACAGTTCAGAAAAAGAAACCTGAACATACTATTTCCACAATGGGGCAAAAAAGCAAAATTTTAAAAACATTAGAGCAAGAAAGTATCTTAATAGATCTCTTGGACTTCTTTTCAAGATAAGGAAACTGAAGGGCAGAATGGAAAAGCCTACATAACCACCTCCAATAATTATAGAATTTTCAGGTCAAATTATAGCTAGTTTGTCACTGTTAAAGATAGGACTTCAAGGACACTATTTTTTTATTGTTTAGTTTCGTTTGCCTTTTTTCTCCCCTGCAGAAATTTTAGTGTGTGTGTCTTATAGAAATCTACCTTTATATTGAAACACGATTTACACTGAATGATTCAGGAGTGAAAATACATGGAATTTGAGTCATAATAATTTTCCTTTATAAAGGTAGAGAACGTCCCAAGATCTTTAATGCCAGAGCTGAGCCAGGTCTCAAGGCCAGATCTCCCAGTTCCTGGGCTCCTGGTATGGCCCACTCTGGCTTCCCAGAAGCCGGAGTTCCTAATCAGTAAAAATGTACAATCAGTGCAGCTTCATTCTCTCTCCTTTTCCTTCTCAAAATCACCCGTGGAGTCACAGAGCTGTAGAGAAAGCATCGAGGTCTTTTCTGGAGCAGGATTCTGCCAGTTGTAGCAGCTTCCAGTGGTGCTCTTTCCTTTCAACTCTCCTGAACTTCTTCCTGAATTTTCTGGCGATTCTGTTCAAGTAGGCATGAAAACCTTCAGCCACCGAGAAAGCAATATTCACCTGACACCAAGTATAAATTTAGCTGGAGAAGAAAGTCCAGGAGAGTAGGCAGGCGTGCCTGAGGGGTGGGGAGGTTGAGACGTGCACAGCTGGCTCATCCTCGGCCTGAAAAGGACTGTTACTGTTTGCACATTCCTGCAGGTGATGAGACAAGTGATGAGGAAGCTCTTATAATTTCCAGGGTGGGTGAAAAGAGGCACGCGCTGCTCTGCTGTGTGAAGCGATTGCTAAAGAAAGTGCCACGGAACTGCCTCAGCAGCTCCCAAACACCCAGCAGTAAGTTTCTCCCATGGTCTGCTGCAGAACTCGCCATGGGTATGACCAGCTGCTGTGTGAAGATACTGACCAAGAGACCCAGTGTAACGTTATGAATGGATAAAGCTCATTTTTAATTGAAATCCAAGTTAGTGAACGTACACTGTAATGATGGTTTCAGGAATCGAGTTTAGTGATTTATCACTTCCATGTGAGACCCAGTGCTCACCCAACAAGTGCCCGGCTTAATGCCCATTGCCCATTTAGCCCATCCTCCCACCCACCTTCCCTCTGGCAACCCTCAGTTGGTTCTCTGTATTTAACAGTCTCTTATGGTTTGCCTCCCTCTGTTTTTATCTTACTTTTCCTTCCCTTCCCCTATGTTCATCTGCTTTGTTTCTCAAATTCCACATGAATCAAATCATATGGTATCATTCTGTCTCTGACTGACTTATTTCAGTTAGCATAATAGTCTCTAGATCCATCCACAAAGTTGCAAATGGCAAGATTTCATACTTATTAAAGAGTGAGTGATATTGCATTGTATATGTATGTATAGATAGATAGTACGTGTGTATATATATAACAAGTATGTGTGTGTGTATATATACATATATAGATAGATATGAAGTATATAAAGTAGATGGTGTGTGTGTGTGTGTGTGTGTGTGTGTGTGTGTGTCCATTCGTCAGTCAATGGACATTTGGGCTCTTTCCATACTTTGGCTGTTGTTGATAGTGCTGCTATAAACATGGGGGTGCATGTGCCCCTTCGAATCAGCATTTTTGTATCCTTTGGATAAATTCCCAGCAGCAACTACACTACAAGGTCATTTTTAATAAAAGGATGTTCCACCAAACAAAAACCAAATGGCAATCACTAAAAATACACAATTATCAAGTTACAGAAGAAGTTTTCTGTGTGTTATTTTAGTTTTTGAACGTGCAAAGCACAGATTGCAATGTTGCAAAAAAAAAAAAAAAGGTAGAGATCACTATTTCCCTGAAGTGTGTTCGACAGAACACTAGTCCAGTGACATGTTCTGGAGGGAAAAGTTTCTAGAATATGTTAGCTGCTGCAGCAGGAGGCATCACCGTTATTATCATGATCATCATAATGAATAGCAATACTACCAATTTTATTTAGGGCTTACGACCTTCTAGGCATTATGCTAAGCACTTCATATGTATCATGTAATCTAATTTGTGCAGCAATGGTGGAAGTTAAGTACTATCTTGTCCCTTTTTACAGATAACAAATCAGCACAAAGACAGAAAATAATTTACCTAAAGTCATATACCTAACGCTCAGTAGAATTCATTAAAAGCCCTAGGAAGTCCTACAGAAAAGAAGCCTGCTCTATTTTGCGCAGCGTTTCACAAACTTATTTGAGTCAAATCCATTTATACACAGTGTGAACATGTGGCAACATTGTTAAACAATGGTACAGAGCGTTCACATGCTCATATTTATTTTCTAGGTCAGATTTAAAAAAAAAAAAACTTAAAACCAAAATATTTAAAGCTGCAAGCTATAAGCCGAATACGGTCTGAGGCTATAATGTAAAACACACTGGGTGTAGTTGATAACACTGCACTGCATAATGGAAATTTGCTAAGAGAATCGAAGGTAAATGTTCTCTCATATGCAAAAAAAATAAAAGATAAATATGTGAGGTACTGGATCTATTAACTAGATGGGGGGATCCTTTCATGATGTATGTGTATAGCAAAGCACCACCGTGTACACTTTGAATACCTTTCAATTTTATGTGTCAATTATACCTCAATAGAGCTAAACTCAAATAACTAAAAATTAAAATTCAGAACACAATAAAACAAAACTCCACGTCCCTATCATCCTAAAGGAACACATACTCGTGGCAGAGGGACTTATTAATGTTCACCAAACATCTCTGTACTTTTTAAAACATATTTCCCAGGGGTGCCTGGGCGGCTCAATTGGTTAAGCGACCAACTCTTGATTTCAGCTCAGGTCATGATCTCACGGTTTGTGAGTTCGAGGCCCATGTGGGGCTCTGCAGTGTCAGTGCGGAGCCTGCTTGGGATTCTTTTTTTTCTCTCTCTCTGTCCTTCCCACATTCATGCTCACTCTCTCTCTCTGTCTCTCTCTGTCTCTCTCTCTCTCTCTCTCTCTGCCCTTCTTCCATTCTCTCTTTTTCTCTCTCTCTCAAAAATAAATAAATCAACTTAAAAAAAACAAAACCCTACTTTCCGGCTTTCCTTACAGTTCTGCGGGGGCCATGTGACTACTCCTGGCAAATAAAACATGAGTCGCAGGGCCAGGGACCCATTTGTGGGGAAGGAAGAAAGGAGCTGGTGCAGTGCTTCCATGCAATCCTTCCCCTCCAGTGATGGTTTAGACCCCGAGTTAGATATAGAGTATTTAAAAGGTGGAAGCAGCCGTGCCCCTGGGCCATGAAAGTTGCTGAGCCCTCAGGAGACCGTGATGGGAGCGAGAACAATATTTCACGGATTAAACCAATGACATTTTCGGACTGTTTGTTCACGTAACATAAACTAGCCTACTCGGACCAAGACACTGGAATAATTGTCATGGATCTTTTTAGTAATTAGCATTCCAGATGAAGCTGAAACATTTTATATCCTACTACTACTGATTTAACCCCCACTTCCTCCTCAGCTTCAATCAGTGCCTTGATTTCTCCTGTATACAGTCCATGTTTTGTATACTGTTGCTACATATGTACATCAACTAATATTTACATTTTAATTTATTTTTAATCTGTGTAAATGGTATCACACTCTATTGTTCTACAACTTTACTATTTCATTCAAAGTCATCCTTTCCAGATTTATCTATGTTGCTACATATATATCTCATTCAATCTTTTAACTGCTGTCTACTATGAATCTACCGCAATTTATTATGGAGTTCCCTCATTAATGACATTGGGCCTATTGGCATTTTCCACTTCTAAAATTTTCCTTTTGACTGAGAGTTTTTCCATAATATGTACATAGAAGTACAATTTCTGGGTTATAGACTGCCACCTTCAACTCTAATAGATAGTACAAATTGTTCTCTTTAGTGGTTTTAACAGTTTAATTCAACACGAGTGGTGCATGAGAATTCCTGCTTCCCCACATCATCACTTAGTGTCATATCTTTAAAAAAGGGGGGGGGGCAATCTCACAGTATAATTGGCATCCCATTGTTGCTCTAATTTGCATTTTCCTGATTACTGGTAAAGTTGACCATAATACTATGTTGACTGGCAAGTCTATGTTCTATGAATTTTCATTCATGTTCTTTGGCCACTTGTTTCTCTTTGGATTATTTTGTTCCTGTAATTTGTGGAAAATATCTTTTCCATTTTATACCTTCCAGTTTATGTTCTTCATAGACCACTTATAATTTCAATGTAGTCAAATATATTACTCTTTTCCCTTGTTACTTTCAAGCTCTGCTTAAGAAACTGGGATGAAGTAAAATGCTGCCTTGGAGAGGCCCATGGGCAAGGAACTGAGGGCAGCCTCTAACCAATAGCTAGAGAGGAGCTGGTGCCTCAGTCCAACAACCGATGAGGAACTGAACGTCGCTAACAATCATGGGAGTAGCTAGGAAGTAGAACTTTCTCCAGGGGTACCTTCAGATCACTATAGTCCCAGCCAACAGCCTACAAACGATCCTGAAACAGAGAACTCAGCTAAGGCATGTGCATAAGTCCTAATCTACCAAAAAATTGAGATAACAAATATTGTTGCTTTAATCCACTGAGTTTGGGATAATGTAATTGATAACGAAGAAACAAATGGAAATTAAGATATTGTCATATATTTTCTTTCTTTTTTTCACATTAATTCTTTGTTCCATGTGAAATTTTGGTGTGATGAAAGAATCTATTTTTTTTCACGTGAAAAATCAAATGTCTTCTCTCCATATATCAAATAAAACATACTTTATCCCCAGTTATTCATACTGTCACCTCTGATATAAGCCAAGGTCCCACATTTATGCTTTGATCTGTTTTGGTGTTTTCTCCTTTTTTGCACTAACCCATCTTTCTATCTCAGCTCAATGCCTTCTTTTAAAAGTTGCTATGGTTCTATCATAAATCTTAATGTGGTATAGAAATTTCTACATTTTTGTTCTAGTTTTCTAGAATTATGTTTACTATTCTATATAAATTTTTCAAAATTTTCAAGTTTGTCAAGTTTGGTGAAAAATCTTCTTCGGTTGTTTGAAATGAATTTCATCGAATTTGCAATGCAATTTGGACAGAACTGACATTTTTATTATGTTAAGTCTTCAGTCCTATAGGCACAATATATTACTTTCCATTTATTCTTATATGTTTATATTTCCTTAAAAAATTTTGCACTTTTGGGGCACCTAGGTGGCTCAGTCGGTTAAGCATCAGGCTTTGGCTCAGGTCATGATCTTGCAGCTTGTGAGTTTGAGCTCCGGGTCAGGCTCTGTGCCAACAGCTCAGAGCCTGGATCCTGCTTCAGATTCTGTGTCTTCCTCTCTCTCTGTCCCTCTCCTGCTCACACTCTGTCTCTGTCTCTCTCAAAAATAAGTAAAAACATTTAAAAAGTTTAAAAAATTAAACAAAATTTGTACTTTTTTCTGTAATGGATATATATATATATGTATATGTGTGTGTGTATATATATATATATATATATATATACATATATATGTATATAAGTATACACAGATTTATTCTTATGAACTTTGTATTTTTCTTGCATTTATAAAAGGCATATAATTTTCTATAAGGTTTTGTTGGTATGTAGGAAAAATTTTGGTGTTAAATTTACCTGCATTTTTATCCAACTTTTGAATTTTGCTACTACATAATTCACTCTTTCAGTCTGGCAGTTTTAATATTGCCTTTTTATTTATCATGTTCTATAATTTTATTGTATTTCCAATCTATTTCTGTGAATAAGATTTTAATAAATCCATAAGGTAATACATATCAGATACCCAAATGTCCTGTGAGACACGTCAGCTTATATGACGTGTACAAAATATCTTGCCAAGAACCATTTAGATAATTCTAAAACCCATCACTAATTTTGAAAACACAGAAGAGTCAGGAGAGGGAGAATAGGGGGGAAAATTTTTGGAAATAGCTGTTGCTGTGCTGTGAGTCTCACACACACACCCTAAAAATGGTAAGGGCAATGTGGTTGTTCCTCACTGTAAGCCAGAGAGTTTAAAACCTATTCCCAGACATATGAGAGACACGGTGGCCCGCTATCTAACTGAAATTGGGAAAACTAAATGGTAACAGTACAGATGATTAGCTGTCAACAAATGGCCTACAGCGAGACGGGCTTATAGTCCGAGAGTTTTTCAGGAAGAGGAAATGTGTTTTCTAGGGACCAGATATATACTGTGTGTAAGATATAGTTGGCATGAATTTATTTTGGAAGGCCAATGGGACCTCAGCAGAAAGAAGCTAAGATAAACCGTCCAATTCCTAGGACGCTGAGGAGTAAATAGCCACAAGAACTAGAGTTTCATTTAGTTGTATCAGCGGAATCACAGGGAATCCTTAATGATGGGGGTGGGGAGAGGCTGACTCTAGAAACTGAAAAGTACACCATGAAAGGAAGAATTAGCTTTGAAACTTTGCTAGGCTAATAAAGTATGAAGCTCATCAAGTAAGAGCTTTCCTTCTCCCATCACACCTTTCCTCGATACACCCCACTGTCAAGGAATGACGTGAAAAAGAAAGAGAAATGAAGCTTGCTATACCCTCTTTCCATGAGTGTAAGCTTTGCACTCCACAACCCAAGCAAAGGGAATTTAGAAAGCCCGAATTTGAACATGGAAATGTCAATCATGGTATGAAAATTGATATTCTAATTTCTGAGTTGGTACAGTCTTTGATGTCTAAAAGCAATAATCAATTTTTTTTAATTTATCTAAGAATGATCAGAAAAGTAGTGCGATTATCTTGAGTTTTCCCCCAAGTGTAGAGAAAGATCTCACCTATTACATTTAATCAGTAGGAAGCAAAAAAAAAAAAAAGTCAAGTTGCTTTGTAATTACATCACGCAAGTGAAGCCTGTTAAATGCAACAGTAATATATATGTATATAGTATTCTGTGCAATGCTGTTTGTGACTCAATCAGTAGACTCAAGTGTTTGTTCAGTTTTGGAATTCGTCAGCTACGATTTCTCTGAATATTAGTTAAGCAGTATTCCCTCTTTCACTTTGTTCTGGTAGACCTATTAGATCTGTGTGAAAAGCCGCAGCCCGTTGTTCCTTTGTCTCAGCTACTGTGTCCCAGTCAGAACTGGCTTAGTGGTGTGGAAGCAGTGCAGGCAGAAGCCTCCTCCTCCCCCTCACCTCTGTCTTGGCTCCGCAACTGAAACTGAATCATCCCTTTAGACTCTGATCCCATGACTCACGCACAACTAAGAGGACGTTGCTGTTACTAAGACACTGCAGCTGAAACGTTGTGCGCCATCTCCAGAGTCACTTACAACATCCGGATTTGTCTCCACAAGACTTGATTCTGCCAGGGTGACAGGATCTCGATTTGTCCTAAGCTTCCTCTTTTTGTTTTTGTTTTTTTTGGCATTCTGGGACTCATAACATGTCTATCTTATTTACTGTTATTGTCCCAAAGCACATCATTGAGTCTAGCATAAAGTAAGTGCACAATATCTTTTTGAAACAATTTAGTCACATGAATGGGTCTTTCTGCTCAGCCTTTAAGATGCAGTTTAAGTACCAATTCCTCCAGAAATCTTTTCCTGACCACCCTTGCCCCAAGACTTAGATAACCCCCTGCCTTCTGTTCCCTCCTATATGTCTCTTTCACTGCCTATATCACATCTGACCCTTCAGACATTAAGCAACTTATGAAGCTAGAGTTACCGTTCGTTCAGCACTCACACGTCCAGGTATGGTGATATGTGCTTTCACATACACTGACTCACTTAATCCTCACTAAAACCCATGACCAAAGAAGAAACTGAGGCTCAGACAAGCAAAGTCAACAGTCTGTCAAGTAGAAGAACTGGTGTATTAGTCAAGATTCTCTACAGAAATATAACTAACAGAATATATAGATATTTACATATACATATCTCTAGTTATATAGAAAGACATATAGATAATGATAGGATGTGTATACATATTAATGTATATTGGTATCTATGTACCTACCTACCTACCTGGCCACATACAGAGAGAGCAGGAGAGAGAGAGATTTAATAAATTGGCTCACATGTTTGTGAGGGCTGGTAAGTCCAAAATCTATACAGCAAGCCAGCAGACTGAAAGTTCAGGTAATAGTTCACGGTGCAGTCTTGAATCTGAATTCTACAGGTCAACAGGTTAGAAATTCAGGCCGAATTTTTACAATGCATTTCTAAGGCAAAATTCCCTCTTCCTCGGGGAACCTCACTCTCTACCCGTAAGGCCTTTAGTTTATTGGACCAGGCTCACCCATGCGATAGAAGACAATCTGCTTTACTCAAAGTCACCTGATTGAAATATTATTCACATCTAAAAAAATACTTTCACAGCAACATGTAGACATGTTTTATCCTTGGTGCTTGACCTACCCAAGTTGACACATAAAATTAACTATCACAGTCTGGCCTGAAAGCCAGGTTTGACCTGGAAGTTTCTGCCCTTAATCACTATATTTCTCTGCTCCCCTGAGGACAGTGTGTGCCTCAGTCATCTCTATATCTCCAGTGCCTAATGTTGAATCTACTAAGGAGTAGACCCCTGGCGAATAGTTATTGAATAAGCAAATGAGCCTACACTGAAATAGTGCTCTGGAACTATAAAAGGAGTTTGGAAAGAAGTAATGAGTGAGTCTGGTATTAGGGACTGAATATACTGAAATTTTAAAAAGAAAAATATAACAGATATATAATTCACCCAATACTAGAGACAAAGTGAGGTTTATAAATTAAGAACTGGTAAGAACAAAACAAAGAAGTGAAACAGATTGTAGATGTTCTGATTCTAGAAGTAGTAAGAGAAAACTAAACCCAGACACAAAAATAAAAAAAAAAAATGAGAACAAAGGGAAATCATTAAGTGGCTCTTAGAAGTAGCCTAGTAGGTAAAGCTCTGTAAATCCCTCTGTGAAAATCAGTTTTTATTCTATTTAGACTGCCCCCAAAATATTACTGTTGATAAGATGCAAAACATCAGATGGTCACGTATCAGCTCCTGTGCAACATTACAACTTTCTAGCAAAATCCAAATACATCAGCCAACAAAGCTTAGGTACTGCTGTTAAATAATATCAAAGATCTTCAGGGAAAAAAAAAAAAGATAAGATAAATGGAATATTAGCCCCTGAGGAGACACATTGAATGATGAAAGTTATTGTCAACTCAAATCAATGGAGACAGTAGATCACAGAAGCCCCAAATGCCTGAGCCAAATATTCTTTCTGATCTATTTGAGTACAGGAACTCAGGGGAGCATGCGAAAAGAATTTCAACTAAATGTATCATTAAAAGTATTATGCTGGCAGATGGCTTATGTTTAAAAAATTGGCCATGACTCACAGAACCGCAAACATGCACAAGTCAAACTTTCTCCCTGTACTGGATTCCAAATTTAAATTAGAAATTTATTGCACTTTTCTTATCCCTTGCCCATATTAATGGCACAAATAAAAGAAATGTTGCTTTCTTGTTAATTGAGGTCAATAAAACACTGTGGCCTACTTAAGTCAATGTCTAGAGCATCTTAAGTCAACCACAGAAGTAGAGACAAAGTAGTTCCTTGCATAATTATCACTGCTTTCATCCTTTTATCAGAGACAATCTAAGAGCAGATATTCTGGCTCGGTTAAAACCAAGCCATGGCAACAGTCCAGAGATACAAAATGAGATTAATGCCAGCCAAGGAGCCAGGCAACAAATGTCCATGTTCCGATAAGTACAAAATTTATAAGCTGACAGTATCTACTAATTATATTGCCTCCTCCAGTGTTTTATCTCCTTTCATTAAAGCTTGTATTATGGAAATTAATTAGCAAAGATTGGCTTCCTAATCTCTATTGGACACAGGACAGTTAACAAAAAATTGTTAGAATGATTAAGGAGAAGACCACTCCCTTTGAAAGGTACCATTTTTCCTCCTCGTGTGCCTTTTCAGTGCTCTGGGGGGTGGTTAACCCATAGGCGTGACATTCTTTTCACCTTTTTTGTGAATTTTTTTCCAGTCTTCATTTCTCCACATTTCAGAGACTGGAACCCTTAGGGAATACCTCAAGCTTCTCCAGTCTTAATGTCATACTCAGGAACACCCCAAAAGAATATCATAGTCTTTCACCTCCATCCAACAATCTTTTGCTTTAATATAAGATCTTCTTGACTTGCCTAGCACTATTAAAGATGCCACTGTCCTTTCATGTGATTGGTCACAAACATTCAGGTCATCCTTGTTGACTTTTGCTCCTTCCCCTACCACATCCAAGGTGTCACCAGGTTCCATTGGTTCTACCTCTATTACAACTGTTGTATCCGTACCTCACCATCATTACTGCTAACATTTAAAAGGTACCAATATATTGACATCTAATTGAAGAGTTATTTTTTTCTGTATACATTGGTAGGTCATTTTCATTCACTAATTCAATACCTTTGTAATCAAAAGAAATAGCCCCTGTTAACAATGGTGTTTTATAAGATTCTATGTGTTCTAATGTGTTCACATAACTGGTTTGGGTACATTCATAAACACTGTGTGAGAGTATTGTGCTCTTTGACAACTTTTTCTTATAGCTACAAATATGTACACAGCCTATTCATTTTTCACATTTAATGGCAATGTATGACATCACTGCTCCGTTACACTAGCTAACCTTTCAGTGTGCTCCAGACTATGTAAAAGTCCCAGTATCTGTCTCTGTGACTGAGGGGTCTCCTGCACCCCACCTCCAACTGTTATAAGCCATGCTGACTATACCCATGACTAGTAGGAAGTGCTAAAGAATTAGCATCACCTTGGAAAAAGCTGAGGCCTATGACTCTTAGGAATTAAGAGTATCAATACAACATCCCTCAAGTGGCATAATTCTGAGGTGTATCGTGTCATTTTCACACTTTTCCCATGGAACAGTTTCACCCTCAGTTTATCCTAGCTTCCTCAGTAATATACCCTTTGCTGGCCTCCTCCCCTTCCCTGTCTCACGTCTGTACTGGTATCCTCCTGGTATCCCTTTCACCTCCCAAATAAACTAATGTTACTTCAATCCTAGTCTGGATATGTTTCCTATGAAAATTGAAGCTAAGACTATATTGTATTATCAGTATTTTAACAATTTCCCAAATATATCAAATTTTTGTTATTTCTGATTTGTTATAGATTATGTAGCCGTAAACACCTTAGTAAAAGGAGGCCCTTTTCCCTTTTGAGTCACTTTGTTCAGTAATGTTTTCAAAAATGAGATTCCTGGGTCAACGTATATCTATAATTATCCATGGTTTTTGAATTGCATCATTACCAGACATTGCATATTGGAAAGATTGTAACAAGTTCTAAACTACCAGAAAACTCTGTGTGTTCCAGTAATTATAGCCTCCGTGTAGGGTTTCATGAGTTTTACATTTTTGTTAATTTAGTAAGTATGTGGTGATACCCACCCATTCCTCCCAGTAGAATCTAAATTCCTTGAAGGCAGGAAGAGTGTTTTATTCACTGGTACATCCCCATTACCTTGTATATAATTGGCACTCACTAAACTTTTATGAAATGAATTAATTATTGAACCTTCTTTATTTCTATTGGCATTTCTTTGATTATCATTATGGACTAGTAGACATTTCTGAGGTAGCAAACAGGGCAATAGGTAGAGTAAGTATTCTTTTTATTCCCTCAACTAAACTCAAATTAGATCATGCAACAAAATAAATCTAGAAAAACTAGGTGAGAGATGATCTTATAAGGAAATATACATAATGTAATTATCTTTCACAGAAAGAACTGAATCAGGAATTTTTTAGCCCTGTTCTGTTTTCTTGTTAATACTCAGTATCTCCCACATTCTTTGTATAGGACAATTAAAAAATGTCCTTAAAGTTCCTTTGCAGTCTTAGGCAGACTTGGGAGTGACTTGGGGTTATTGTGTCACTACCACATACTCTCCTGTCTCAGTATGACCCCTCGGCTGACTCCTAGCAGTCTCACAAGAAGCAAGACGTTGCAAAATAAGAACATCCCAAAAAAGCAAGAGTCTTTTCTCTCAAAGTTCCAGAAAAATAGAATTCTCATCTTGGGTTAGTCACTATCTCCAGCACATTTTATTGGGGATAGAGTTCATTTTATCAGTTCAGGCTCAAACATGACGACAGACAACCATCCAGCAAGAAGGCTGCCTAGGGTCCAGATTGAAATTAACAGGCTGAGGCCAAATAGCTAAAAATTAGACTCTGGGGAAAATAAAAGTTGCAGAGATAAGAGCACAGCCAAGAGACTAGGTAGAGTTAAGAGTAGATGAGGAGGCATCAAGGGTCAAGGCTCACAATACTGAGGATGGTCAAGCCAACAGGGCACAAAGGAAAGGTATTCACTTTTTTATGTATCCACTATGTTCTAAGAATTTGTCTTGGTTCTGGAGATATAGCAGTATAGAATACACACGTGCATCCTGACCTCATAGAGTGTACATTCTCACTGGGATGTCAGGCAACAACCACATATGTAGACAATTAAATTAAAATAACTACAAGGTTGAATACAGCTACGAAGGAAGCATATAAGAATTTTTTGTTTATCTTTATTTTATATTTATGAGAATAATAACAGAGAGGAGTCTGGATATTACAATCATGGATAGCTTCTCTGAGGAAGTTACAATTATGCTGACCTGAAGTGATAGAATAAATAAGCCATGTAAAAAATGAAAAAGAGTGCATTCCATGGAGAAGAAATGTCAGGAGTCTTGAAGCAGGAAAAAGTTGTGCATATTCAAGAAATGGAAAACAGACGGTGTAGCTAGAGCTCTGTGGGTAGGAGGGAGACTGGTAAAGATGAGGCAAGGATTATGTAGGTGAAGGCCTACATATGCAGGGATTGTAGACGCTGATAATAAGTTGGAATTTCATTTCAAGCACAACAGAAAATCATTAGAAAATTCTGAGTTTAGTAACATGATCATAGTTGCATTTCTAAAGATGACTCTATGCATTTCGCCACTACAACAAAAATACCATGAAATCTGGCAGTTTATAAACAACAAACATTTATTTCTCACAGTTCTGGGGTCTGGGAAGTCCAAGATCAGGGTGCTGGCAAATTTGGGATCTGGTGAGAAACCTCTTCGGGATTCTAGACTGCCATCTTCTCACTGTGTTTTCACATGGTGGAAGGGGCAAGGGAGTTCTCTGCGGCCTCTTTTATAAGGTCGCTAATCCCATTCATAAGAGCTCTACCCCCATAACCTAATCACCCCTCAAAGGCCCCCACCTCCTAATACAATCACCTTGGGGGTTAGGTTTTAACACATGAATTTAGAGCAGACATAAATTGTCAATATGTAGTGCTCTGCCTACTGCATGGAGAATGGATTGGAAGGCAGGTGAGAAGGGAAGGAGGAAGACCAAGTAGAGAAAAAGGAAAAGAGGCATATTCAAAATATATCCTGGAGGTATTATATATCCATATCTATATACACACACCTATATACACACATATGTGTATAAATAAGTTTACATATAAATTTATATAAATATAAGTAAATTTATATAAATATATACAGATACATATACACATACACTACATATATATATACACACATACACTATATATATACACACACACACACACACACACACACACATGCACACACAGATATCTATACACATACACTATACACACACACACACATTCCTAGACTCCACACCACTCAAACTAATCCAGTGATGTGGAGTCTAGGAATGTGTATATGATGGTGCCATCTATGGAGAAGAGTGGTACTAGTTGGCGGGAGTAGAGATGAACTGACTTGGGGAGGCAGGCACCAAGCATAGTTTGGTAAGTTTGAGATATCTGTGACATAGCTAAGTGGAGATGTCAAGAACACAGCTGGATATGCAAGTCTGGTGGTTAGATGAGGGTCACATTCTAAAAATGTATCTTCATCATAAAGATGAGGATGAAGAAGTCTGCTTGGGCTGCCATAGCAAAATACTACAGACTGGGTGGCTTACACAACAAAAGTTTATTACCTCACAGTTCTGGAGACACCTTCTCTCTGTATCCTCACATGGTCTTTCCTCTATGAATGCTTCCTGGCATCTAAATTTCCTCTTCTTATAGGGGCAAGAGTCAGATTGGGTTAGAACTCACCCTAATGCCCTCATTTTAATTGAATCCCTCCTAAAGGGCATACTTCCAAATACAGTCATACGAATGGTTAGGACTTCAACATATGACATTTAGGGGTCACAATTCAGCCACTGTGAGTAAAACACTTCAGGAAACAAATAAATTCCAGACTGAACCCTAAGGACCCCAATATTTAGAAGAGGAATTTCCATCAAAGGGATTAAATTAGGGGCACCTGGGTGGCTCAGTCGGTTGGGTGTCCAACTTCGGCTCAGGTCATGATCTCACAGCTCGGGAGTTCGAGCCCCACGTCGGGCTCTGTGCCGACAGCTCAGAGCCTGGACCCTGCCTCGGATTCTGTGTCTCCCCCTCTCTCTCTACCCCTCCTCTGCTCATGCTCTGTCTCTCTCTGTCTCAAAAATAAATAAACATTAAAAAAGTCACTAAATTATGCATCCAGTGAGACAACCAGGAGAGGATGGTGTTATAGAAGCCAAGATGGATAAAGTTTCAAGTAGGGAGTATCCAACACTGACAAAGGATGCTCAAAGACTGAATAAAATGGGATTGAGATGTGTCCTTTGGATTTGGTGACAAGGAATATGTTTGTTATTTTGACTAAACCAGTTTTAATCGAGTGGTGGGGCAGAGAGATAACTGCATTGGGTTCAATATGTAATATGAGATGATAAGACAAGAATAAAGACAAGAAACTTGTCTCTTTTTTATAATTATTAAAACTTTTATCCTAAAGATGATAATTTTTTATGGTAACAAAAATGGTGAAGCAAAAATAGAAGTGTTGACAATCGACTCAATAATTAAGCCTTGAGAAAGCAACTGAGGATGGGATCCACAGTTCAAGTGGAGGAGTCGGTCTTTGTTAAGAGACAGTCATCTTTTTCTGTTGTAATGGAAGGGGGAAAAAACAAGGAAATAGCTACAGATTGTATTTTTATAGGCCATGCCTCGGATTGTTTCAGTTTCCCAGTGAAGTCTGATATAATGTCATCAGTCAGGAGTGAGGGTGGGAACGGTATGGGTGAGAATTGATGAGAAAGGAAAGTACATGGAAACTTGAAATACCTGTCTATAGATGGCATTTAGTCTCCCCACGTCTATTTCACACCTTGTGGGCTCTTACTTGTGGTGCTTTCCTGTGGGGCACCGAAACTCCGCAAATGGGTCTTTGGGGCCAACTAAGTAGAGAGGAAAGCTTGATTGAAAGCCTTTAAAACAAGTAAGGTAATGAAATTTTTTAAAAAACTTTATTACATTCAAAAACAGTAATTTCAAAAGCAATTAAATTGAAAACCACATTTATTGAGTTAACAAATCATGAGTTAAAAACAATTTAATTTTTAAAGACTTTCATTGAGTTCAAAAAATAGTGAAACTATTTTATTAATTTAATTGTTTTGAAGTCAATGTTTTGGAACTCAATAAAAGTGTTTTTATTACTTTCATTTCCCTAAGCCTTCCTCCCTACCCAGTGAGGTCCGCTTTGCCAACAGAGCTGTCCCAATTGTAGACAGGGCAGACTCTATCTATGAAGGTAACATTTCTCATGTCCTTTTCTGACTTTTACATTTCCTTTTCTATCTTATTTTCCAAAAGTCTCGTTTGTTGTTTAGCCTATTTTGACCTCTATCATATGCTACGTGTGTGTGTGTGTGTGTGTGTGTGTGTGTGTGCGTGCGTGTGTGTGTGTGTGTGTTAAATGTTATCAGTCAGGGTCCATTCAGGTAACATACAGAAACCACATTGGTACTTTCATTAAGAAAAGTCTAATATAGATAATTGGTAAGTAGTTAAACACGGCTAACTACTAGGGGAGGTAAAAGAGGACTCTAAGCCTGAGGGAGATGGAACATGGAAGGAACTCAGAAACTTAGAAGAGGCCCTCCCCAAGATAAGATTTAGACCTTCAAAGGGAGGAATATGACTATACAGGGGCATATAGCATGCCAGTGGGGAGAAAATTGCCGGAGGCCAAAAGCTACAGCTGAAACTCAGAGGCAGTAGAAACTGGCTGGAGAGCACAGGCCACAGCTGAACTGTGAGGACTGTCGCTGTGGTGGCAAAAAACCATGCCAAAAGTGGATCACTGCAGAACAGTGAAGGCTACTAAGGTTAATGCTATCTGTATCCCTGACACTAATCCCAGTGGAAAACAGCACAGAGAAAGATGGCTCCTTCCTCCTTCTGGAGACCTGCAGTGTCCCTCCAGTGCCCTCTATTGGTACAGCCTAACAACAAGCCAGCCAGCAGAGAAGAAACCTCTGCATAGTCCAGCTCCAGCATCATAAAGGAGAACAAAGAGGTGTGGACTCAGAGATGAGTGAATATAAATTAATAACTGTCACATTAAGCTATTGCTGGCCTCTCCAAATCCATTCCACTATGCTCTTGTCATTTGGGGGCTGAGGCTCAGGTTCTCCTCTGTCAGATGACATATAGACCAAAGATTCTTAGGGATTAAAGAACCATCTAGTGTCACTACCTCCCACCTCCATTTAAACATGAGTAAAACTGATATTTAGGTAAAATGAAAAGCCCAGTAGCTCACTTTTGGTATTAGCACAGCAGATTTTCTGATCCCCAGCACTGTGGTCTTTCCAATGATCTTCTCTTCCTCCTCTGGTAACTTGACATTGTTTAAATACCATCTAATATGTTTATACCCCTCTGTCAATATTAGTAGTGCTTTCAGTCATCCACTTAGAACAGTAAATCTAACTTTTACAAACAAAAAGGTACAAAACACACTTTGTAAATCTTTTGGGAAATTTCCAATAGCTGCAAGGAAAAGCTGTCTTTGTGTTACATCCAAACATGTTTGTCAACTTTGGAAGGGGAAAATAAAGTTTTCATAAAAAGACACTTAGCTAGACAGATGAGAGTTGTTAGCCTAGTTAAGAAGTAATCTTAAGTGGTTTCATGTAAATTATTTTCAATGTACAAGGAACTTCAAGAGTGAGTTACACAGCAGCTAGCAATGGTTACTATGGCTGCAAGAGTCAACTTGATCCTAGTTGGTGAATGGGAGGTGATGTTGAATGTTTGCCATTGTGTGCTTCCTGGAGGGATTTTAAGCTGTTTCAAAAACCAAGAGGGAAAACAGGGAAAGAATAAGATTCAGGGCTTCAGCAGGTGTGTCTGCAAACAGAAACAGAATTTGCTGAGGAAAGCTACTTCTGGTGCTCATTAGCAGAGAGGCAAAAGGGATACACTGCCTTGATAAAACAGCCAGGATGAAAGCATGCCTACAGGGGTTTTTGAATACCCAGAAGCAGCTGATCTGAGCCAAAATGGAAGCAGGGAAGCAAGCCAAGGTGACAAAATTTCATACTGAGGCTGCTCTGTCCCCATGAAGACCAGATCCTTGTGTCAGCTCAGCTGGGAAAGGCCTTTGATTCTACGCAGTCACTGAAAGCAGATGTCTGATTGGGGTGGGTAGGGTTCCCTTTGCAGGAAGAAGTAGACAAATTCAGGTGGAAGGGAGAGCCCTGGGAAGTCTCGCTTCTCCCCTGTTCAGAGAGAATCCTGTTTCTCCCTAGGTATATGTTCAGGAGGTCTTTGTGGAAAAAGCAAGGGCTTTGGAATTTAGACAGATCTGGATTCAAATCCAGGCTCTACAAATAATTTACTGTCTCAGAGTTCAATTTCCTTGTGGACAAAGTATGTACTTGCAGGTCTATATAGAGATTAAATAAGATATAGATGTAAAGGACATAGTTCCACCTAGTTCGAAGCCTGGTGTATCAGTGCTTATAAACCTCTAATATTTGGCTTTCCATCTCTCCTGCTTGGGGAACAGGCTAGATTGGGCACAAACACACATGAGCCTCCATTGTACTCCCATCCTAACCCAATTTCCATGGCCATTTCCCACCCGCCTAGCATAAAAGATAGAGAGCTTGCATTATTAGTGAGACAAAACAGACTATTATAAGAAAACAACAAAGATAAAAGTCTCGAAGTAATAAAAGCATCTAAAACTAATACTCAAACATGAAATGCTAAATAAAAATAATGGTCTTAAGCTGATCTTTTTTTTTTTTTTACAGGGCCTACCAAGAGGTTAAATTAAATAACAAAACACACTTAAAGAGTAAAAATGATAAAATTTTCCATAAAATAAATAGAATATGTAAATAAATCAATAAAACTTAGAAAGTTAAGGAAAAGTAAAATGTCTCATCAGTAAAATGATACGCTAAGGATAGTGCCTAGGAAAACGAAATAAAGAATTTGTGACAAAACCCAATGTAATGTAAAAATACACAGAAACCAGCTTAGGATCAAACCTATCTGGATAAAAAGGCTTTTTCACATGGAGGACTGAGGCACATCTTAGCAAAGGGCACACTACAAGGGCTGTATCTAGCCCAAGGTGATGGCCCAGTCAGTGAAGGAATGATTCTGAGCACAATGCACACTATGACAGTGGGAATACAAGTTAGTACTATTTTAGGGCCATTCCTATTAAGGGCTGAGTTTAGGTCCTGGCAAGAGATAGACCTGGGTTCATATCCTGGCCCCACCACTTACAAGTTGTGTGAATGGGGACAAGTTATATAATCCCTCTATGTCTCAATTTTCTCATCTATAAAACATGGATACCAATAGTGTCACCATCATAAGGTAGTTGCAAAGATCAAATGAGATGATCCATTTAAAGAGGTGAGTGTACCCTGTCACAATAGAATGACCTCAATAAATGACAGGGGCTCCTCTTGCTATTATTAATTCAGAAAACAGAAAGAGTGCAGGCCAGGTGGAGCCCTTTAGGAGACAACACACAGTGCCCTGAGCAGCTAATCAGACTGGCCAATGATATTATGGGGATAGGAACAGGCAAGAAAACGTATGCCCAACACAGGCATCTTCAGCATCCGAGGAAAGGAGGAAAGTGACAAATGCCACATCGAATGTGAAGGAAATAATAAGTAAGTGTACATGAGACACTCACCCCCATAAGTGTCATAAAACACTACAGGATCAATATGAACAATTTTGGAGTTCCTACAGATTAGTTACGGAGAGAGCCAGAAACATCACGTTTTGTCATTTCTATCATGGTCACATTTGTGTCCCTGGCCTACTGCAACCTGGGGAAACATGCTGTGAGAGCAACAGCAGAGTCCAAGGATCCACATGGAGGAAGACTAGGGGTGAGAAGCTGCAGGCCACCAGAAGGTCCCTATATAATTGTCCTTCTAATAATGGAGTTCTCTGCAGGAAGTCCTTGAGGATTAAGTCCCATGTAGTTATGCCCAAGACGGAAAACATCTGAGCAGAAAGCTCAATTGTTACTGACATCTTTAACACAACAGAGAAAGGTTTCCAACGATCTACCAAAAGATCACCAGTGAATTCCCTGTAAGGCCCCAAAGGTAAGCCAGTACACAAGAGACAGCTATGCCAAATTCACCCTAAAAGAGATAAGCCTACTTATATGTGTATACCAAAGGAACTTTATGTTACAGGGATCACTTTATTGTAGATTAGTTATAATCTCAGTAAGGCACATAGGCAGCGTTCCAAGGTATGATCCTTTTATTTTTATTTATTTATTTTTTAATGTTTATTTACTTTTGAGAGAGAAAGAGAAAGAGAGACAGAGCACTAGTGGGGGAGGGGCAGAGAGAAAGGGAGACACAAAATTGGAAGCAGGCTCCAGGCTCCGAGCTGTCAGCACAGAGCCTGACGCAGGGCTCGAACCCACGAACCATGAGATCATGACCTGAGCTGAAGTCGGACACTTAACTGACTGAGCCACCCAGGCGCCCGCCCCAGGTATGATCCTTTTAAATATTATTAATTCAAATTATTTTTTCCTTTAGGGTTTTTTTCCTATGTCATTTTTTTTCCTTTTTAAATCAAGTACATGCACACACACGGAATTACACACATATTAAGTGTGCAATGAATTTTCACTAACCAGATACACCCACAACCATCACAAAGATCAAGATATGCACTTGAGGAAGCACTCCAATAGTTCCCTTCATGCCCTTTCCTGGTTGCTACTCTTGCAAAGATCTTCCTGAATTTCTAATAGTATAGACAAGCTTCTGCTGTTTCTGTACTTTATATAAACGCAATCCAACAATATGCATTTTTCTTCTTCATGACTTCTGCTCAGAAGTATGTTTTGAGATTTCTCCACATTGCTGTGAAAAACTGTAGCTCATTCATTCTCACTGCTGTCTGGTATTCCATTGTGTGACTATGCATTTATCCACTCTAATGTTGATGGATATTTGGATTGCTCCCAGTTTGGGGCTATTATGAATAGAACTGCTATAAACATTCTTGCACATGTCATGTAGTGATTGTATGTATACATTTTTTTGTTGATTATTTACCTAATAAAGGAATTTCTAAAGGTCATGGGATTCTTTAGGTTTATTTAATATTTCCAAAATTGGTAACATTGAGTAAATCTTTTACCTAAAAAAAAAAAAAGGATTGAAAAAGCTTACTGAAGTGTGGGCATGCATGCATGATCTTCCCTTAAAGAATCTGTAACAACATTTAGGGTAAACTCTGCTTCAAGATTGTAAATTAGCTGAAAGAAACAAGCCTTAGAGGGCTTATTTTGAAAATTCAAACAAATTCACTCACTCCAAAATGTCTTAAAGATCACGTGTTTTTTTTTAACGTTTATTTATTATTAAGACACAGAGCATGAGCATGGGAGGGGCAGAGACAGGAGGAGACACAGAATCCGAAGCATGCTCCAGGCTTTGAGCTGTCAGCACAGAGCCCAACGCGGGGCTCGAACTCACAAACCGTGAGATCATGACCTGAGCCAAAGTCGGACACTCAACTGACTGAGCCACCCAGGAGCCCCAAAGATCACGTTTTAATGTCCATGTGTATTATGAGTAGCCACACGTTAAAAACATTGACACACTGATGGGCATCCACTCTATGTTGCCATACTAAAATTACAAGAAGACTGAATTTGCTACTTGGTTTCTTAATTTTTCCCAAGACTTGAGTGGACCATATCCATATCATTTCTTCATCTTTTTTTAAAAAATTATGTTTGATGAGCCTGTTAACTATATGAAAGGGAAGAGAACACTGAAGAAACTCTGTTTAAGTCTTTTTACTGAAACTACTTTTCCCACATCACTTAAAATATGTCCAGTCTGATTAAAAACGAGAAAGGTTCTTAAAATTGTGGAGCTGCAAGGATTTGATGGGAATTAACTCAATAGTATTTTTAGTAACATAAACATTGCATCTGGGAAATAAAATTCTCCCTATGTTCAAAATATGATTAGCAATGCCCATATCCCGAAGGAGCACTTCCGGTCTGAGTAAGAAAGGACCATGCAGCTCAGGCAGCTTCACCAGTACTTATGGTTTTGCCATTTTCAGTAAACTTCTCATACTGCTTCCTAGAATCACACACCCTCAGAGCATGAAGTTCTGTTACAGATGACCTCTAATCTACCTCCCTCCTCCATTCTTATTTTACAGATGAGAAAATTGAAATCCAGAGAGATAAAGGAATTTGTCCAAGCTCAACCAGTATGTCATTAGCAAATCTATGTTGACAAAACTATGACTAGACCCCAGGTCTCTTTCCCTACCACACTTTTATACTGACTCCATGTGTAAGTATTAATTACTCCTTTTACTATGGTGGATAACAAGAGCATATCCAATATTCCGGATATGATACAACGTCTGTGCCTAATTAAACATTCCTTGTCATATCAGAAAAGGCCCCATATGAACTTAAGTTACTCATCACACATGCACTTTAGTAAGGCAACCCAGTAAACATTTACTCACTTACGCTTCATTCGTTCAGCAAATACACTGAACATCAATTATATGCAAGACATTGTACTTAGAACTTGGAAGAAAAAACAATCAGCCAGTATATCTAACCTTGACGAATTTACAGATTAGTTGTGACTACCATCAAAAAACAAATAGCAGACCAAGGAGGTGAATTTATACTAAGAATATATGCAAGCTTTTATGGGGGTCACAGTCCAAGGAAGCAGACACCAAATCTGTCTGGCAAGGAAAGGAATAATAGAAGGTTTCACTGAGCAACTAATGCTTAACTTGAATAATAAAGGATGAGTAAGAAAGAAGCTTGCCAAGGGAAAAGGATAATAGGAAAGAAGGAATGGAAACCATATTCATGACAGAGGTGACATCCTCTAAATCTCAGCACATGTGAGATCATAATGTATTAAACTGGCAGAATAGACATCATCCAAATGCCTGGAGGAGAGGGTACACATGAGGAAGTACGCATGGGATGATCACAATGTGCTTTATATGTCATACTATGGAGTTTGGATTCTATCCCATAGATAATGCAGGACCCCTGGAGCATTTCAAGAGGTGGACAGGACCCAATTTTCATTTTAAAAAGATCACTTTAGCTGTACTATATACATTCATAGGTTAAAAAAATAATAGTAAGTCGGAGACCAGTTGAGGAGAGCCAAGTGAGATATGATAGTGGCTTGATCCAATATAAACGAAGTGGTTATTAAAAGTGGGCAACACATACAATGAAGACACTTTACTAGGAAAGTAATGGCAGCTTAGCTCTAAAACACTATTTGGAATATTTTTATATCTCCTTTGACAACAACCTTGTAAAAACATTTCTTAATCTCATCTTTGTTGTCCTTTCCTGAAACATACCTAATAGCATGAGACCACTACTCATTCCCTATCCCCATCTCCACTGGGAAATCTTCCAAAAGCTGAGTGGGGAAATACTCAGGATAGGTCGCTATTGATCTTGATCTGCCCCATGTCTTTTTATAAAAATCCATGGGTGGTTTCTATAGTGAAAAGAGCATAAGATTTTGAATGAAGTGACCAAGGTTCAAGTCCCTGATTCACTATTTGGTTATTTTATGACGTTGACTAACATAGCTCTCTGAGGCACTGAATATATAAAATGGAACTACTGTGTATTCCTACTTAAGTCACAAGATTCTTGTGGGGATCAAATGAAATTAAAATGTTGTACGAAATCACTCTGAAAACTGTAACATGCTATTTGCATTTTAGTTACTAGCATATATATCACAGATTACATCCCTGAACAGGAAGCAATTGATAGTAATTCTTGCCCTCCACCAAAGACATAAATGACAAAGCAATCACCACAAATCTGAAGAGCCTCTACATTCTTCTCAATTCTTCCATTACCACCATATGACCTGATTCAAAACCTAAGAGCAAATTCCTGCTAGATTCTCAGTGCTACCTTGTTCTCCCAGAAACCTCAGCAGCAGAGATTCGAATGGCTTTCATGTGACTTGCCATCATCGCTCACAAAAAATTACAAAGAAACCGTTCACTTTTCTTAAAAGCAACGTTCTCTTCCTCGTATGTCTTTAGGCTTAGTGTGTCAAACTGGGGAGCAAATGAAGTCATGAGCCCATGCTATCTCACGCATTATAGCCACCAACATCAGAAGCCACTCCAACACACCTGAAATTTATGCCACCTACACATTCTGAAATGCAGTGGTAGTAACTCTAGACACATTGCCTGGATCTCCATCACGGTCAACCATGACCAGTCTGCATCTGCACATGGTGGAGATCAGGACTGTAGACAGTAACACCGAAGCAGCACCACCCAAGAAACAATGGTGGCTTGAGGAGAAAGGACAGTTGAAGCAACCTAATTGTCTTTGTGCTGGTCAAATTCCAAGCTATCGAATAAAGGATTTGTCTACACAGAGTGGATTTTACACAAGTTTTGCAAATTTTACCTCAATAAACCCAGTATTCTCTGATGAGAAATACTCCCTTTCATTCTTTCCAAGACATGTGAAATGACAGGAAAATGCCTGGCGTGTAGTACAAGATCCATAAATATGTATTTGTTGTTGATTGATATCCAGGATTACTCAAAGTCTGTATAGGACTCAACTAGAACAGCCAGTAGTATTAACACAAACCATTCTTCAGAAGGTTTTTTTTTTAGAAACTGTCTCTAAGATGCCAAATAATGGGTGTGGCAGACAGTTTTGGTTTATTGCCCAGCATCCATTTCCTAACCTTCATGGTAACAGTATCCTCAACTTTCCCCACTGGATGGTTTGTATAGGATTAACCTTACTCTCAAGCTCCACAGGTAAATTCTGAATGGCTTAAGCCAGTTAGCATCTTCCAAACATTTGAGCACAACGTTATTAATGGAAATGGCAAGACACATGCATCCTCTCTACTGAACAAGGAAGCATGTCCCTAGAGAGTTGCTCACAATCATCTGCAACCTCAAAAATAACTAGCCTTAGGAAATAAACCAGGTCCTTGATGATCCTGTTTGGTGACTGAATCAGACTACCTAAAGTTCACGGTTTCTCTGAATTTATCAGTTACCTGAGTGTAAAAATTCCTTTGTTAACCAATTTTGAATTAGGTTATATGTCATTTCCAGCCCCAAACATCCCCATTTACACTCTGGCGATTGTGAAATGAAATTGAAACTGGTACTCAGGCTAAGATTTATTTTCTGAGTGACACAACTGAAAAAAAAATAACAAAGTCTCTGCCTAAATACTTTTAAATCCATGGGGTAATCTCTGAAACCTTAGGATACCACCAGGAGGAACTAAAGTCCTTCTCATACCCTCTGGTGAATTATTTCTTCAACTATTACTTAGTAATAGATCTTAAATTGTTTCCAGCATGCAATTCTGGGAGTCTGAGACAGATTCCATTGCTCATAATGCACTAACCTGAATGTACTTCATTCACATCACTAACTTCCTTAAAAGAGTCCTCTATACATGTTACAACACTGTGAAGGTATAAATTAGGGTCACTCTTAAGTTACAGATCCATGGAAGGGAATTACTGGACACCCAAGGCTATTCCTGGAGGCATATATGACCCTGGGCTATTTGCAGTTAGGCTGAGGAAGAACTGGGGATGACTGCCATTTCCCTGGATATCTGACTTAGGTGCACAACTCCACAAGCAGAACCTCTTAAGAAGCACAATCAGAGTCTCCTACCTAACAAGAATAAGGCAGGCCCCTGCGTTTTTGTAACAAAACCTTTCCCATGGAAACTTTTGGTTACTAAAGCATATGGTCCCATTTCCAGTGATTTACACAGAATATCTAAACTGTAGGAACCCAGTCTTGATTTGACTATCTTGTTCTTGCCAAAATCTTAGCTAAATGATACTGACACAAGAATTGACAGGTTAATAGAATTTCATCGATTTCACAGAATCAAAATCAAGTCTAAATAAAAATGGAGTGGGAGAGGGGCGCCTGGGTGGCTCAGCCAGTTAAGCGTCTGGCTTCAGCTCATGCTGTGATCTCACAGTTCATGAGTTTGAGCCCCACGTTGGGCCCTCCACTGACAGTGCAGAGCCTGGTTCAGATCCTCTCTGCCTCCCTTGCTCACTCACTCTCTCTCAAAAATAAGTAAACATTTTTTAAAAATGGAGTGGGTGATAAAGCAGCATAATCCAAGAAGAAAAAATGGGGGGACTAGTCAAGTAATTTTGAGGTAATTCTTTACATGGCAAATGACTCGTGATAGATCTTTAAACTATATACCAAAATAAATTCTAGATGAACCAAAAGAACAAATGTAAAAAACAAAACTTCAAAATGAATGTATAGATGAATAATTAATCTCTCAGTAAAGGACAACTTTTTAAATATAAAAGTAATGGAGGACTTTGCAAAAAAAAAAAGGACAAATTTGATTACCTAAAAATTTAACACCTTCGTATGCCAAAAAAAGATTTAAGGGAAATAACAGGTTGGTAAGAAAATTCTCAAAAAAGGAAATATCTTAATATATTTAATAGACAAATTGCTCTTAACAAAAGAAAACCTACCCATGCTCTAATAGAAAGACAGGTACAAAATGGAAGGAAATTCACACAACAAAAATAAATGACCCCAAAGTACTCCTATCAGAATGGCTAAAATAAAAAAAAAAAAAATAGTGACAACATCAAATACTGGTGAGGGACCAGAGATACCAGGTCATTCCCACATTTATGGCAGGAATATAAAATGTTACAACCACTTCAGAAACTGACAGCATCTCACAAAACTAAACATGAGCTAATCATACAACTCAGCAGTTGCACTCTTGGGCATTTAACCCAGAGAAGTCAAAATTCAAGTCCACATACAAACATGTAAAAGATTGTTCATAGCAGCATCATTCGTAATAGTCAAAACCTGGAAACAATCAAAATGTTCCTCAATAAATGACTGGTTAAGCAAACTATGGTACCTCCATCCCATGGAATACTACTCAGTAATAAAAAGGAACAAACTAGGGATTCATGAAAAAACCTAGATGGATCTCAGAGGGGTTCTGCTGACTGAAAAATGCTTATCTTAAAAGGTTCCAAGCTATAGGATTCCATTGATATAACATTCTAAAATTAATAAAAGTATAAAAATGGAGAACAGATTAGTGGCTGCTCTTGTTAGGAATGGGAGTAGGTGGAGAGGTGTGGCTCTAAATGGCTAAAAACTGATGTGCCCATCAATTTAGACCAGCGGATGGATGATGGGGACATTTGGATTTGGACTTAGGAGAGAGAGGGTCTGCATAAACCTTGAATTTGAGCCACAGTCTCAAACTCACTTTTATCAGAAAGGCTCCGAAGCAGTATCTTGATTTTCTTTTTTTCAAAAAAAAATTTAATGTTGATTTGCTTTTAAGAGAAAGAGAGAGCAGAGAAGGGGCAGAGAGAGAGGGAGACACAGAATCCAAAGCAGGCTCCAGGTTCTGAGCTGTCAGCCCAGAGCCTGATGTGAGGCTCTAACTCAAAAACCACGAGATCATGACCTGAGCTGAAGTTGGACGCTCAACCCAGGTGTCCCGGTATCTTGATTTTCTATTTGCACATTACTCCTTTTCTGTATGGCATCCTTGGGTGCTCCATAGGGAAGATG
The DNA here is from genome assembly GCF_027475565.1 of Acinonyx jubatus. Classification (NCBI taxonomy): domain Eukaryota; kingdom Metazoa; phylum Chordata; class Mammalia; order Carnivora; family Felidae; genus Acinonyx; species Acinonyx jubatus. The sequence continues at coordinate 117,612,845 of NC_069389.1, forward strand.
AAGGATTGGCAAGGCAGGATTTGGGTATTTTGGGTCCCATGTGAATCCTATCAAATATAATCCCAAATTCTACATTGCACCTCTACTATACTTAAAAACACATCAGATAAGTTCAAAGATATATGTACTGTATATGGTTGTCCATTCAGTATTAATCATGAGAATTAAAAATTAGAAAAATTAAATGCTATAAAGATAGTGGATAATTTAAGTAAGTGGGATATAATGGAACCATTACAAATAATATTTTTAAAGGACAGCTAACAAAACTGTAAAATCTTCAAAAATAGATATATATAATTTAAAAATCAGAATAAAAGAAAATCAAGATGCAGTAAAATATCTATTTTTATTTATTCTGAGGTTAAAATTATGAAAGTAAATCTATTTGCAAGTTGTAGCATCTAGCAGCACACATCTATATTATAACTGTTAAATTAAAATATATTTTTATAACATTTCAAAATGGCCCTACTAATTGGTGTTGTCCTCGCAAAATAGATGCTGTAACTTTTAACAATCATTTTTTCAATTGTATCTATTTATTAAATCCTTTATTACTGTGATCTAGATGTAGGTATTAGACTTTTAATCACAGCAATCTAGTTTTTTAGAGTTAAAGTTATTGATTGGTATTGTTAATTTTAATTAGTTATGGAAATGAATTATTGCTTCTATAGAAACTGTTTGTGGCTCTATAGCTGGCTTGAAATCTTCCCGGTTCCTCTTTCCTCTTCTGAAGTTAAAAAGAAACTACATCAAAGCTATATCGATGATGCCTCATCACTTAATTTCTAAATCCTCAAAAAATTATACAAAGGAAAGTTCCTTCTAAATCTAATGTTTTGTGATTTTTCAGAGAAGAATGCCGGAAAAAAAAATAAGAAAAATAATAGCACAAGCAGGAACTCTAACCTACTTTCCATTGGTTACTGCCATGTATTTATATTTCATGTTTTTCCATTAACCTACAAAGCCTTTCCAAAACGATTCCCAGGGAGAATGCAGGAAACAGAAGTGGACAGAAAGCAAAACCTCTTGTAGTGGTTCTGAACATTAGACTGGATGGAGCTCCTGCCATACAGCACACCTGTTTGTGTCTTATAGAAAAGGTTAATGTATCTAGCTAGCATCACTGAAGATTTTGGTATTTATAGTTCCAGATGGATTTGAGCATTAACTTTTCCACTGCCAATTTATATTTGCAGAAAGCCTTATTTTGTTACATATTCTTATACTCTTAAAAGGCTAATACTAAACCTGATTCAACTTTTTAGAATAGTCAGTTTCAACATTATGAACACGAACTCTATCACACTGATGCACTCAGAGGTCAGCGAGCAGTGTATGACTATTCATTCCTATCGCAGATGGCCTCTGAACGATGTGCGTTTAGAGGTGTCTGCCTCTTTTCCTCAACGTTTGTAATCATATATCAGGGACAATTTTTGCCATCTTCGCTTCTACTCTTACATTGAGGTGGTCTTGCATGTCATGTCTGTAAAGGCGTCTCCTATCAGGCTGCCCGTGCCTAAAGTGACAATATAAATTGTTGCCCAAACCAGGATACTTTTCAGAGTGAAAAAGAGTGCTACTAATAATTAGGCAATAACAGCATGAATACATGAGGACTACCCCAGGCACACCGGCATGTATGGGCATCCCACTCATGCCCCACGTAGCCATCAAAGGCAAGCTCAAAGTCATAGGATTTGGCAGATACCTCCTGGCCAAAACTAGTTCCAGTGCTCATTTATCTTTCTGGATTCTCAATTTAATTCCCTTTCTCTCCTCTAAGGATTTTGCTTAATTTTCTAGCGAGTTCAGTTATGCAACATAAAATATGGGTTTTAAAAAATATTTTATCTAGTATTTGTAGTTGTTTTGCCACAGGAGGACAGGTCAGGGTATCATATCTCCAACTCAGCTATAAATAGAAATCCTGAAAGCCATTTTTAGTGTGTATAAACATACAAACATACAATAGAGAGCAATGCAATTAGAATATAAAAAATGTCTGGAAAGAAACATAAAATGTTAACAGCCACAAGTTATAGGAAGCAGGAATATGGGTGACTTGTGGGGTTTTTTCCTCAAAAATTTCTCTATTCCCCATGATTGACAGTGAATTTTGTTACTTTTATATAAAAGAGGAAAAAGCTGTAATAATTGATATTTGAGGCAATTAATATAATAAATGCTCTGTCGGTTGAGATTCAGTAAGCTCTCCTCTTATATAATCAGAAAGCTCTTTACCTCAACTATAGTAATTTACTTCCCTTTAAAAACACTTTATGTTATTCATAAGTGCATTGCCCTCATTTCTTCATCGAAGACCAATATAAGAAACAATCACTTGAAGAAACTCTCAGAATGTCGTGCAAGACTATGATGGAAAGGCACTACCCAATGTGGTGTTCAGTATCTTTATATATAAACGTTCATGTGACAAATGTCTCAGAGAAAGTTTACCATCTATCACAGTTTGGCATGGTTACTCTTTTCATCACTAATGGCCATACAATATACTTCTTTTTAAAAAATGTTTACTTTGAAAGAGAGAGAGCGAGAGCGAGCATGAGCGGGGGAGGGGCAGAGAGAGAGAGAGAGAGAGAGAGAATGCTAAGCAGGCATTTGCTTAGCAATGTGGGATTTGATCTCATGACCATGAGATCATGACCTGAGCCAAGACCCAGAGTCAGACACATACACACTAAGTCACCCAGGCACCCTAAAATATACTTCTTTTCCCTGCGTTCAGTACCATCATCCTGTAAAGGGGGATAATAATCTACTTAGGAGGGTTGTTGTGAAAATTGCATGGCATAATGTATACAAAGCATCTACTATGATTTCTAGCACAATGTTATCAAAATGCTGTTTTTTTTAATAAGGTCCTGCCACTTTTCTACATTAAAAACCAAATGTGGCCTTCAATTATATTAAATTGTCTTAGTTTTTTGTTTGTTTGTTTGTTTTTCCCTTGTTTTCACTGCATCCAAGTCCTTTCTTATATGACCACATTCTTTTGGAAAGTAGGTAAATATAAATAGTCCACAGAAATTGAGTGTTTTATAAAAGGGTTAATGCATCATTTTACTACCACTAGAGGGCTCATTTATCTTTCAAAAATACCACGGATTCATTTAACATCATTTAGTAGTTAAACACCTACGTGCAAGACACTTCTAGACGCTGGGGATAGAGCAACGATTAAAGTAGACAAAGGACCTGAGCTCATGCTGGCCATTTTTGTGTATATGTTTGTAGAGGAGGTATGACAGTAAGGAGACAGACCATAAACAAGACAGTTATAGATGTAACATACAATTTGAATAAATATGCAGGATAATGCAACTTAAAATGACTAGGTGGCTGTTTAAGCAGAGTATGAGGGTTATGGAGATGACATTTGAACTAACCACAGCCAGCATATTTTCCTAGTGTCAGAAATATTTCTAAGCACTTCACCTGCATTAATTCATTTAGTCATAACATCCCTACAAAGTAGGTATTATCTTGTCTACATTTTACACATGAGGAAACTGAGGGACCAAGAAATTAAGTAACTTAACAAACATAGGAGGTAGAGAGAACATTCAACTGTAAATATTTTGACTCCAAAGCCTATAGTGCAAAAAAGCAGGGGATTGGCATAATAAGGAATATTAAATTCCAAAGCCCTGAAATGACTTCAATAGAAATAAGCCAGCAGAAGCGGTAACATTGATGCGTCAGAAGAAAAAGGATATACCCAGAGGAGTGACATCCTTATGAAAGTGACAATTAACTGTTTGGAGAAAAGGCCACTGTGCATTGGTGCTTGTGAGCTCTGTGACCAAGAACAGTCATCAGGACCTAGAGCTTACAGCTGGAGGCCACAACAAGGAGAAGGCCTGTAGGCTAGAGAGACCCCTGCATGTGTGTGTGTGTGCGTTTGTGTGGGTGTGGGTGTGTGTGTGTGTTATCACCTAGGGTAAATCACACTTGAGAAAAGAAAGTTTGCCAAGAAACATCTCTAAATTTCTCCCTCCCCAAAACTGTTAAGATTTCAAACGCAGAAAAATAAAACAAAGAAACAAATGGCAAGGTTTGAAAACCCAAAACAGCGTGGGTGGGAACTCAAGCTAATTACTAACATTCACCCTAGGTGCCTCTCTCATTTAGAGCTGTGATCATGTGTCTGTATGTCTTATCAGAGCAGAGATTTTTTTTGTCTTGTCAACTGTTGTATCCATAGCACAAAGAGCTGTGCCTGGCCTGTTCAATAAATATTTGTCAGAGATACATTTTGATTCAGAGATGATGACTTCATCTATGATTATCCCTTTTCAAGCTGAAAGTAAATTCAGGAAATAAAGTTGGAAGTTGGAGCCCTATACAGACTCTGTCACTGCTCTGTTCACATTCTTTGAGATCCCTTTACCATTTTCATGCACCTGGACTCCTGCTGGGGTTTAACTTCCAAAAGCCAGCACCTCTGTTGGTACAGGCTTTTTGATGGAAGATTTCCATTACTCACAGGCAGCCCATGACAGATGGATTCAGGTATAAACACCCTTACTCCCTCACCTGTGAGTGGAACAGTTCCCAAGATGTGATCTATGTTATCTATAGGACCGTTCTCTAGGACTGACTCAGTCTCAGCCTTGAAGAACTTTGCCTGATACAGAACTTTGCTTGACCTCCTTCCATTCCCGATTCCAATCCCCCCTTTCTACTAGTTTATCCAGGGAGTATTTCCTAATAAGTCATTTTAACACGAATCCTCATCTCATATTCTACTTTGGGGGACTAGGATTAAAATAATCTCCCGAAATTTATCTTGTCCACACATCAAATTTAAAAGGTGACATGTTTGTGACAGACACTCTCCAGAGCAGACTGCAGCAAGGAAGACTTCACTGAGCCTAGATCGAATATTTTGGCCATATCAGACATTTCTGTAAAACTCCTTAAAGTTATACAGATCATTAATTTTTAGACCCAAACTAGACAGAGAAAATAGAAGGAAAACAAAATGACTATAGAGAACTCTGAAAGTACCAGTTTTGCACGTAGATGGTACTTACTATGTCAGTTTAAATTTATGTCTTCATAGACTGGAAACCAAAAAAATCCTAGAAGAGAGCATAGGCAGTAATTTCTCTGACATCAGTCATAATAACATTTTTCTAGATATGTCTCCTGAGGCAAGGGAAATAAAAGCCAAAATAAACTACTGGGAACCACACCCAAACTTCTGCACAGGGCAGGAAACAACCAACAAAACTAAAAGACAACCGACGGAATGGGAGAAGATATTTGCAAATGACATATAAAATAAAGGGTTAGTAGCCACAATATATAAAGAACTTATACACCTTAACACCAAAAAACAATACTCCAATTAAAAATTTTTTTAATGGGCAGAAGACATGAACAGACATTTCTCCAAAGAAGACATACAGACAGACACATGAAAAGACGCTCAACATCATTCATTATCAGGCAAATGGAAATCAAAGCCACATGAGATATTACCTTACATCTGTCACAATGGCTAAAATCAACAACACAAGAAACAAGTGTTGGCGAGGATGTCAAGAAAAAAGAACCCTCATGTACTGTTGGTGGATATGCAAACTGGGGCAGCTACTATGGAAAATAGTATGGAGGTTTCTCAAAAATTATCAAATGATCCAGTAATCACACTACTGGTATTTAACCAAAGAATACAAAAACACTAATTCAAAAAGCTACATGCACCCTTATGTTTATAGCAGCATTGTTTATAATAGCCAAATTATGGAAATAGCCCAAGTGTCCACTGATAGATGAATGGATAAAGAAGATGTGATATATATATATATATATATATAATGAAATATTATTCAGCCATAAAATGAATGAATGAAATCTTGCCATTTGCAACAACATGGATGGATCTAGAGAAAAGTTAGTCAAATAAAGACAAATACCACGATTTCACTCATATATGGAATTTGAGAAATGAAACAAATGAGCAAAGAGAGAGAGAAACAAACCAAGAAACAGACTCAACTATAGAGAACACACTGATGGTTACCAGAGGGGAGGTGGGTGAGGGGATGGGTGAAATAAGTAAAGGGGATTAAGATACACTTATCTTGATGAGCACTAAATAACATGCAGAATTGTTCAATTTGTATATTATAGACCTGAAACTGATAACAACATCATATATTAACTATACTGCAATTAAAATAAAGTTTAAAAATTTATGTCTCCATAATGACATTCACTATACACAGTTATACCCCTTAGATGACTGCAAAGCACCATATACACAAAATTCCAATTTCTCTATGTTCCCACCAACACTTATTGTTGTCTCTTTTTTGTTACAGTCATCCTACTGTGTGTAAAGTGGTATCTCACTATGGTTTTGATTTGAATTTCTCTATTGACTAATTATATTTTCTTGGTATATTTTATGTACCGGTTGGCAATTTGTATAACTTCTTTGGAGAAATGTACATTCTAATCCTTCATCCATATTTTAATTGAATTGTCTTCTTTTTATGGTATCGTAAGTGTTCTTTATATGCTCTAGATATCAGTCTCTTATTAAATAGATGATTTTCAAATATTTTCTCCCATTCTGTGAGTTTACACTCCCTTCATGGTATCATTTATAGCAAAAAGTTTTTAATGTTGATATACTCCAATTTATCTGTTTTTCCCTTTGGTCATTTATGTTTTTGTGTCACATCTAAGTAACCATTGCCTAATCCAAGGTCAAGAAGATTTATACCTATATATTCTTCTAAGCCTGTTACATTTAAGTCAATAAGCCATTGTGAGTTAATTTCAACGTAAGGTATAAGAAAGGATGCAATTTCATTCTTTTCATTGTAGACAGCCAGTTGTTGCACTACCATGTGTTAAAAAAGACGATGCTTTCTCTATTGTATTGTCTTAGCACCCTTAGAAAATCAGTTGACCATAAGTATATGGGTCTATTTCTAGACTCTGAACTCTGTTCCAAGATGGACATGTCTATACTTTTACCAGCACCACACTGTCTTGAATATTGTAGCTATGTAATAAGTTTTGGGGTTTTTTTCCCAACTTTTTATTTATATTCCAGTTAGTTAACATACAGCGTAATATTAGTATAATGTGTACAATTCTGTGATTTGTAACTTACATACAACATCCGGTATGCATCACAAGTGCCCTCCTTAATAACTATCACCTATTTAACCCATCCCCTCACCTACCTCCCCTCCAGTAACCACCAGTTTATTCTCTATAGTTAAGAATCTGTTTCATGGTTTGCCTCTCTTTTTTCCCCCCTTATGGTCATATGTTTTGTTTCTTAAATTCCACATATGAGTAAAATCATGTGATATTTGTCTTTCTCTGACTGACTTATTTTGCTTAGCACAATACTCTCTAGCTCCATCCGCATTGTTATATAGATATAAAACTAATGAACAAAAGGGAAAAAAAAGAGACAACCCCCCCCCAAAAAAAACAGACTCTGAACTATGAGAACAGATTGTTATATACACATATATCTTCTTCATTCACCAGTCGATGGATATTTGGGCTCTTTCCATAATTTGGCTATTGTTGATAATGCTGCCAAAGGCATCGGGGTGCATGTGTACCTTTGAATTAGTATTTCTGTATCCTTTCAGTAACACCTAGTAGTGCAACTGCTGGATTATAGGGTAGTTATATTTTTAACTTTCTGAGGAATCTCCATACTGTTTTTCAGAGTGGCTGCACCAGTTTGCATCCCTACCAACAGTGAAAGAGGGTTCCTCTTTCTCTGCATCCTTGCCAACACCTGTTGTTTCCTGAGTTGTTAATTTTAGCCATTCTGATAGGTGTGAGGTGGTATCTCATCATGGTTTTAATTTGGACTTCCCTGATGATCAGTGATGTTGAGTATCTCTTCATGTGTCTATTAGACATCTGTATGTTTTCTTTGGAAAAATGTCTATCCATGTCTTCTGCCCATTTTTAAATGGATTGTTTTATGGGTGTTGAGTTTTATATGTTCTTTATACATTTTGGATACTAACCTTTATCAGATTTGTCATTTGCAAATATCTTCTCTCATTTCATAGGTAGCCTTTAAGTACTGTTGATTGTTTACTGTGCAGAACTTTTTATTTTGATAAAGTTCAAACAGTTTATTGTGCTTTCGTTTATCTTGCCTCAGGAGACATATCTAGTAAGAAGTTACTACAGCCAGTATCAAAGAGTTTACTGCCTGTTTTCTCCTCTACGATTTTGAAGGCTTCCTGTCTCACATTTAGGTCTTTAGTCCATTGGGAATTTATTTTTGTATATAATGTAAGAAAGTAGTCCATGTTGCTGCCCAGTTTTCCCAACACCATTTGTTGAAGAGACTATTTTTTTCCATTGGATATTCCTTCCTGCTTTGTTGAAGATTAATTGACCATATAGTTGTGGTTTATTTCTAGGTTTTCTGTTCTGTTCCACTGATCTATGTTTCTGTTTTTGTGCCAGTACCGTACTGTCTGATCACTACAGCTTTGTATTATGACTATAGGTCTGGGATTGTGATGCCTCCAGCTTTGTCTTTCTTTTTCAAGAATGCTTTGGCTATTTGGGGTCTTTTGTGGTCCCATACCAATTTTACGATTGTTTGTTCTAGCTCTGTGAAAACTGCTGGTGGTATTTTGATAGGGATTTGCATTAAATGTGTAGATTGCTTTGGGTAATATGAACATTTTAACAATGCTTTTTATTCCAATCCATGAACACAGAATGTTTTTTTCCCATTCCTTTGCACCATCAATTTCTTTCGTCAGAGTTTTATAGTTTTGTAGAGCGCAGATCTTTTATCTCTTTGGTTAGGTTTGTTCGTAGGTATCTTACGGTTTTGGTGCAACTGTAAATGGGATTGATCCCTTGATTTCTCTTTCTTCTGGTTCATTATTGGTGTATAAAAATGCAACAGATTTCTGTATGTTGGTTTTGTATCCTGTAACTTTACTTAATTTGTGTATAATTTCTAGCAATTTTTTGGTGGAATCTTTTGGATTTTCTATACAGAGTGTCATGTCATTTGCAAATAGTGAAAGCTTGACTACTTCCTTGCCAATTTGGATGCCTTTTATTTCTTTTTGTTGTCTGGTTCCTGTGGCTAGGACTTCCAGTACTATTCTGAACAACAGTGGTGAGAGTGAACATCCTAATCATGTTCTTGACCATGAGAAAAGCTCTGAGTATTTCCCCACTGAAGATGATATTAGCTGTGGGATTTTAATAGATAGCCTTTACTATGTTGAGGTATTATCCCTCCCAACCTACTTTGTTGTGGGTTTTTATCATGAATCAATGTTGTACTTTGTCAAATGATTTTTCTGCATCTACTGAAAGGATCATATGGTTCTTATCCTTTCTTTTATTAACATGGAGTATCAAGTTGATTGATTTGTGAAGAATGAACCACTCTTGCAGCTCAGGAATAAACCCCACTTGATTTGCTGAGTGATTCTTTCAATGTACCATTGGATTTGATTTACTAGTATTTTACTTTTTAAATGTTTGTTTATTGATTTATTTTGAGAGACAGAACACGAGCAGGGGAGGGGCACAGAGAGAGAGAGAGAGAGAGAGAGAGAGAGAGAGAGAGAGAGAATCCCAAGTAGGTTCCGTGCTGTCAGTGCAGAGCCCAATGAAGGACTCCATCCCACAAACCATGAGATCATGACCTGAGCTGAAATAGAGAGTCGGACACTCAATTGACTGAGCCACCCAGGAACCCCAGATTTACTAGTATTTTACTGAGAATGTTTGCATCCATGCTCATCAGGGATACTGGCCTGTAATTCTCTATTTTACTGGAGTTTGTCTGGTTTTGATATCAGGGTAATGCTGGCATCATAGAATGAATTTGAAAGTTTTCCTTCCGTTTCTATTTTGGAATAGTTTGAAAAGACTAGGTATTTACTCTCCTTTGAGTGTTTGGTAGAATTTGCCTGGGAAGCCATATGTTTCTAGACTTTTGTTTGTTGGGAGATTTTTTTGGGGGGGGCAGATTTTTGATTATTGATTCAATTTCTTTGCTGATTATCAGTTGTTGAAGTTTTCTACTTCTTCCTGTTTCAGTTTTGGTAGTTAATGTTCCCGGGAATTTATCCATTTCTTCCAGGTTGTCTAATTTGTTGGCATATAATTTTTCATAATATTCTAACTGCTTGTATTTCTGTGATTTTGGTTGTTATTTCTCCTCTCATGTTTGTGATTTTATATATTTGAGTCCTTTCTCTTTTCTGTTTGATAAGTCTGGTGAGGATTTTATCAATTTTATTAAATTTTTTCAAAGAACCAGCTCCTGGTTTCAATGATCTGTTCTATTTTTTTTAACTTTCTACATCATTTATTTCTCTTGTAATCTTTTTAAATTTAAGAAAAGTTCTGATGTTTACTTTTGAGAGAGAGACAGACAGAGCATGAGTGGGGGAGGGGCAGAGAGAGAGGGAGACACAGAATACCAAGTAGGCTCCAGGCTCTGAGCTGTCAGCACAGAGCCCAACACGGGGCTCGAACTCACAAACCGTGAGATCATGACCTGAGCTGAAGTCAGATGCTCAACCAACTGAGCCACTCAGGCGCCCCTCTCCTCTAATCTTTAATATTTCCCTTCTTTTCCTAGCTTTAGGATTTCATTTTTTCTTTTTCTCGCTCCTTTAGGTGTAGGGTTAGGTTGTTTGAGATTTTTCTCGCTTCTTGAGGTAGGTATGTATTGCTAAAAACGCCCCTCTTAGGACTGTTTTTGCTACACCCCAGAGGTTTTGGACCATTGCATTTTCATATTCATCTGTTTCAGTGTCTTTTTTTTTTATTTCTTCTTTGATTTCTTGGATGACCCATTCATTCTTTAGTAGTATGTTGTTTAACCTCCAGGTATCTGTGATCTTTCCAAATCTTTTCTTGTGGTTGATTTCAACCTGAGAGTAATGGGTTTGAAGATGTCATACAGTGTCCAGAGCCTCACGCTTCAGGGAGTGTCTCTGGTGCATGCTGCGTGCACTCCACTGCTGTGTTTTGGCTGCTCTATCCTTTAGGCCAGTAGTCTGCAGAGGCTCTAATTGCCTGCAGTGGGGAGCGTTTGGACCTTGGCCAGAGTGTGGCGAGTTTTAACTCGGTGTGCTCTGGTATGCTTGTTAAATGAGGCCTGAAGCTACTTCCACTAGAACTGAAGTTTGCAGAACTCTTTGGTTGGGAGACATGGTGTGTGCAGGGGTTTCTGCTGGTTTTCTGGGGAAGGGGCCCACGACACTAGGACCATGGTACGCTTGCCTGAGGAGGGTGGTACCAGCAGAGCGAAGGGGAGTAGGACTTGATGTAAGCAGGTATAGCTATGCTATTTACTGAAGGTGATTCTGTGTTTATGCTGAGGGGCGGGAGAGGGAAATGGTGCTAGCCCACTCCTTTGTCCCTGGAAAGGAGTCTCCGTGCTTGCTGCTCTCAGGAAAGCACTCCCAGAAGAGTGAATAATCTCATCGCCCCCCACCCATGTGTCCTAGGCATTTTTCAGATCACTGTTTTCATGCTCTGTCCAGGTTGCTCGCCGGCCACGAGCAGCGCGGTGTGCTTCGGGCTCTGTCCCAGCCCAGCCTGCTGAATTTTAAAACTCCAAACTTCAGCGACCTGGTGTGGCAGGCATCTGCACTGGTCTTCTGGGGGAGGGTCTCACCACGCTGGGACTGAGGCAGGTTTGACCAAAAAGGGCGGTTGTGCCGGAGTACGGGGGCATGGGATTTGGAGCAAAGCAGGCTAAACAGCCAGGGTCCACGTTAGCCTCCCTCAGCAGGTGTCTCTGTGCCTGTGCTGAGGGGTGAAGGTGGTGGGGATGGGGCCTGCTGGCTCCTTTGTCCCTGGAGAGACATCTCTGGAATGCCACCTCTCACAAATGCCCTCCGAGAAGAGCTATCAGTGTCTCCCCGTGCGCCTTAGGCGATCTTCAGATCACACCATCTGCCCCAGAGTTGCTTCCAGAAGTAGGGCAGTGCCCTCAGGGCTCTATTGCAGCCAAGTCTGGGGACCTTCAGAACTGCAGTCTTTAAGCTTTGTTGGTTGCAAGAACTCAACGAAAATCAGCCCTTCTCATTTTCCCAGCCAATGGCTTTGCGGAAGTGCTCTCATTGTGTGTTCCCACGTGTGCCCCACTCTCTCTCTTGCCTTTCTCTGTGACCAGGGCTCCCTCCCCTCCACAGCACGAGCAATCCATTTCTCCCCCAAACCAAGTCTCCACCTTTCCCACCTTCCTCGATGTGGCCTCTTCTCTCCTTCTAGTTGTAGAATTTGTTCTGTCAGATCTCAGATCGATTTCTTGGGTATTCAGAATGATTTGATAGTCATCTAATTGTGTTCAAGGGATGAGATGAGCCTGTCTGGTTGTGTTCAAGGGATGGGAGAGCCTAGGGTCCTCCTATACAACTGCCATCTTAGCTCCCCTCTATGAAATTTTGAAATTGGGAAATGTGAGTCCTCCATCCTAATCTCTTCAAAACTGTTTGCCTATTTTGAGTTTCTTACATTTGCATATAAATTTTTTTTTATTGACTTGACAATTTCTTCCAAAACTCAAGCCAATATCTTGAAAAAAATTGAGACTATTGGTCCATTTGGAGAGTACTGCCACTGTAATAATATGAATGTCTCCTCTTCAATGAACATGAATGTTTTTCCATTTAACACTTCTTCAAATCCTTTGTGTTTTGCAGCGTTCGATGTACAATTTGTACTTCTTTTGTTAAACTTAGTCCCAAGTATTTTATTCTTTCTGATGCTGTCAAAAATGGAATTATTTCCTTAATTTCATTTTCAGATAGTCATTGCTGGGATATAGAAATACAGTTGATTATTGTATACTGATCTTGTGTCCTGAAAAGTTGTTGAAGCTGTTTATTATTTCTAATAGCTTTTTAACAGATGCCTTAGCAATTTTTGTATGCAAGAACATACTTTATGCTAACAGAGGTAATTTACTTCTTCCTTTCCATTCTGGATGCTTTTCATTTATTTTTCTCGCCTAATTGCCCAGGCTAGAATCTCCAATACAATGTTGAATGGAAGTGGTGAGAGCAGACTTCTTTGACTTGCCCCCAATCTTGGGAAGAAAGTATTCACTCTTTCACCTTTAAGTATGATATTAGTGGTGGGTTCCTAAAAATTGCCCTTTATTAGGTTGAGGAAGTTCACTTATATTCATAGGCTGTAGACTTTTTTTTTTATCATGAGAGGATACTTATTAATTGATTTTCTGTGGCTACTGAGATGATCATGTGGCTTTTGTCCTTTATTCTATTGATAGAATGTATTCTATAAATTGCTTTTTTTGATGTTATACAAACCTTACATTCCTGGTATGAATCTCACTTGGTCAATGTGCATAATAATTTTTATACGTTGCTAGACCTGGCTTTCTATTATTTTGTTCAAGATATTTACAAGAGATATGGGTCTGTAGTTATCTTTTTGTGTCATTTCAGTATCTTGGATACATTGGCCTAATAGAGGGTGATGGGGATTAATTCATCCTCTTCTATTTTTTTGAAAGAGTTTCTAATGAGTTGGTATTAATTCTCCTATAAATTCTTGGTAGACTTCACTAGCAAAGTTATCTGGGCTTTGAATTTTCTTTGTTGGCGGTTTTCTGATTACTTGCTATTACATTTTCTTTATTTTTTTATAGGTCTATTCAGATTTCCTATTTCTTTTTGAACCATTTCTGTTAGTTTGTATCTTTCTAGCAATTTTTTCATTTCATCTAGGCTATCTAATTTCCTGACATATGGTTGTTGGCAGTATTCCCTAATACCCTTTTAGTATATCTAGAAGGTAGGGCAATGTCTCTTCTTTCTTTCCTGACTTTGGTAATTTGGGTCTTCTACCTTTTTGTCTTGGTCAGCAGAGATAAAGGTTTGTCCATTTTGTTGATCTTTCCAAAGAACAAACCTTTGGTTTTATTGATTTTCTCTACTGTTTTCCTACACTTCATTTATTTCTGCTTAATCTTTATGCACATCATTTTTCTCTTACTGCTTTCTTTGAGTTTCAACATTTTGGCTATTATTTGTCTGGGTATGTATCTCTGCAGTTAGCCTACTTAGAGATTGTTGAGCTTTTTAGATGTACAGATTGATGTTTCTCATCAAACTTTGCAGATTCTCAGAAATTGTTTCTTTGAATACTTTTCTGCTTTATTTCTCTCCTCTCCTTATATACCTATGATACGTGTTTGTGTACTCCTTGTGTACACATTTTTGTAAATCTCTGTTCATGTTTTCTGTTGTTCAGGATACATAGTGGCTATTGATCTATTTTACAGTTACTGATTCTTTCTTCAGCCTGCTCAAATTTCCTTGTTAAGTCCCAATAGTGAATTTTCATTTTGCTTATTATACTTTTCAATTCCAGAATTTTTATTTGATTCTTTTCTTATAATTTCTATCTCTTCATCGATATTCTTTATCTGATGAGATATTGCATCATACTTTCTTTTAATTCTTTATACATGGTCTTCTTCAGTTATTTGAACATATCTGAAATGGCCGTTTTGAAGTCTTTGCTATATACAACATTGGGCCTCTTTCAAAAGGCAGTTTCCATTGCTTGATATTTTTTCTAGAGTATGAGTCACACTTTCCTGGTCTTTTGCATACCTCACACTTTTTTTGTTTAAAGCTGGACATTTTGACAATATGGCAATTCTGAATATTGATAGCCACAGGACTTAGTGTTATTATTTGCTTTGTCTATTTATTTGTTTAGTGACCTGGCTGAACCAACTCTGCAGTTTTTGACCTGAGGTGTACAGAATCTGGTGTCTTTGCACATCTTTTTTCTTGTGTTTATCTTTCAGCCTGGCTACCCAAGGGCTGCTTCTGAGTTTGGCATAAGCTAATTATTTGTCAAAAGTTGTACTTAATCCCTCTTAGCATGTTAGATTTTTACCTTTTACCACTGGATTTGTGTATGGCTTGGAGGCTGCTGTCACAATTCAGGGAATTTAAATTTTTGTTTCATGTTTAACCAGGGAATAGTATAGCTTAGAGACTCCCCCTCCGTTCTCTCCTGAAAGGGTTCAGCTTTGCAACTGTACATACTTTTCCAAACTGCCAGAGATATGTGTGGCTTTATTTTCAGTGTGGCTGCCTGAGAGCTACTCCTCAGTCAGTACAGCTTAATACCCAGCTAGTGTTGAGTCAGAGGTTGTGTTTAAGCTCCCATTGCTAGTGAGGCTTCCACTATTTATTGACAGATCTGTGTGTGACTTAGGGGATGCTTTCAAGTCTGACCCGTGTCCTGCCCCAACTGCTCCCAAATGAGGATAGCTTAGTGATTGCACAACCTCCCCGTTCCTAAGGATTCACTGGGATCTTAAGAGGGCTCTTTTTGGCCGTCTCTCGATCCTCGGTTACACTTCTGGCTTCTCTGACAGTGAAGTAATGAGCACCCTCTTGATTGCATTCCACCAAAATCAGAATGTTTCCTTAAAAATTTTCTTAGGCCTGGAGTGCTCTTCGCTCTGTTTCGAATAGTCTCCTCAATGCCCAGACTGCTTTATTTTTAGGGCCTGCCTCCACCTGGGAAGAACCTCTAAGCAACTAAAGAACTCAGGGCTGGCATCGTAGTCTTCTTCCCTCAGAGTGACGCTTTGCCCTACTGGTGGGTGCGGTAGCGGGTGGGAGGGTGTGCTAGTGCTCTCCAGCCGTCTTGACTTGCTTCTCTCAACATGGAGACACCACTCTCTGAGCCAGCTGGGGTGGAAAATAACAAGAGTCCAGAATTCTTAGCCTGCAGAGGATGGGTAAGGAAAGCAAGCCGCTGGCCTCAGCCTCTGCAACACAGAGGTGGAGGATATGAGAAATGCTAGAGGCCTGTAACTCCCAAGCTGAAACCATAACCCCAAACTGGCAGCTGCAGGGGACAGGGGACCCCATCTTCTTGACTACACTTGTCCAGAGTAGAGCAGCACCCCAAGTAGTTTCCATAAGACAGAGCTTGGAGATTGGAAAAGGCAGTGGATCATGGCTCAAGTACCATACGCTCTCACTGTGACCAAGATGTAGGGTATTTTCTTGATGACTGTTTTACCATTTGCCATATGTCTTTAGCACAATTTCTAGAAACTTCAAATGATTATGTTTGCTTTGTTTTCATTTTCTCTATTTTTTTTTTTTAGTTTTTATTTAAATTCCACTTAGTTAACACAGCATAGTATTAGTTTCAGGTGTGCAATTTAGTGATTCAACACTTAGACATGACACCTGGTACTCATCACAACAAGTGCAATCCTTAATCCTCATCACCTATTTAACACATCCACCCACCCAGCTCCCCTCTGGTAACCATCAGTTGTTGTCTCTAGTTGAGTCTGTTTCTTGGTTTGCCTTTCTCTTTTTTTCCATTATGATCATTTGTTTTGTTTCTTAAATTCCACATATGAGTGAAATCATACGGTATTTGTCTTTCTCTGACTGACTTATTTTGCTTAGCATAATACTCTCTAGCTCCATCCGCATTGTTGCAAATAACAAAATTTCATTCTTTTTATTGCTAAGTAATATTCCACTGTATATATTAACCACGCCTTCTTTATCCATTCATCAGCGAATGGATAATTAGGCTCTTTCCATAATTTGGCTATTGTTGATAGTGCTGCCACAAACATTGTGGTGCACGTATCCCTTTGAATTAGTATTTTTGTATCCTTTCGGTAAATACCTAGTACTTCAATTGCTGGGTTGTAGGGTAGTTCTATTTTTAACTTTCTGAGGAAGCTCCATATTGTTTTTCCAGAGTGGCTGTACCAGTTTGCATCCCTACCAATAGTGTAAGAGGGTACCCCATTCTCTGCATCCTTGCCAACACCCGTTGTTTCCTGTGTTGTTAATTTTAGCCATTCTGACTACTGTGAGGTGATATTGTACTTTTGATTTGTATTTCCCTGATGATAAGTGATGTTGAGCATCTTTTCATGTCTCTATTGGTCTTCTTTGGACAAATGTCTATTCATGTCTTCTGCCCATTTTTTAAACTGGATTATTTGTTTTTGGGGTGTTGAGTTTTAGAAGTTCTTTATGTATTTTAGATACTAACCCTTTATCAGATATGTCATTTGCAAATATCTTTCCCATTCGGTAGGTTGCCTTTTAGTTTTGCTGATTGTTTCCTTTGTTGTGCAGAAGTTATTTATTTTGATGAAGTCCCAATAGTTTCTTTTTGCTTTTGTTTCCCTTGCCTCAGGCAACATACCTAGAAAGAAGTTGCTACGGCCAATGCATTGTCTCCAGTTCAATTATTGTTAGATAAGGAGAAAATGTGCCACATTCCACACTCTGCCTTTCCACAAGTCAATATTTTTGGTCCTTAAACTCTTAACACAATTTACTCTATTAAATCTTTCTATGTGCTTGTAATTGATTGTCCTAGCACGTAAAACACCTGTAATTATCATGACTTCATTATATGTTATTTTTTAGCATCACAGAAGCTAAACACTTCAATACCCCTGGAGATTCTCAGGATCCTTTAGACGGAAAAGTAGGAATGGGTTGTAAAGGCAGACACCTTTTTGGTCTGTTAGTTTTGCACCAGATCTCTAAAGAATCAGAGAATTTCTAAAGAGAAGAAACTTCTCTTGCCCTTCCACAGTCAATTTGAGCATTGCAACACAGACTGACGAATTCACACGAACACAGTCACAAACACAGTCATTCTGGTAATTTTACTGGCTCACAGAACATGGTTCTAACATTCTCTCTTTCCTCCATAATTGCAGTAATCCTTGAATAGAAACCAAGGCCCAGAAAGTTACACAAAGAGTTTCTGCAGTAAGGTCTTACAGTACCTTAATTTAAGTTACGGCCCAATGTGTATTATTTTCTCTTTATACAACTTTAGACATACAAGCAATAGCATTTGTAACTCACACCTGAGAATCACAAATGATGCAATAATTTCTGATTAATATAATTTTGGCTTTGGGGCTAAGCCAGTTGAGGGTATTATTGTCTGCTAGGGAAACTCAAGATACAAAATAGGCCCTGGTATTTCACAAACAAAACACACATTTTGTTTCTCTTTGTTTTCCCTCACTTACCTTTATTTTGCACTTGTATTTGTAAGTTGAAGTAAAAATATATTGGCCAAAATTTTCCTTGATAACAAATTTAAGGAGAATTATTGATGCAAGTAGAGGCAAAAGGCGAATTCTGTTACAAAGAAATTTACTTAAAGTTGTTATTATATAGCATTATTGTGACAACAATCATACAATACCTTGATACTCAAATAAATACATATATTGACTGTTTTAACTTAGTTCTCTACTGTGAAATAATTTGTTTTACATTATTGAAAGTATTATCCTAGCATTTTCTGTTTATGGCATAATAATAGTATAAAAGCTTTTACTATACTTCTCTTTAACCATGGAGAATATTTCAGTCTTTCAGAAAGAAAATGAACCAATGATCTAAAGAGGTATGTAGAGAAATGGGGCTAATCTTATAATTAGACCTTTCTCCTTTTGTTACAATCACTCAAAATTATTCCCACTGTAAGAAGAGGCAAAGTGCATTTCATTTCCTCCAGGCCTGAAGAGCTTCAATTTGTTCATTATTTTCTTTTTAAGTATGGGGTTACTGATCAATTGATACACTGTATTAGAATCCTAATATTTCAATGTGCTTTTGTGCTCTACCAATCAAGAAAGGTTTTCTTGTAAAATCTTCATACTTCAGGGTTCTATTTTCAGTAGGAATTAGATGTTTCTTTGGGGAAAACTGTATCTTTTCTATCAATGCAGTGTACATTTTTCTCCTTTCTAACCATAATACAACAGTAAGGGTGACTTTCACAAAATGTCCTTCTACCATTTCTTGTTCACACAGTTAACATCAGTCATTAACATGGCATTTTGATGGTCAGTTTAGTAATAATCTATTGTGAGATTATAACAATTGAGTAAGGAAAATGTATGACAACAATAACACAAAGGCTAAAAGTAGGGAAATGAAAGTCTACTGTTGTAAGTTTTTTTTATACTACATAAGAAGTGGCATGTCATTTGAAGATGGAATTTGATTAAAATTGTACACTGCAAATCTTCAAGTAAGCACTTTAAAAATGTAGGTATAGTTAACGAGCCAATGAAGGAAATACGAATACTCAATCTAAAACAAAACAGAAAAAAGTAGAAAGGGTGGAAAAAAGTAGATGGGACACATAGAAAACAAATAGAAAGCATATTAATCATCACATTAAATTTAAATGGCATAACGCTTTAAATAAAATGCATTATAATATATGATATAAAAGCAAAACCCGATTTTATGCTGTTGACAAAACAAACTTTGATTAAATAAAAAAGGTTAATATTATTATAAGTAATAATAGTAATAGTAAATAGTAAATAGTAAAAAAGGTTAATATTATATTAGAAGTAGAATGAAGGGAAAAATATACCATGCTAATACCAGTCAAAAGAAAGTTGGGGAAAACTATAATAGTATCAGACAAAATGTATTTCAGAGCCAAGAATATTACCAAGGGTAAAAAGAGCTACTTACTGATATAAAGGGGTCAATTTTAAAAAAGGACAAAGTAACCCTAAATGTGTATACACTGATTAAAATATCTCTAAGATAAATGAAGCAAAAACTCTGAGAACTAAAACAAGAAACAGAACAGACCACAATTATAGTTGGAGATTATAAGATCCCTCTATTAACAACTGAGAGCATAAGGTGATAGTAAATCAGTAATTATAAAAATAAAGATATAAACAAGTTATGAAACTAATTAACTTTTTGGGCAATTATATGACACTCCATTTTTTAAAAATGGAAATAAATCATATTAAGTATGTTCTCTGACCAAGACAAAATCAAATTAGAACACAATAACAGAAAGAAATTGAGAAAATCAGCAAATATTTATAAATTAAACATTCTACCACTAAATAACCCATGGCCCAAATAAGAAATCACAAAATAAATCAGTACAAATAAATTTCATTCATTTTGAACTAAATGAAAAGGAAAACAAAATAAGCTAAAATTTGTAGTAAGCAGCTAAAATAGTGCTTATATGAAAATGTAGAGCAGTAAAGCCTCCATTTGAAGAGAGTGTTAAAACCAATGATTTAATCTTCCACACTGGGAAATTAGAAAAAGATCAAATTAAATAGAAAACAAACAGAAAGAAACACAGAAGAATGGAACATTTGGATGGCAGGCTCATCTAACTAGCTTTATTGACATTTGAAAAACAGCTAACACAATGGCAGAATTCACATTCTTCTCAAGTGCACAACAGACATTCATCAACCTAGACCACATTCTGGGCCATAAAACAAGGTTCAATAGATTTAAATGAATTCAAGTCACACACAGTATGTTCTCTGACCACAGTGGAATTAAATTAGAAATCAATAACATAAAGATATCTAGAAAATCTTCTAAATATTTGGAAAACAAATAAAAATCTTCTAAATAGTCTCTGGGACAAAGTCACAAAGGAAAAATTTTAAAAGTACTTTGAAGTGAATGAAAATGAAAACAATGTCCATCAAAAGTTGTGGCATTTAGGGGCACCTGGGTGGTTCAGTTGGTTAAGAGTCCGACTTTGGCTCAGGTCATGATCTCACAGTTCATGGGATCGAGCCCCGCATTGGGCTCTGTGCTGACAGCTCAGAGCCTGGAGCCTGTTTCAGATTCTGTGTCTCCCTCTCTCTCTGCCCCTCCCCCACTCCCACTCTGTCTCCCTCTGTCTCAAAAATAAATAAACATTAAAAAATTGATTAAAAAAAAAGGTTGTGGCATTTTGCTAAAGCAATATATTGGGGAAATTCATAGTTCTAAATGCATCTAGTAGAAATGAAGAAAGGTTTCAAACCAAGGTTCTCAAATCCACATTAAGAAACTAAAAATACACCTTAAATTAATACAATGTTATATGTCAATTGTAGCTCAATAAAACTGGGGGCTCAGGGAAACTAGAGTGAAAAAAAGAATAAATTAAACCCAAAGTAAGCAAAAGAAAGGAAATTATAATGATAACTGTGGACTTAAATATACAACAGAAAACACTATAGGAAAACAAAACAAAACAATGAAATGAAATGAAAGGCTAGTGTTTTGAGAAAATCAATAAAATCAACAAACCTCTGGCCAGACTGATCAAGAAAAAAAAGGAAAGATACATATTACCATATATCAGAAGAAAGGTGTCATAAGTACAGATTCCACAAATATTAAAAAGATAAAGAATATTATAAACAACTTTATAACAAGAAATTTGACAACATAAGTAAAATTATCAAATTCTTTGAAGATTAAAATTAACAAAAATCACCTAATAAGAAATAGATAATTAGGACAGTTCCATATCTATTGAATACATTTAATTAGTAGTAAAAAATCTTTTCGTAATGAAAATTCCAGTCCCAGATGACTATTTTGGTGAATTTGAACAAAATTTTAGGAAAAAAACATACCAATTACATCTAAAATTCTATACAAACTTCTTCAGAAAACTGAGAAGAATAGTTCAAAAGTCATTATAGAAGGCCTGAGTTATGGGGCACCTGGGTGGCTGTCGGTTGAGCGTCCGACTTTGGCTCAGGTCATGATCTTGTGGTTTGTGAGTTCAAGCCCCGCATCAGCCTCTGTGCAGACAGCTCAGAGCCTGGAGCCTGCTTCAGATTCTGTGTCTCCCTCTCTCTCTGCCCCTCCCCCACTTACACTCTGTCTCCTTCAAAAATAAATAAACATTAAAAAAACTAAAAAAAAAAGGAGGCCTGCGTTACCTTGACACCAAAATCAGATGATAATTTTTCAAAAAACTTTTCAGATAAATATACTTCATAAATATAAATGCCCCCCCCAAAAAAACTAAGTAAAATTTTAAGGACTAGAATCCAACAGTATATAAAAGGATAAAATCTCATGACCAAAGGGCATGTATTTTACAAATGCAAGATTGATTTAACATTTGAAAATCAATCAATGAAATTCACCTACTAACAAACCCAAGAAGAAAAGCTACATTATCATCTTAGTAGACCTTGGCCATGCATTTGAAAAAAAAATGAACATCCTTTCCAGTTAAGAAATTCTCAGCAAATTAGAAATAGAGGGAAGCTTCTTAAACTGATAAAAAGAGAGCTATGAAAAGCCTACAACTAATATATTACATAGTGGTGGTTGTACCAGCTAATACAATAATACTAGAAAAAAAAATAAAAGGGATTTTGATTGGAAGATACAACCAAAAGTCAATTGAAACATACAACAATTTCAAAATTGAAATAAAAATACCATTTACCGTATAATCAAAAACATGACATACTTCAGGATAAGTAATAAAAACTGTGCAAGGCCTATAAACTGAAAATGGCAAAATTCACTCAGAGAAACTAAAGATCCAAATAAATGGAGTGATAATGTTTATGAGTCAGAAGACTAAATGTTCTTAAACTGTCATTTATTCTCAAATCAATTTATAAGTTCCATGTGACCTCAGCTGAAATTACAACAGACACTTTTTGTAGAAATTAATAAACTTATTCTAATATTCACATGGAAATGCAAAGGAATTCTAATTACCAAAATGAATTTGAAAAAGAAACATAGTTTGAGAACTGATTGTACTTAAATTCAAGGTTTATTTTAAAGTTGTGTAATCAACACAGTGTGTTACTGGTGTTAAGATATACTAATTTATCAATAGACCAGAAGAGAGAACCTTAAAATAGATGATACATTTTATGGCCAACTGATTTTCAAAGGCACAAAGACAATTCAGTAAAAGAAAAACAGTCTATTTTGCAAATGGTGCGTAAACAAGTGCATTTCCATCAACAGCAAAGAAAGAATTTAAACTCATATTTCACATCACATATAAAATTTAATTAAAAATGGATCACAGACCTGTGCATAAAGCCTAGAATTATAAAATTTCCAGAAGAAAACAGGAAAAAAACAAGTATGACCTTAGGTTAGACACATATTTCTTAGCTATGACATGAAAAGCACAACTCAAAAACAATGATCAATTGAATGTCTTCAATACTAAAAACTTGCGTTCTTCAAAAGGTATTGTTAAGAGAATTCAAAGACGAACAACAGATTGGGAGAAAAAAAAACACTTCCAAAGCACACATCTAATAAAGGACTTATTTTTGCTATATATGAAGAACCCCTAAAACCACAATTAAAAAAACCGAAACAATCCAATGAAAAAGGGGGCAAAATTTTTTTAAAGATGTCAGCAAAAAAGATTTGGGGATAAGAAGTAAACATGTGAGAAGATGTTCAACATCATTAGTCTAAGAAATGCAAATTAAAACAACAGTGGGATACTGATAAACATTTATTACAATGGCTAAAATTAAAAAGACTAACCATACCAATTTGGCATGGATGTGGAGGAGCCGAAATTCTCATATAGAGCTGGTAGGAATATGAAAAGGTACAAACTAGAGAGAGGAAGATGGCAGCAGAGTAAGTGTGCCCTAGGCTTGTATCATCCCTAGATAATCCCTAGTTATCACTAGATAACTATCAAATCATCCTAAATTCTCCAGAAATCAACCAAAAGACTGATAGAACAAACTCCACAACTAAAAGGAAAGAAGAGGCCACGTCGAAGAAGGTAGGAAGTGTGGGGATGTGATTTAGAGGAGAAATGGATCACAGGTGCTGTGGAGAGGAGGGAGCCGTGGTCAAGGAGAAGGGCAAGAGAGAGAGGAACACATGGGGAAGGCACAAGGGTAATGTTTCCCCAAAGCCAATGGCTTGGAAATTGAGAGGAGCTGAATGTTGTGATTTCTTGCAACCCACAGGGCTTAAATTACCAGTTTAAATGCTCTGGAGGCAAGGCTGGGATAGAGCCCTGAGGGCACTGCCCTGCTCCTGAAGAGAAGGCATGCAAACAACCCAAGGGCAGAAAGCATGGTAATAGCCATCTGAAGAGTGCAAGGGGCACAAGTGGGGAGATTATTCACTCTTCTTGGAACATGTCCCTGAGAGGCAACATTCCCAGAGATTCCTCTCTAAGAACAAAGGAGCTGTTCTGCACCATTTACCTCCCCTTCCCCTGAGCATAAACACAGAGCCAGCTGTGGGAAGCAGTACAGCACCAATACTGGCTGCCTAACTTGCATATACCAAGCCCTATCCCCCCACACTCCAGCGGGAGTGCCCCTCTCAGACACGCTTGCCTCAGTCCCAGGGCAGTGGGCCCCTCCCACAAAAGACCAGCACAACCCACCCCCCTGCCCACCCCACACACTCCATGTCTCCTGACCAGAGAGTTCCACTGGGCCTCAGTTGTGGAGGAGATTTCACAAGCATAGCAGAACACACTTAGCTAAAATTCACCACATTCCGGCCAGGGACTAAACACTGCCCACAGCAGGCAAGGAGAGTCTCTGTAGACCACTGTCCTGAAGGACAGAACAGCCAGAACACAACAATAGAGTGTACATGGCACAAACCAGAGGCACTCCCTGAAGCACCAGGCCCTGACATGACCTCTTCTTCATAAGGCTATTACTTTCAGGAGCAGGAAACATAAGTGGATTTTCTAACACAGAGATAAAGGCAGAGACAGACAAAATGGGAAGACAAAGGAATTTATCCCAAATGAAAGAACAAGGTAAGGTCATGGCCAGAGATCTAAGTGAAACAGATATAAGTAACATGCGTGATGGAGAATTAACAGCAACAATTCTAAGGATACTCACTGGGCTTGAGGAAAAAAAACACAAGACATCAGTGAGACCCTTACCACAGAGATAAGAGTCAAAAAAGAATCAATCAGAGATGAAGAGTGCAATAAATGAGATTAGAAACACACTTGATACAATGAACAGCAGTTTGTAAGAAGCAAAGGAACTAGTGACTAGAAGACAAAATAATGGAAAATAATGAAGCTGAACAAAAAAAAAAAAAAAGAAAAGAAAAAATATACACAACGAAAATTGACTTAGGGAACTCAGTGACTCCATCAAAGGTAACAACATTCAAATTCTAGGAGTTCCAGAAGAAGAAGAGAGAAAAGGGTGAAGAAAATTTATTTGAAGAAATAATAGCTGGAAACTTCCCTAATCTGAGGAAGGAAACAGATATCCAGATCCAGGAGGCACAGAGAATTCTAATCAAAATCAATAAAAGCAGACCCACACCATAGTGAAAAAGAAAAATTCTTAAAAGGAGCAAGGCAAAAGAAGTCCTTAACTTACAAGAGAAAACCCATTAGGCTAGCTGGAGATTTCTCAACAGAAATTTGGCAAGGCAGAAGGGAGTGGCACAATATATTCAACGTGGGGAACGGGAAGAAGCTGCAGCCAAGGGTACTCTATCTATCAAGGTTTTCATTCAGAATAGGAGGAGAGATAGTTTCCCAGACAAACAAAAACTGAAGGAATTCATGATCACTAAACCAGCCCTGCAAGAAATATTAAAGGGGACTCTTTGAGTGGAAAGGAGAGACAAAAAGTGACAAAGACTGGAAAGGGTCAGAGAAAATCTACAGAGATAGTGCTAAAACAAGTAATAGAATGGAACTAAATACATACATATCAATAATTTGAATGTAAGTGGAATAAATGCTCCAATCAAAAGACACAGAGTGTTAGAATGGATTAAAAAAAAAACAATACCCATCTATATGCTGCCTACAGGAGACTCATTTTAAACCTAAAGACAACCACAGATTGAAAATGAGGGGATAGAGAAATATTTACCATGCAAATGGGTGTCAAAAGAAAGCTGGAGTACCAATACTTATTATCAGACAGAACAGATTTTAAAACAAAGAGTGTAGGGGTACCTGGGTGGCTTGGGTGGTTGAGCATCCAACTCTTGATTTTGGCTCAGGTCATGATACCATGGTCGTGAGATCAAGCCCTGTGTTGGGCTCTACACTAAGCATGGACCACTCATGTTCTCTCTCTGAAATAAAAAATAAAAATTAAAATAAAAACATTTTTAATCAAAAAACAAAGAGCATAACAGGAGACAAAGAAGGGCACAATATGGTCATAAAGGGGACAATCTAACAAGAAGATCTAACAATTGTTAATACTCCTGCATTCAACATGGAAGCAGTCAAACATATGAAACAATTAAAAACAAACATAAAGAAACTCATTGACAATACAATAACACCCTACCTACATCAATGGACAGACCATCTAAGCAGAAAACGAACAAGAAAACAATGGCTTTGAATGGCACATTGAACCAGATGGATTTAACAGATATATTCAGAACATTTCATCTGAAAGCAGCAGAATACACATTATTTTCAGTGCATATGCAACATTCTCCAGAATAGATCACAAAATAGGTTACAAAACAGGCCTCAACAAATACAAGAAACATTCAAGTCATACCATGCACCTTTTCTGACCACAATGCTATGAGACTAGAAAACAACTATGACAAAGACAATATGGAAGGACCACAAATACACAGGGGTGAAAAAGCATACTAAACAATGAATGTATCAATCAGGAAACCAAAGAAGAAATTTTAAAAAATGGAAACGATTGAAAATGAAAACACAATTGTCCAAAACCTTTCAGATACAGTAAAAGTAGTCATAAGAGGGAGGTATTTTCTTACTCAAGAAGCAAGAAAAAAATCTCTAATAAACAATCTAACTTTACAGCTAAAGAAACTAAAAAAAGAAAAGCAAAGCTTAAAGTAAACATAAAGAAGGAAATAAAAGATTAGAGCAAAAATAAAGGATATAGAAAGTAAAAAATACAATACAACAGATCACAGAAACCTGGAGCTGGTTCTTTGAAAAATTTAATAAAATTGATAAACTTCTAGCCAGACTTATCAAACAGAAAAGAGAAAGGACCTAAGTAAATAAAACAAAGAGTATAGGGGTGCCTGGGTGGTACAAATCACAAATAAAAGAGGAGAAATAACAACACCACAGAAATACAATTATGAGAGAATATTATGAAAAAGTATGTGCTAACAAATTAGACAAGCTGGATGAAATGGATAAATTCCTAAAAACATATAAATTACCAAAACTGAGTGTCTGAGTGGTGCCTGGGTGGTTCAGTCAGTTAA
This sequence comes from Acinonyx jubatus, assembly GCF_027475565.1. Lineage (NCBI taxonomy): Eukaryota > Metazoa > Chordata > Mammalia > Carnivora > Felidae > Acinonyx > Acinonyx jubatus. Next base: position 117,639,967 of record NC_069389.1, read on the forward strand.
GCATCCAACTCCTGATTTCAGCCCAGGTCATGATCTGACAGTCATGAGATTGAGCCCTGCACCAGGCTCTGCACTGGGCATGGAGCCTGCCTGAGATTTTCTCTCCCTCTCCCTCTGCCCCTCTGCCACCCCTGTCTCTCTCTCTCAGGAAAAAAAAAATACCAAAAGTGAAACAGTAAGAAAGAGAAAGCTTGAACAGACTGATAACCAGCAAAGAAACTGAGTAACACTCCCAACAAACAAAAGTCCAGGACCACATGACTTCACAGGTGAATCATAGCAAACATTTAAAGAATTACTACCAATTCTTCTCAAACTATCCCAAAAAATAGAAAAGGAAGGAAAAATTTCAAATTCATTCTATGAGACCAGCATTACCCTGATACCAAAGCCAGATAAAGTCACCCCTTCCAAAAGAAAAGTATAGGCCAATATCCCTGATGAACATAGATGCAAAAATTCTCAATAAAATACTAGCAAATTTAATCCAACAATACATTAAAAAAATCATTCACAATAATCAAGTGTAATTTATTCCTGAGTTGCAAGGGTGGTTCCGTATTCGCTAATCAATCAACATGATACATCACATTAATAAAAGAAAGGATAAGCACCATATGATCATTTCAATAGACACAGAAAAAGCAGTTGACAAAGTACAACATCCACTCATGATAAAAATTCTCAATAAAGTACATTTAGAGGGAAAATACCGCAAAATAATAAAGGCACTATATGAAAAACCCACAGCTCATATCATCCTCAATGGGGAACAACTGAGAGATTTTCCTCTATAGTCAAAAACAACACAGGGATGTCCAGTCTCACCATTACTATTTAACATAGTACTGGAAGTCCTAGCCATAGCAATCAGACAACAAAAAGAAATAAAAGGCATCCAAATCAGCAAGAAGTAAAACTTGGACTGTTTATAGATTATATGATATGCTATATATAGAAGACCTGAAAGACTCCACCAAAAATCTCCTAGAATTCATAAATGAATTCAGTAAAGTTGCAAGATACAAAATCAACATACAGAAATCTGTTGTGTTTTGGGGCACCTGGGTGGCTCAGTCAGTTAAACATCTGACTTCAGCCTAGGTCATGATCTCGCCATTCCTGAGTTTGAGCCCCCGCGTCAGGCTTTGTGCTGACAGCTCAGAGATGTCTCCTGAGGTAAGAGAAACAAAAGCAAAAAGAAACTATTGGGACTACATCAAAATAAAAAGCTTCTGCACAGCAAAGGAAATAATCAACCAAACTAAAAGGAAACCTAGGGGGTGAAAGGAGATTAGCAAATGACATATCTGATAAAGGGTTAGTATCCAAAATATATAAAGAACTTATAAAACTCAACACCCAGAAAATGAATAACCAAATAAAAATAGGCAGAAGACATGAACATTTTCCCAAAGAAGATGTCCAGATGGCCAACAGACATGAGAAGATGCTCAACAACAACAAATAATAATTAAAAAAGATGCTCAACATCACTCATCATCAGGGAAATTCAAAGCAAAACTATACCGAGATATCACATCGCACCTGTCAGAATGGCTGAAATCAACAACTCAACAAGCAACAGGTGTTGGCAAGGATGCGGAGAAAGGGGAGCCATTGTTGTTAGGAATGCAAACTGGCACAACCACTGTGGATAACAGTACAGAGGTTCCTCAAGAAATTAAAAATAGAACTACCCTATAATCCGGCAATTGTGCTACTAGGTATTTACCCAAAGATTACAAAACTACTAAATCAAAGGGATACGTGCACCCTTATGTTTATAGTAGCATTATCAACAATAGCCAAATTATGGAAGCAGCACAAGTGTCCATTATTATTATATAGAGAGAATATCACAGGATATTACTCAGTCATAAAAAAGAATGAAATCTTTCCATTTACAAACATTCTATTGGCTCAGCTCACGATCTCACGATTCATGGCTTTGAGCCCCACATAGGGCTCTGTGCTGATAGTGTAGAGCCTGCTTGGGATTCTCTCTCTGCCTCTCCCTGGCTTACATGCTTGCTCTCACTCTCTCCCTCTCAAAATAAATAAAGATTATTTTTTAATATATGAAATTTATTGTCAAATTGGTTTCCATACAACACCCAATGCTCATCCCAACAGGTGCCCTCCTCAATGCCCATCACCCACCCACCCCTCCTTACCACCCCCTATCAACCCTCAGTTTATTCTCAGTTTTTAAGAGTCGCTTATGGTTTGGCTCCCTCCCTAACTTTTTTTTTCCCTTCTCCTCCCCCCATGGTCTTCTGTTAAGTTTCTCAGGATCCACATAAGAGGGAAAACATGGTATCTGTCTTTCTCTGTATGACTTATTTCACTTAGCATAACACCCTCCAGTTCCATCCACGTTGCTACAAAAGGCCATATTTCATTCTTTCTCATTGTCAACTAGTATTCCATTGTGTATATAAACCACATATCTTTTATTTATACTTTCCCAGTCTTAAGAATTGTTGTGTCACTCAAAATCACATTTTACTTTGATGTTTCTTCTAGAAAATTTATAGTTTTAGCTCTTACATCTAAGCCTATTATCTCTTTTGTGTAATTTTTTAATTATGGTGTGAAGAGATAATCGTGGTTATATTGATTTTCCATTTCTCTTTGTCTTTTAGGAGTTTGACTATACTGTATCTTGGTGTGGTTCACTTTGTCAATACCCTACATGAGGTTCATTGAACTTCTTGGATCTTTGACGGATTTTAAAAAATAAATTTAGGAACTCTGGGCTATTATTTCTTCAAATATCTTTAGGCCCTTTTTTTCTTTTCCTTTTGGGACTCCCATTACACATAGGTAGCAGGTTATGCCTTGTCTCATAGAACTCTGCTGCTCTGTTGATTTTTCTTTCAGCTTTTAAAGATGGGATGATTTTCTTGATCTATCTTCAAGTTTATCATCTTTACCCTGCCGTCTGTAATCTTCTGTTGAACCCCAGTAGTGAATCTTCCGTTTCAGTTATTGTACTTTTAAATTATAGAATTCCCATTTGTTTATTACAGTTTTCAGTCTTCTGTGGTGATTCCCAATTTTCACTCATTGTTAGCACATTATTTTTTGATATTCAAATATGTTTTCCGTCAATTCTTTGAGCATATTTATAATAGCTGGTTGAAGCTATTGCTAAATTCAACATCTAGGTGCAGTTTATCTTGACTGTTTTTCTCCTGAGTATGGGTCACACACTTCTCTTTCTGTTTGCATGTTGAATAATTTTTGGCTGAAAACCAATTATTTTATCTATCTATCTATCTATCTATCTATTTATTTACTTATTTCAGCATCTCTGGCTTCTATTATATTTTTCTAAGCTTAAAACAAATTGTGTGTGTGCTTGTTTTTGTTTGAACAACTTGCCTGGACTGCTGTGGAGTCTCTCTCCTGCACCTGTGCAGCCCCTGATGTCTCAGCTAAGTTTTTTTTGTTCTTTTTTTTTTAACTCTTATTTATATTTTTTAGTCTGGCTTCATAGGGACTGCACCTGTGTCTGCATAGGGTAGTCATCAGCCTTTGATTTGGAAAGTTTGTGCTCACATACCTTGAGCCCATTAGGCCTCCACCCTTTTGCAAACTGAGCTGTGCCGGAAATGCATCTAATTCTCAAGTTTCCCTTGGCTTACATTTTTTAATGTTTTTTTTTTTTCTTTTCTGGGTCTTTCTAGTGAAAACGTGGTTTAGCAATGAGCCAGGGTCGTGTGAAAGCTGATTTCAGCCCTTCTCTGGCTCTATAATTTCCAGCATAACCCCCTTAATTTTTTTTCTTGTCTGCTATTCACCCTGAATCATTTTAACATGGCTGGGCTACCAAGGCCACGGACATTTCCTCTATGCTCTGACATGTGTCTGTCACTTTAAGCCAGCAAAGCCTTCAATTTTCTGCATCTCTCTCCTTGGTCCTCAAAGCAATTTGAGCTAATCACCACTGGCTGCAAAGGTGCTGTTTGTGTTATCAGTCTCAAATCAGTAAACTACAGCTTTGACAGCTGAGTGGAGGGTGGATCGATGGGAGTGACCCAAGACAAGAAGTCCATAGATTCACAATAGATTTGATGCCATTTTCACCCAATGTTGTTCGAGTTTTCAAGAATAAATGCTTTCCAATGTGTCTTCATCTTTGTTCAGTTTCCTGTGTCTCAAAATAGTCTGGAAAGGTTTTTTTGTTTTGTTTTAAGTTTTATGCCTGTTTTGTGCAGAAGGGGATCATTCTACCCCCCCTCATGTTGCTACTACTATAAGTCCCACTTCCCGTGGTTGATTTTGAATTGTAAACTCAGTTTATTTAAAAAAAATATTAGTTACACATTTTTCTTGAGTGAACTCCAGTAGCATTATATTTTTCTTTCAGAAACTTTGTGCATTTCATCTAGGTTGTCAAAATTATTGGCATGAAGTTGTTTATAATATCCTCACCTTTTTTCAAGTGACCATACTTGTCAATTTTTAACAGCTTAATTGAGTATTACTGGCAAAAAATAAGCAGTGGCTATTTAAATGCACAATTTGATAAATTTTGACAGTTACTCACTTGTGAAACTGTCACTACAGTTTCACATCTCCATCAAGGGTTTTCTTGTACCCCTTGGTTTACTGCTCCCTGCTACTGCACCCAGGCCCTACCATCCCCAGGCAATGTTTGATCTGTGTTCCATGAACACACGCTACTTTGAATGTATAATAATTACAATATATAATACATAATGTATGTATAGAACCAAACATAAATCATATATATGTATCCTTTTATGTCTGACTTCTTTCAGAGAGAATAATTTCAGATTCACATATGTTATTGCCCATCTCAAATAGTTAATTCCTCTTAAATCCTGAGCAGCATTTTATTGTATGGATATATCACAGTATGATTATCAGTCATGTGCTATAGGACGTTGGGTTGTTTTTATTCTTTCACCATTAAAAATAAAGCTGCCAAAAACACTCATGTTTAAGTTTTTAAATGGACATTACTGTTTGGTAAATACACAGGAGTGGATTGACAAGATCATACGGTAGATGTATGTTTAAATTTTGAGAAACTATCATACTGCTTTCCAAGTGCTTGTACCTTTTATAAAAATTTATCATTCATTTACTTCCAGTGGTCAATTCCAGTTAGTTAACATACAGCGTATTATTAGTTTCAGGTGTACAATATAGTGATTCAGCACTTTGATGCAGCACCTGGTGATCATCACAAGTGCTCTCCTTAACCCCCCCATCCCCCTTCATTCTGGCAACCATCAGTTTGTTCTCTAGAGTTAAGAGCCTGTTTCTTGGTCTGCCTCTCTCTTTTCTTTTCTCCTTTGGTCATTTGTTTTGTTTCTTAAATTCCACATATGAGTGAAATCATATGATTTTTGTCTTTCTCTCACTTAGTTCACTTTGCATAATACTCTACATCCATCCATGTCATTCCAAATGGAAAGAATTAATTATTTTTATGGCTGACTAATATTCCACTGTACTTCTTCGTTATCCATTCATTAGTGATGGACATTTGGGCTGTTTCTATAATTTGGCTATTGTAGGTAATTCGACTATAAACATCAGGTTGCATGTATCCCTTCTAATTAGTATTTTTGTATCCTTTGGGTAAATACCTAGTCATGCAATGGCTGGATCATAGGGTAGTTGTATTTTTAACAAATTGAGGAACCTCCATATTGTTTACCAAAGTGGCTGCACCAGTTTGCATTCCCACCAACACTGCAAGAGTGTTACCCTTTTTCCACATCCTCACCAACATCTGTTGCTTCTTTGTTGTTGATTTTAGCCATTCTGAGAGATGTGAGATGATATCTCATTGCAATTTTGAGCTGCGTTTCCCTGATGATAACCAATGTGATTTTAAAAATGAGCAGAGGACCTGAACAGACATTTCTCCAAAGACGACGTACAAATAATCACCAACTACAGGAAAAGGCATTCAACATCACTAATTATCAGAGAAATGCAAAGCAAAATCACAATGAAATATCGTATCACACCTGTGAGAATGGCTATTCTCAAAAAGACAAGAGTTAACAAATGCCAGTGAGGATGTGGAGAAAAGTGAACCCTGGGGTGTTGCTGGTGGAGATGTAAATTTGTGTAACAACTGTGGAAAAAATGTATGGAGGTTCCTCAAAAGGTTAAAAACAAACTTACTATATGATCCGGCAATCCCACCTCTGTTACATATCCAAAGGAAATGAAATCACTCTCTTGAAGAGATACCTGCACTCCCATGTTAACTAGCGAATTAGTCATAATAGCCAAGACATGGAAACAACCTAAGTGCCCATTAGTGGAGAATGAATAAAGAAAATGTGATATTTATATTTATAAAATGGAATATTATTCATCCATAAAAAGGGAATACCGCTGTTCAAGACAACACGGATGGACCTTGAGGACATTGGGCATTGTGCTATGTGAAATAAGTCATACAGAGAAGGACAAATACTGTATGATCTCACACGTGGAATCTAAAAACATCCAACTCATAGAAACAGAGAAGAACGATGGTTGTCAGGAGCTGAGGGGTGGAGAAATGGGTCAAAATTGGTCAAAGGGTATAAACTTTCATTGATAAGTTCTGAGGATCTGAGGTACTGCATAGTGACTACAGGTGACAATACTGTATTATATACTTGAAAGTTGCTACGAAATCAGAGCTTTAATGTTCTCACTGTAGAACAAAATGTTAATTATGTAGGTGAAGGGTATATAACTAACCTTATTGTGGAAAACATTTCACAATGTATATTTGTATCAAATCATCATATCGTATACCTTAAACTTACATAATGCTATATATCAATTATATCTCAGTCAAGCTGGAAGAAAAAGGAATAGTACTCGGTAAGAAAAATTTACACACTACCAATATGCAGATTAACATGAATTAATCTTAAAATATTACGTAAATGATGGGACCACATACAAAAGACTATTTTCTGATTCCACTTAGTTGAAATTCAATGAGAGGCAAAAGTATAGTAACAAACGTACACCACGGTTAACAGGGGCCAAGGGGTATAAAATGAGACTGACTGCAAAGAGGCACAAGGAAAGGATTTGAGGGATGGAAATATAGTATTGTAAACTTGAAATGGGAGGACTTAGTTTATGTGAAGGCTGACCCCTCCCCTCCCAAAAAAGCAGTCACTAGGAAGGAAAAAATAAAGAAAACAGAAATGTTTTGTGTAAAATCTTCAGTCTTAAAGATTCTATTTTTAACAGGAATTAGATTTTCCTATGGAGAACACTGGATCTTTCTTGTCTATCATTATAATAGACATTCTCTCTTTTTCAGCCTTAATACAATAAGAGGGACAACCTTTGCTCCATGCCCTTCTCTTGTCTCTTTCCACAACTGATAATCCATTTTTAAAATATATTTTAATCCTTCCACAAATTGTGTCTACACGACACATTAATAATGAATTATTTTGTGTTCATAGCATCAAAATTATTTTGTTTGCTTGATTTGAGAAATTATTGATAGTTTTGACAATTTGTAGACATAGACTTCTCAAGGAATTCAAATTCAATTCAGGTAAAGTGTATGCTCAAACCTTTTCATCTTGATTTACCATAGCTTTGTCTCTTACAGATATGACAGTTGGAAATTACACATGGTTTTGGTTATCTATTTCTGAATAACAAGCCGCTCCAAACTTTGTCATAAAGTAGCCACAATTTATTATTTCTCCTAATTCTTCAATCCGGACAGAAATACCTGGGCTATTTTTCTTTTCCGCATGTTGTCTGCTGGCTTTGAGTTGTCAAAGATGGCTTCTTAACTCATGTGTTAGATGCCTCAGCTAGGATGGTCGGGGCAGCTAGGAAATGGTCAAGCATCTCTCCATGCATTAGCCTGGGCTTCCTCTCAGCATCTGAGCCCAACATGCTAGACCTTCTTACATGGTGGCCGCCTTCACCAGAGCATTAGCCACCTATTCAGTGGAGCCTCCACTGTACTCTGTTAGTCAAAGTGAGGCATAAGGCCAGACCACGTTCAATTTGAGGGAAAACAGACTCCAACTGTGGAAGTGAGAAGCGGCATGCATGTATAGATAGGTAGGGAAGAAATTAATAGAAGCCATCTTGGGAGACCACCACACATACTCTAAAATAGCAAGGAACAAAAACATATAGAATAACAGAGTTAAGCTAGTACAACCTGGTAAACCTTGAGTGTAACTAACATCATCTCTGTTATAAGAGGAAAAACTTTTAAATAGAAGTTTTGTATTGGAAAGGAAAATCAACTTTAGTTGTGGCAACAGACAATTACTGGCATCTCACAGGCTTACCACCATAAAGGTTTTTCTCTCATTCACTCCAAAGTGCTGTAGGTTGGATGGCCTTCCACTACCTGGTACTTACTTCATCTGGAACATGTGGTCTCTGAGCAAGGGAAGGATGGATGGAAGACATAGCTCACTTCTCTTCACAATCAGTTGAAGAGAACTATTCACATGATACAGATATAACCATAAGGGAGGCTGGGAAATATGTAAGGTAGCACATGAGTTATTTGGTGAGCACCAAATGTCTCTGCCACAGTATATTAACCAGGTGCCCCTGAAAATAAATAAAATGAGGGGTATATGTGCATCTATGCATTTTAGCTGGAGTCAGGTTCATAGATTTTGTCATATCTTCAAAGTAATACATAACACTCGAAATATTAAGACAGGAGCTCTGATTCCTTTGTAACATATAAGTACGAGACACTGATGTACGCAAAAGAATATTTCGTTCTCAGTCTCAATCGATACCAATAATTGGATTCGCATAATTCTGTCTTTCATCCTCAACACTGATTTGGAGAATAGGAACTTGAGAGAAATTCTAAGAGCTTAAATGTTATCCAATATAATAAAAATAAAATTGAGCAGCTAAGTATGCAAAATACATACTAATCAGGTTCTAAGTAATGGTTTGAATTTAAGAGAAATCATGGATCTTTTTCTGCAAATGAGGTAAATACACTGAATGATGATCCTATGTCCAAACCTACGGGCATGCAACTGCCAGAATTACTTATGGGCTGAAAGAACACCGCCACTACACTTAGTAGAAGCTTTGATTAGAATATCCTGGGTAGCTTAGGTATATTCATTTTCTATTGCTGTCTAACAAAGTACTGCAACTTAGTGACCTGAACAGCATATACATTTATTATCTCAAAGTTTCCACAACTCATTAGTACAGGCATGGGTTAGCTAGGTTCTCTGCTCACAGTCAAGTAGTCCATAAATGGATTTTTATCTGGAAACTCTGGAGGATAAGCCATTTCAGGTCATTGGCCATCCATGCTCATTCAGGACACTAGCAGAATCCAGTTACTTGCGGCTATAGCTATGAGGTTCCAAGGTCCCCATCTCCTTGCTGGCTGACAGCTAGGGTCCCCTCTCTGCTCTAAGAGGCTCCCCACATTGCTTCTTATGAGGCTTCCTCCATCTTCAAAGGAATCAATGATACACTGAGTCCTACATGTGCTTTGAAACTCTCTGACTTCCTCTCCTGATATCCATCAGATAAGACTATCTGCTTTTAAAGGACTGGCATGATTGAGTCAGGCCCACCCAGGTTATCTCCACTTGATGGCATGGAGCTATGAATGGTAGTATATGTAGCAGTTAAGAATGTTGTCTCCAGATCCAAACTGCTTAAGACTGAATTTAAGTCTACCACTTCCTAGCTGTGTATCTTAAGAAAATCGCTTTGACTTCCTGTGCCTCAGCTTCCTCATTCATCAAATGATGATAAAAAAAAAAAAATAATTCCTTCCTACTAGGGTAGTCTTGAGTACTGGAAAACTCAGGATAGATATGGTTATGCTTCAGTAATCAATCATCCCAAATTTCAATGGTTTACAATAACAATGATCTCTCTTGCTCATGCTCATGCCCATAGCAGGTCAATAGCAGAGTGATGCTCTGTTTAGTAACTCAGAATTTATAGTTAATTTCAGAAGCCACCATCTTTAATTTTTCCTTTTGTCATGCCAAAAGGAAAGGGAGCACTGAAAGGGTCTCAAAATGGCAATTGACAATCCATGCAGTAAGTAGCAGACATTAGTTTGACTCCCGACTCATTGCCCAGAACTAGTCACATGGCCCCACCCAGCCAGAGGGAACCAGGAAATGCAATGATCTCTGTTCCTGAAAACTGGGCAGCAGAAAATATTTGGCGGAAAGTATCAAAGACCATGACAAGGACCAAATGAATTAATTTTGAGCACAGCTCCTGACTCACAATAAGCGCTCAGTAGAGAACTATTATATCAAAATCTCACCGTTATAACAATGCTATAACAGATCTTTTTTCATATCAATATTTGTGTGAAAATGCAAGTATTTACTTATAATAGAAACTCTAGAAATAGAATTACAATGTCATAAAATACAGATACTTTTAATTTTGAGAAATATTGCCAAATTGCTTTCTTCCTGCTCCATTTGTGTCATGTAAGTTGTCAATATAATTGGGAAAGGATTCAGGAAGTTTGAATTGTAAGGTCTTTGTGAAAAATTTCATTACTGAGTCAGTCTTAGTTTGGAGCTTTGTGTCACTCCAATGACAAAAGGAACGTCCTACAGGAGGAATAAAAATCTCTCAAGATACTGCCTGATAAATAACCGTTGGCTTCTTTGAAGTTGCCCTAAAACAATATGACCCCAGGATTGTAAGAGGAAAGTAAGGCACAAAAAAAGTTACGTATTTCTCACACTGGAGTACCCCATGGGTTCAAATAATGATAACACACGGGGGTTGCAGCAATGGAGTTCTTTTTTTCTCAACTACAAATATGTATCTTGAAACTCTACATGCAATCCTACTTTAATCATATGCCTAAGTACATGATGTCTTTAGATCACTTCCAAATCTATTAGTGTCCAACAGTATTATTTTCTTTTTATATTCAGTAACTAATTATTGACCATCTGCTTTATGTCTGTCACTGTCAGAGATAAATAAGATGTAGGCCTTGACGTTAAAGAATTTGAAGTTACCAGAGAAGACCTACTGATACCATTGGACTGGCAAGTACAATAATGTGGCAGGTTGTGAACACAGTGGTTAAAAGCATATGCTTTGGAGTCATATAGACCTACCTGTGTTTGTTGAATGCTAATTGTGTGATCATGACTAATTTTCTTAACCTTGCTTTGCCTCTCTTTCATCATCTATAAAATAATAAAAATAGGACTTCCCTCATGTCATTGTTGTGTTGTTTTTATTATGACAGAAGTGAACTTCGTAATACATTGGAAGAACAAAGACAAAATCATCCATTATTCCTTGGTTTGTCAAGGAAGGCTTCACAGAGCAAACTTAGAAGTTAGCCAAAGAATTCTGCAACAGCATCACATGTCTGGAAACCTCTGAGGTCTTGGGGATGTGGAAAGGGTAAATATGTAAGGATGTGAGGAAGATATAAGGAAGCAAGACACTAGATGAGAAAGGATAGAGAAGAAAAGAGGTAGACTAGATCTTTAAATGTCATGCCAGGAATTCATTTTTTAACTCTTAGGCAATGGAATGTCCAAAAGTGACCATTTGATCTCTGAAATATACTTCTACTCCAAGTTCTCTATCTCGACAAGTAACATCACCATCCAACCAATTTCTCAAGCAAGGAATGCATCCATCCAATTCACAAGAAAATCTTGGCAGTTCTGTCTCCAAAAATCCCAAATCCACCAATAGTTTCTGTCTTCACTGCCACAACCCTAGTGCAAGATAACATCACTCCTAACTTGGACTATTTTGACAGCCTGCTAACTGGTCTCTCTGTTCTTTCGTAAGAGAAGAAGTCCATTCTCTACAATGTAGCCAAAGTGATCTTCCGAAACATCAATTGGATCATGTCTTTACCATGATTTTCTACTAAGTTTACAATAAAATATAAACTCCTTACATGGCCTACAAGGCCCTAAATGATATGGGCCCTGACTTCTTCAGCCTCTGGTAAGAGGCCTTTCTATTCTTCATGCCAAATTCTTTCCTTCTTACAGCATCTGTCCATGTTGTTCTTTTTGCTTGAAACACTCTCATCTGACTGTTCATCTGGACAATTCCCATTCGTTCTTCAGGACTCAGTTTAAATGTCACTTCCTCAAAGAAGTTCTCCCCAAACCAATCTCGTAATCTAACATATATTCCTCCCATTGTTCTATCACACTTAACCCTCTCCATTTCCTTTATAATACCTATTACAATTGTATATTACTGAGAGTTTTATATCTGTCTCATGCATTATATCATAAGTTCCATAGAAGCAGATCACTCTAAGTTTTGGTCAGGACTACCTCCTCAGAACTTAGCCCAATATTTCACATAGAGAACGTGCTCAATAAATATTTGCTAGATGGATAAATTAAAAAATGAATTAATCCTCTATGTGGCACAACCATAGTTATATTTAAATGCATTGGAGTTTGAGACTAAAACTTTGTTTACATTTACTGGCTATGATCTTGACTCTTAGGAAGTGGGATTATTTGTATTCCTAGGTCCTCAAATTGCCAGGGCCCTATTAACCAAGAGAAAGAACAGGCTTAAGTATTAAATGAGAGTTTCTTCATGTCAAATTTCTGCAATTTGTGAGATACCTAGCAGACAGAGGTTTAATCAACAGTTGGCCAGATAAAATAGATTTGAGAATCAGTATTGTGTAAGTAATAGCAATACTAGATGAGGTCATCACAGGAGGATAGTTAGAGAAGAGTGACAAAAATGAACACCTGCCTAATTACCAAGACCGAAGGGGTAGATGAAAGAAATGAGTAAGTACGAAGAATGAGCAAGATTAAAACTAAATGATCAGAGTGGAAAGAGGACAATTGGAAAAATATGGTATCACTAAAACCACGAAAGTTTTAAGAATGGAATAGCAGTGTCAAATTCTATCAAAGATGAAGATCCACATATATTTATCGGGTGCGGTAACATAGGAATAATCGGTGCCATCACAGACACTTATTTGTGAGAGCTAGTGGATTTGGAAACAAGACTGAAAGTAGGGTGAGGAGTTTATGGTAGCAGGCAAACGGAGACAATGTATGCATACAATTTTGTGGAGAGATTTAATTGGGAAGGGAGGTAGCAGCACCAGCAACAACTGAGAACTTGTCAGAATGCAATCCTCAAGCCCCACCACCAATGCTCAGGAGTTGAGAAAAATATTTGAATAAATAGATGCTCCTAGAATAGGGAAATTATCAAGAAAAACTCCAGTGGCATTAAAAATTCAACTGAGACTGCATATCAAATAGTCTCCACGGTGGTAAATTACTGCCATTGAGCTGATCATGATTGCTGGGGGAGTGATTATATGCAGCCCTATTTGGGAACTTGTGGAAAGAAATGAAGTCATATTATTTTTTTTATATGAAATTTATTGTCAAACTGGTTTCCATACAACACCCAGTGCTCCTCCCAACAGGTGCCCTCCTCAATACCCATCACCCACCCTCCCCTCCCTTTCACCCTCCCCATCAACCCTCAGTTTGTTCTCAGTTTTTAAGAGTCTCTTATGTTTTGGCTCCCTCCTTCTCTAACCTCTTTTTTTTCTTCCCCTCCCCTGTGGTCTTCTGTTAAGTTTCTCAGGATCCACATAAGAGTGAGCTTGGCCCAAGGTTTAAGGCTGGAAAGGTAAGTGTTAAACGTTGAGAGTCCTAAAGAGAAAGTAGGTTGATGTGGGGATCCAGGCTCAGTAGAGGGGAAAATGTGATGCAGAATGTGGGGTAGATCCTAAGAAAAAGTAAGATTAAGTGTCAGGATGTCTTTGTGAAGTCAAACATCAAGTTCACAGGGCCTAAAGGATGGAGGAAGCTGTCAGAATAGGAGCTATTGAAATGGCCAGTAAAAGTTTAATAATAATAGTTAATAGTAATAAAGAAGAAGGAGGAATCTGAGGAAGAGAAGTAGTATTTTTAAGCTTATTGATAGCAAGGTATTGCTACCTTTGAATCAACTGCTTTGTCTTTCCTATGGTCTGGGTATTTTGCTAAGTACTTCAAATGTTTTAAATCATTTAATCCTTACCAAGGTTTACAAAGGTGAAAAGTCTTCTTATCTGAGGTTATACAACTAGGGCGTGGAGGATGCTGAGGTCAGTGCAGGTCTGTTGACACCACACTTGTTGCCCCGAAATAGTGTGAACATATAAGACGATGCCAACTTGTGAGGCTACACGTAGACTTCACCAAGGTCACCACTGCTACCACCTGAAAACACTACAGAGCATCTGGACAGATTTGTGCCATGCCAGGAAAACAGGCTGGAAAATTAAATACTATGTGGCTCCTGCCCTCAAGAACCTTACAGTTTAGTTACAGTCCCAGGAAAGCAATGTAAGATCATCACTCGTAATGCAGATACTCAGCTAGGTACTGAACAAATACTACGAGCAAAAATTAATTTGGGGCATCAGATGAAGGCATAATTCTCTTATTTTTATTTTATTTTAGAGAAAGAGCATGCACATGTAGGGAGGGGCAGGAGATGGGGAGAGAGAGAGAGAGAGAGAGAGAGAGAGAGAGAGAGAGAGGGAGAGGGAGAGAGAGAGGGAGAGAATCTTAAGCAGGCTCTATGCCCAGTGCAGAGCCTGATGCGGGCTCAATCCCACGACCCTGGGATCATGACCTGAGCTGAAATCAAGAGTCAGACACTCAACTGTGTGAGCCACCTAGGAGTCCATGAGGAGGCATAATTCTTTTTTTAATGTTTATTTTATTTTGAGAGAGAGAGAGGCAGAAAGAGAGGGAGACAGAATCCTAAACAGGCTCTGCACTACCAGCACAGAGCCCAACATGGGGCTCGACCCCATGAACTGTGAGATTGTGACCTGAGCCAAAATCAAGAGTCAGACACTCAACCGACTGAGACGCCCAGGCACCCCCGATGAAGGCATCATTCTTAAGAGCTAAGCAGATCAAGGGAATCGTGGGTGGTAACCGCATCTAAAAAATAGGTCTTCAATGGTTAAGATGGTGAGAAGTCCACTAAGCACAGGAAACTGTATGGACAGAGATAGGGGCCTTCCTTAAAACCCACCAATACGCGGAGGAAAAAAAAAATGAGCTTTCCAGTTTTGACAGAAGCAGCAAATCTGTATAATAATAACAATAACTACAATGTATAGATTTATGAGTTGCAAGGCCATTCACATGGATTATCTATTCTAACGTTCACAGCAACTTTGAGAATTTGTGTGGCCTTTAACTTACAGATATAAAACCTGAGGCCTGGAGAGGGACAGGACTTTTTCAGGGTCACAAGACCAGTACGTGGCAGAGCTGGGATCTGATCCAGGACTATCTGCTTCCAGAGCCTAAACACCTGGCCGCCCTTCCGTATCACTCCTCTCAACCCTAAGTTGGAGAGCCTGAAAGTCAGCAGATCAGGGAAGCAATCTTTAGTAAGCCCCTTCCTCAGCCAAATCAGCGTAGCTGCATGTTTAGCAAGTGCCGTTGCGGTACTAGTTGAAAATCTGTCCAAAAATCCTCAACAGCAATTATCTTCGTTCCATTACTGCGGGAGTTCTGCCAGTCTACTTCCTCGCCTTGTCCTTTCCTGATTTCCCCTTGGTTCTCAATTTAAGTTTTAGAAACAATGTACTACGTTTTGCACTATAATCATTTTTGTCCCTTGTCCTGTAGCAAGGTAAAGAAAACAGAGAGAGGCTTCGAAAGACAATGGCATTTTCAAAATGACAAAAGGGCATTCATTCAGGAACCTGTAGTGTGCCGAATTGAACGGGACCGCTCTGTTCAGTGGAATAAGATACAAGGAGGTCGCTAAATACAAGCTAAAGTGGGAGTCGGCTTCACATCTGTAACAAGAAGCAGCCAGGCTTGTTGAGCTACCACTGAAAACTGGAGTTATGGAAGGCACAAGGCAATTACTGATGCAGAAATAGACCGTTCTAGACAGCACTTTCACTCAGCCTAGGATCCTAAAGGAGAAAGCCCTTCAGAAAGTGCATTTTCATCAGCAAATTTTAAGCAATTAAATGCCATCTTTAGCAGCTTTACACATTAGCAACTTAATGTATATTTATGAATGCTGAAGTCTTTAGAGGAAAGGGAATGAGAATCATATCAAAATTCAACGAGGCATCAGGACTGCAACACACACGAAATTCCACTGAAGTAGTAAAACTGTCCAGGTTGTAACATAAATCACAGCAATTCAGATATAGGTAAAGGGCTAGAACTGGTTCGTCTCCTCATGTTAGTAGAACAACACGCTGAGTGGTTCATTTCCTCCACAATAGGAGCGGTTGTTTGCCAAATTAGACCTGTTAACTGGTCTGACGATCCAACCAGGTGTAATACTTCACATGTGCATCATTGTCTTGGAAGAGAAACATTTTACTTTGACAAACTTCTCTTCGACTCTTTTTGTTCACCAGTTACTAAGTCCAAAAAATTATTTTGAAGGAAAACACCATTGTTCCATTTATCTTTCCATGATCATTGCCAGTACCCTAAGCTGGCACCCGTGCCTTCACGCTTCCTGCCATTGCTTTCTGGGAGAAGTGAGAGGATCCATTTTCAGAAATAGCAAATAAAATCCGTGCTGTCTCGTTAATAGGTTTACAACCTATTGGAAATATGTACAACCCTCCCCCCTCCCACCACCATGGAGTCCCAAACCTTTAGACACTTTGCTTCCTTGTCCTTCCCCTGTCCATTTCACGGGCTTATTTTTCGTGGGCTTTGCAATGAGCACGTGCCAAAGAACTGAAGTCTCTGTGTGACCTCGAGGAATGTACGTTTGTTCCAGTCAGACTACTTTTTGTCTTACATGTGCATAGGCGACTTCTGGGTAAGGCTGTAACCTCTGTAGTCCTCAATGGATGGGGAATCAGGGGAGGGACTTGCACGCTAGGAGATAAATTGCGAGGTGCCTGGGTGGCTCGGTCGGTTAAGTGCCCACTTTGGCTCAGGTCTCATGATCTCGCACTCGGTGAGTTCGAGCCCCACGTCAGGCTCTGTGCTGACAGCTCAGAGCTTGGAGCCTGCTTTGGATTCTGTGTCTCCGTGTCTGTCTGCCCCTTCCCTGCTTGTGCTCTCTCTCTCTCTCTCTCTCTCTCTCTCTCTCTCTCTCTCAAAAATAAATAAACTAAAGAAAACTTTTTAAGAGATAAATTGCTTGCTGTAACTGCCCCAAGTGTGCCTGTCCATCAGACACCCACTGTTGCAAGAACATTGATTAAAGCCTCGCTTCACTGTGCTGAGTCTCTGCATCCCTCCTTTGATTGTGTCAGCGGGCTTACTTGTCACAATTTCCTAAGTGGTGTTCCTGAATCTTGCCCCTCCTAGACATTGCTGGCCAAATGCATTCAACAGTTACTGAGTGCCTTATATGTGTCAGGCACTGTCCCGAGTGCTTGGGATCCATTAGTAATCAAAACAAAGATCCCTGACCCTGTAAAAGCTGATATTCTAGCAATAATACATAGGCAACAAAAATGCATAATAAATGATCAATTATATATACTGTGTTATGCTAATAAGTGGTAAGTGCTGTAGGAAAGAAAAAGAGAAAAGAAAAAAGATACATACGATCTTCCCCAAGCAGCTTTTTTTTTTTACCATGCTATTCTCCCCTCCCACCGCCATTTATCAGCCTTCAATACTTCCCTGTTATCCATTTGTTTACATGGAAACTCTGCAGCCAGTCAGTGGCTTCTGTTATCTGCCCACACTGAGGATTGCACCACTGCTCCTTTTCCACCTTTATCCTCTATCACTCCCCACCCACGATGTCCTGCTCTAGGAAAGCCAGTGAGGTTCCAATAAGGAGCTCACAATAATAGCCGGTAAAATAAATGAACACTTACTATGCACTGGACATTGTGATAAACTATTCACATGGACTACCTTATTGCATCCTTATATTCTCACACTGCCCAAAGGAGGTAGATATTATTATTATTATCTTCATTTTGCAGATGAGGAAATTTAAGTACGGAGAGGAAATTGTTCAAGGTCACACAAGAGTAAGTTGTTCAAGGTTGCTGAGCTAATGGTTAAACTCAGATTTGTCTGACACCAAAACCTGTGTTCTTTACCAGCACGTGCTGGATTTTTAATGATGACCTAAAACCATCATACGACACCAGTGCAAATTTTTCTGTAAAGGGCCAGATAATAAACCTTTTAGGCTTTGCAAGCAATATAGTTGTGACAACTACTCGATGCTGCCATGGTAGCATGAAAACAAGCACAGACAATATATAAACAAAACGGCATGACTGTGTGCCCATAAAACTTTATTCATAGGGGCGCCTGGGTGGCTCAGTCGGTTAAGCATCCAACTCTTGATTTTGGCTC
This sequence comes from Acinonyx jubatus, assembly GCF_027475565.1. Taxonomy (NCBI): domain Eukaryota; kingdom Metazoa; phylum Chordata; class Mammalia; order Carnivora; family Felidae; genus Acinonyx; species Acinonyx jubatus. The sequence goes on from NC_069389.1 coordinate 117,658,341, forward strand.
AGGTCATGATCTCATGGTAAGTCAGATCAAGCCCTGTGTCAGGCCCTACGCTAGGTGTGGAGCCTGCTTAAGATCCCCTCTCTCCCTCTCCCTCTGTCCCTCCCCTGCTTGCATGCTCTGTCTCCCTCTCTCTCCCTCAAAAAACAAAACAAAACAAAACAAAACAAAAAACTTTATTCATAAAAACAGGCAGTGGGCTGGATTTGGTGAATGGGTCCATAGTTCACCAACCCCTGCCCTAGACTGAACACTTCTACTAGTCTGTGAGCTCTGTAAAGTCAGCGATCAGGTCTTATGCATCTTGGTAATTCCAGTGACACCTACAGTGTGTGGACACTGAAGCCCAGAGTCCACACAGTTTGTAAGTGATGGTTCTAAGATGCTGATCTATGCTGTTTGATTTTAGAGCTTATGCTCTTGACTCATGCCAGCATGCTTCTGAAGGGTTAAATGCCATACACACAAAGTTCTTACAGAGTGCCTAGCACATAGTAAGTTCTCAAAAATAATAGTGCTCGCCATTATCATCATCTAAAGAAGAAGCACTTAGGTGCAGAATAGTGAGGACCATTATAGGTAGTTTAAAAACAAGATAAAAACAAAAGTTATTTTATCCAGGTTTATTGAGGTAGAATTGACAAAACTGTATATATTTAAAGTATACAAGGTGATGTTTTGATATATATATATAAATATATAAATATATATATAAATATATATAAATATATAAATATAATATATATATATAATATATATATAGTGAAACAATTACCACGGTCAAGTTCATGGACACATCCATGACCTCACATAGTTACCTTTTGTGTGTGTGTGGTAAGAATGCTTAAGATCTACTGTCGTAGCAAATTTCAAGTGTATCATACAGTAAAATGAACTATAGTCAATCGTCGTTGTATGTTAGATCTCCAGCACTTAATATTTAAATTTTTTATATGCCTGATAGGATCTAGTGAAATTCATGTCAGTCTTGATGGGTGATATATTCACAAAACATCTACAAAAGACCAGGAAAATATGATGGCAGCATCAGTCATTATGGGGACCTGAGTAGCAGGACAAGATTAACTTCACCCATAATCACCAAGTTTCTTGTGGGTCTAGTGTAAACTACCTGGCACTAACGCAGGGTTAGTTCAGGGTCTTCTCATCTTAGAAAACAGAAGGGCAACATCCAGAAACCAGGCCAGGGACTTCAAAGATGCTGTCTGCTGCAAGATGTAGCATGAATGGCTCTCCGAGCAAACCGGATCCTATGTACCCTCTTGGGGCCTGGCTGCTACTTAGAAACCCATGACCCACCTCAGTATAAATTGTGACTTCGACTCGGGTGCCCATCTTTTTGGGTTGGGCTCACAAACAGCCTAATACCACCTTAGTCTGGCACCTCATGCTGGCTGGTCTTGGCTTCTCTGCAAAACCCCTCTGCAGGGCTATGCTGCTATTCATAAGCAGACACAACCAGCTTGCTTCTTTCCCGCTGTCTTCTGCTGCCTTCCACCAGTGACACTCACTCAACAATACCAATTTCGCAGCCCTCAGCTGAGTTGTGGAAGACAAAACCTTGGGAATGCAGCGTCCCAGGATATTGGACACACAACGAGATAGATAGATAGATAGACAGACAGACAGACAGACAGACAGACAGACTCTACTGGCAGAGAAAAAAACACATGTCTTGCATGTGACACTGATGTGGAATCAGTGGACTTCCTCAGATGTGACTTTCTATCATCATAAAGTATTTACTCCTAAGTCAAATCACTTTTCTCCAGGTTCCCCACAGGCTAAAGCATAATGGTCTAATACCATTGCATTTTATAGGTAAATAAATTGTTCTTTCTGTGTTCAAGAGAATAAAGTTATCCTTTCTAAATTATTTGCATTAGCCATCTTTCTCCCTCCCCGACTGCTAAATAAGAGCTTCCCTGCAGAAGAAATTTCAATGAGAAAAAGCAGGGAGGTCAGAATGAATGCTCTGATTACAGGAAAAAACAAGAATCTCAGAATCACTAGATGATACAAATTGAGATAAAACGGGACAGGGGACAACATGTGAGGTATGCTAAGAGTCCAGGTCCGTTTAGTCATCTGGCTGTGCACACCTTTATTCATTAAGCAAGCTTTTAATTGCCTATCTCGTGTTTCACAAAGGTGAATGAGAGTGTCATGGTGATGCTCAGGATTTAGTGGAAAAAATAATTACAATAGGTAATTATCATTCAGTGCAATGAGCATTTCCTGGATCTAGAAAATTTGTCCCCCAACCTTAGCATGGCTGGGTCCACTTCATTGCTCTCAGCTCAAAATGACTTCCTCAGGAGGTTTTCCTCGCCCACCCCCTCTGAAGGAGTCACTCGACCCTTACTACGTTTTCCCTTTTCATGTGTTCTTTTACTACTTAGCAGACTTTCAAATCATTAGGTCATTATGTGAAATTGCCATTTTTTAGGTCAAAAAGCAGCTATTTCATGTGATTCAACACAATATCTATTTTTCAATACATTTTTATTTGTACATTCACTTGTTAGTATCGCCCTTTATCTCCACGAGAACAAAGACCATAACTATTTTCCTTATTGCTACATTCTCAGTACGGGTGGCATAGTGCCAGATACAGTGTAAATATTCAATAAACGTTAGTTATAACAGTTACTCTTGTTATCGTCGTAGCTATATTTTACGATTAATATACGCTAAAATGGTGGAATTCAAATAACATGGGAGCACATAGGAGGCACATCAAACTCAGATTTTCTATTGGGCCCCTAGATGAATAGAAAGAGACTTATTTCAATCAAGTTCCGCCCTAAATGACTGGTAGACAAGCAGTAGAGAGAAGTTACAGTAAAGGGTCTTCCAGGAGGCAAAGGTTCACAGATGGTAAAGGTAAGCATGGCCTGCATGTCAAGAAACCAAGAGGCCGCTGTGGCTCCAATGAAGGGCAGAAGAAGAGCGGAAGGAGCTGAAGTCAGAGCGTTAGGCGGAGGCCAGTGACAAAGGGCCTTGTGGGACACGGTAAGGAGTCTGGATTGTATTGCAAGGGTGACAGGAAGCCACTGAAGAGTTTGAAGAGAAAAGTGACGTATTAAGGACAGGGCCGAGGCTCTGTATGTAGAAAGAACCGGAGAAATGAAAGGATGTAAGAAGTAAGGCCAGTTAGAAGTCTAGTGCATGATCTGGGTTGGAGAGTAGCAGAATCTAAAGCAGAGAAATGACAGCACAGCGGAAGAGGAGGGGCAGATTCAAGAGTGTTCAGAGCTTTGGGAATGGCACAGACGTAAGAGAGAGAGGTTTCTGGCTTGGGTGACTTGGCACATGGGAGGGCCATTTACTGAGATGGGTAACACATGAGAAGGAAGAGGTCAGGCCAAGAGTTAAGATCAGTTTTCAACACGTTGAGATTCTAGAGTTACATTTGTAAGTAGAAAGGAACCACACTGGCAGGAAGGACCAGCTTTGGTTTCTGTTAAACCGTCACTTCCTATAAACACGGTACGCAACAGGTTGTATGGACACAGATAGGGGAAGCGAAACATCCAGAGAGCTGTGTCATTTCATAACAAAACATTTGGTGAAACCATTGTCTTTGAGGACTTGGAAGGCAGCCCATCTTCCTATGGAACTGTAGCTTTTGGAGAAAATATTTTCAAAAACCCAGAGTATAAATATGTGTTGATGGTTGCTTTTTATGTTTAGCCAGATGATAACTCAGTAAGTTTAACCAAGTATTATCAGAAAAATATGAGATCAGGAAAGAATGGTCAGGTTTTCGAGCAGAAATGAAAAAGAATAAAGTATAAAATAAGACTGACAAAGACTTTGACCAGAAAAAAATGCCCATTAAAAGCTTTCAGTTAAACAAAGGGACTCACTTTAAGGGTGTTACCTACCTGCAAACCTATAATCTCAGATGGTCTCAAGGTAGCACCGTTACGTTAAGAGAGGGAGGCATCTCGTAAGAAAACTAGGAAACAGGGGAGACTTAACAATGTGCAAGAGAGAACTTTGGGCATATTTACTGGCACACTACTCTTTCTGCGAGCAAATAGACAGAAACTTACTATGTTTTTTTTAGCAATAATTTCCAACGGAATATAGAAAATCTGTAAAAGCAAAGAAATTCTTCAGCCCCAAGTTGGCACAAAAAGCATGCTGCAAAACCTGTATGTTTCCTGAAGAGAGAATGTCCCCCTCCCTCCACATTCACGGTAAAGCCCAACATCAAAGACCACCAGGGAAACTCCTATAGTCAAAATTATGTTTTTTACCTCGCTGAGGCAAGAAGACTGCACACCACGAGAAATGATACAGTGTCTCTGGAAGGGGAAGTTAGGATGGTATAGGAATTTGCCATAACAAATACCACAGACCAGGTGGCTTAGCAGGAATTTATTTTGCACAGTTCTGGAGGTTACAAGTCTGACATTGAGGGGTGCCTGGGTGGCTCAGTCGGTTAAGCGTCTGACTCTTGATTTCGGCTCAGGTCATGATCTCACAGTTTGTGAGCTCGAGCCCTGCATCGGACTCTGTGCTGACAGTGCAGAGCCTGGCTGGGATTCTCTCTCTCCCTCTCTCTCTGGCCCTCCCCTGCTCGTGCTTGTGTTTTCTCTCTATCTCTCTCTCTCTCCCAAAAGTAAGTAACCTTAAAAAAAAAAAAAAAGAAGTTTGAGATTGAGGTATCAACAGGTTCCTTTTTTTCTGTGGCCTCTCTCCTGGAGTTGCAGATTGCTGTCTTCTCCCTATGTCCTCATGTGGCCTCTCTCTGTGCACACCCACCCTAGTGTCTGTGAGTCCAAATCTCTTCTTTTTATAATGAGACCACTCAGGTTCTATTAGGGCCCACTCTATAGATCTCATTTTAATCTCGTCACCTCTTTAACTATAGGATCACCAGATATGGTTACTTTCTGAGCTACCAGGGCTTAGGATGGCAACATATGAATTTGGGGGAGGGGGTACGCATGATACAGCGCTCAGCAGATGGGAATGTTTGGGCTTGTGCTGCATCATTTCAGGGAGGATTTAAAGAAAAGGAGAATCTGCTCTGGATTGAATGCTATCAGGGAAAAGGGACGATTCTGCAATTTAGTATTATAAATTTTATCTAGGAATGATATGGGGCTAGAGTCACCGTTGGTAAAGTAGTTACATTACCACAAATGAGAGGCGTTCAGTTATTTTTTTGTGGTCACACAGTGTTCATGCCTTTTGTCTCTGTTTAGTCATGATTACTGAATGGTCTTGTTTTTTTCTCTTATTTCATCAAGGTCACAGAGTGATCTGTTTCAAATAATGTTGATATTGTATAGAATCGTTTCTTTCAGCAGGGAACACCATGGCCTAGCTATTTAGCAGTAAACGCCATAGCCTAAATTTAGTTGCCGGGCCCGCTACCAGCTGTCAGCTGTTGACGCTGTTTATTTCCCTCTCGCCCACTTCAGATGTGGCAATGAACAATGAACAGTGAAGAATATCCCGGAATGTGTAGCCAGTGGCCACTGAGAGTAATAGAAAAGAGGAATTCCTTCAACAAAACAGAATTAGGGGCTCATCATGGAAATGTCTTCACACCCATGGCAGGGAAACCTCACAATATCTTTGTGGCAGAATTCCATCAGTGCTCTGGATCAGTGATTGCTATGTGTTTCCCAATTTCCCCTTTTTTCATGGTATTTCTTATCGTTTTCACCCTTCCCTACTCCACCATTCGATATTGGGCACACGGTAGGTGGAGGTACGGATAATGTAGCTTGTCTCTTTCGGTCATGGGTAGTCAGAACATAAGGAATAGTATCAAGATCTGATTGAGCTAGGTTCAGTGACTGCATGAGATTTGGGGGTGTGTCACTTAAAAAGGTCTCAAATATGTGCTATGTGTGAGAAGGATGCAAAGGAATATTTGAGCCAGAATGGCAAACACAGCAGAGAGAGCCAGCAAATCACACAATGGTAGACCGCAGTTGCTAGCCTCGCTTGCATCAAGTGTGGTTATATGAATGCGATCTAACCAACAAAATGTGAGAGGAAATGACGTGTGACATATTCATCCCTGACGCATCAGGATCTCTCAAGCACATTCATGTTCTTTCCCCCTTCCAACTGATTGGGATGGAGATTACCATGGAGAACAAAGAGGCCGAGTACGACAATGGCAAGGTCTTTGCCAGCCTTGGTCACCGAATAATTGCTTGTACGAAACCAAACTCTGCAATGAGAAGCATCCATCTTGCACCTTTAAATGAGCAGGAAGTGAATCTATGTTTTGATCAGGCCACTATATTTTTGGATATCTATTCATCGCAGCAGCTAATGATATCCTAATCTCAGCCTTGTGCAGCATAGTTACTGAGTGAGTAAATGGTTAGTTGTTGGTTGACTGGCATCAAAAATTACATAAACCCTTAGAAGTGCATACTTCTTGAGAAAGGTACATTTTTCGCTTGTATATTGAACCACACCTAGGTTACATGCCTCTGGCACCTAAAAAGTCACCATTATAGAACTACAAATGCCATTTGTAGTTCCCTGGGATTTCCTAAGCACCATACGTCACTGTACAGAGGAATGCCATCAAGGATATCAACTCACACTCTTACAACCAGCCCCTCTTGACAAATTCCTCTTAGACCTGTGGAAAGAAAAATGCTTATTTTACTTAATGAGCTCATATACTTGCTCATACTGAAACAAGGATAACTACATGATGCAGGCTTCCCCCTTTGTTGTAGATCTTTAGTTTAGATCCGAGTTCCAGGTTACCTATCCTCAGACAGGGTTTTAAAATATATTCCATTCCATTCCTTCCACCACCTGCTGTATGTGTTTTATCTAGTGTAAAGGTCTTTCCCCCTAGAAATTCGTATTTCTATGCATATTGCTTTGCATATTTCCTAGAAGCAGACATTGGATATTCATATGCTTGCACATTGGCCTTTCTCCTTCAATTGTTCTCAATGCTTTGTGTGATCCCTAAAGTTTTCAAAGAGATCAAGTTTTCCCCCAATGATCCCAAAGCTTCCTAGTCCATGTTATTTTTACTATTTGAAATCATCCAAAGTTATCAGGAGAAGGCTCTGAGTTCACCAATCGGCTAAACATCCCAGAAGCAGCAAGAAATAACTAGCTACTTCTCACTGACAAGTGGAAGCAGAAGGCAGAACAGGACTCTTCGAGTTCATCTTTCTTTTCCCTCCCACCACAGGGGAGTTCTTGGCTTAGACAGTGGGGAACAATAGTGATTTTTGGAGTGAAGTAAGAAATGCCCTTAGGTAAATCAAGTCCCTCTGGCTATTTGCTTTCTGTTTAGAATGCACTTTAAACCTGAGGGAAACTCTTGAGTGCTGACTCCTGAGCTGCACACGTGGGGCTGGAAAGAGGCTGGGACAGCAGCAGATAGGACGCTCAGAGAGCATTAAAGGGATATGGATCCTATTAACAGCATCACAGACTCCATCAAGAATGCCTACCCAGAAAATGCTGGGAACACCGTGCTCCTGGATCACCCCAACTGGCCCATGAGCATCCCCAGCATTTCACATGCCTCCACCTAAATGTCTATTTACATATGAGTGGATAAAGATGTGACATGTATATACAACGGAATATTATTCAGCCACGAGAAAGAAGGAAATGCTGCCATGCAACAACATGGATGGACCTTGAGGACATTATATTAAGTGAAATACGTCAGACAGAGAAAGACAGATACTGTATGATCTCAATTATATGTGAAATCTGAACAAGATTAACTCATAGAAGCAGTAGAATGATGGTTACCAGGGGCTAGCAAAAAGGGGGAAATCACCCATGGGTGATCAAAGGATACAAATTTCCAGTTACAAAATGAGTAAGTTTTAAAGATCTAATGGTGCTCACAGCATGGTGACTATAGTTAACAATATTGTACGATACCCTTGAAAGTTGCTAAGAGAGTATACCTTAAATGTTCTCACCACAAAAAAATGGCAATTATGTAAGGCAATGGAGGTGTTAACTAACCATTACTATGGTAATCACAATATACAGGTGTGTCAAATCATCACATTGTGTGCCTTAAACTTATACAATGTGATAGGTAAATTACACCTCAACAAAGCTAGAAAAAAATAATGGAGATTATAAATTGTAATACCACTTTTTAAACCATCAGTACTCAGTACCATCTCCTCTATTCTCACTCCCTTTTCTGCTGCTTTCTCAGAAATCTATAAATACATTTATCAAAATATTTTTTTCTAAAGCATTCTAGAGATACCTTTTAAAGAACAGAAGAAATTAATGTAGTATCAGGTGTAGGTAATTTTTGACACTATTCTTTATCAAATACTTATAGGAAATTTAATCCAAAAAAAGTTAGGTTAATGTCCAAAAGGTGGTAAATATTTGAGGTTATCTATTCCATTGAAAACAATGTATTTGCATTTGTACTGAACAAAAATCTGCAAGTTAACAAGAGGTCTAGAACCTTAAATTAAAAGTGAACAATGAGTATTACTAGAAAATGAGTCATATAAAAATTATGGTCAAGAGGAGCCCCAGGGATGAGCTCACACCAAGATAAGAAAATAATTCATTAATTGTTGGTGGATTTGTGAAAAAATAATTAGGAATTAGTATGGTGTGGTAAAAGATTACCTTAAAACTACTTCTAGATCCTTTCAGCAGTCACTACTTAACTAAATATTAATGAGTATTGAGTAAAAGACAGTAAACACTGAGATAAGCTACATTCATTCCCCTACACAATCCTTGAATGACTTATGCTCCCGTCCAACATTGAAAGAATGTGTCTTTTTCCAAGTTTCAGAATTTTGTTTCTGACAGAACTCACTCTTGTTATCATTAATGATCTTCAAAGATTATTTTTAACAAGGTTTGCCTCAGCAGGTTTAGAATGTTTATTTCTATAGATGCAACAAAAAAAAATGTTATTTAATTCCATAGGCCTCCTTCAGTTTGCTCTGCCGATGTAGGACCGTAGCGTACTGACAACTACTATGGCCCCCAAATTAACTTGTATCTAAAAGTTTACATAAGAAATCTTGAGGTGGAGAGGCACCGGGATGGCTCATGTAATTGGGTGTCCAACCCTTGATTTTGGCTCAGGTCATGATCCCAGGGTGGAGCCCTGCACAGAGCCTGCTTGGAATATTCTCTCTCTCCCTCTCTCTCTCTCTCAAATAAAATTAAAAAAAAAAAAAAGAAATCTTGAGTTGGACCTTATAAAAGTTTTTATGGTTTTTCTCCTTGCCAAGGCTATAATACCAAGCCCAAGATACATTCTCTACTAGATTTCACATACAGTACCTATAAATTTATGTAAAACTCCCTTGTTGAGCAGCCCCCCATACACCAATTTTGATAATGTCCTTGACCTGTCAAGAAGTGGCCTTCCTTACCACCCATGAGATTAGGACTCTCCAGTCAGATATCAGGCCAATTTGCTGGAGGGGCTTTGTAGGCTTTTACCTCATATGTTTCTTAACAGTGGGCTTGGTACATGTGATTAAAAGAAAATTATTCTCAAATATGCTATTTCAGGCAAGGCCTCGGATGCACAATTGAGTTAGTCAATTATGACCTGGTAAAGAAGAAAACATGTTCTTATAAATCAATGTCAATAATTATATTGCCATGAAAAGAAAGGAGATTCAGTAAATGCATTTGTCTCTGAGTTCTGAGAGGTCAATGAGAATCAGCTACCATTTAAAGATGATTCATTTCAGTTTACAGAAGCATAATCTTCTAAATTGTGGTTAGAAAGAACTAAATAAAGTGCTTCTTAATATACTTATAAAATAACATATACAAACTATGCTACCCATACTACAAATAACCACAATGAAATATCTCTTATCAGTTTACTCAGTCCTATGTAATTAATTCTTATTTCTCTTGGTCCTTGGTCAGTAGTCTTCTTTATGATATGTTTGCACATAGGGACTACAGAATGTCTTGGAAATTCCTACCTAGTCCAAGTTCCTACCTAGTACAAGCTTAAACTTGTCTAAGAGGTGTTGGCTTAGAAGCCAAGGGGGTATTACTTAAAGTATCAACAGTTCAGAGTACCTGGTACACTGATGTCTACTAAGCTCTAGTCTGTGCTTCTTTGTTGAAGAGACAGATTCTACCCTGTAGCTTATAACAGAGGATTCAGAAAAGCATCAGGAATCTGAAAAACATATAGTTACCATTTTTACTGCTGTTACTTCCTTCGTGTAAGTCTACGTTTCCATCTGGTATCATTTTCCTTATTGGAAAACATCCTTTAACATTTCTTCCAGTGTAGGTATGTTGGTCGTGAGTTCTTTCACCTCTGAAAAAAACCTTTAGACTTCATTTTTTTCAAACCATATTTGCTGGATATAAGTTTACAGGTTCTATTTCTTCAGTATTGTAAAATATTTCTCCTCTGTCTTTCTTGCATTGTTTCTAGTGTGAAACTCACTGTCATTCTCATCTTTCTTCTACAATATATGATGTGTTAGTTTCTTCTCCAGTTGATTCTAAGGTTTTCTTCTTAATATTGATTTTCAGCAATTTAATCATAATTTGCCTTGGGTTCATTTTCTTGTCTTTTTTTTTGCTGGGGTGCATTGAGATTCTTGAATCTAAGAGTTTATAATTTTTTTATCAAATTTAGAAAAGTTTTGGCCATTAATTATTTCTTCAAATATTTTTCTAACTGCTTTCTCCCAACTAGGGCCTCCAATAATGTATATATTAGGCTTGTTAGAGTTATCCCACAGTTCACTAAATGCTCTTTTCTGGTTTTTTAAATGTTTTTCTTCTGTTTCTCATTTTTTATAATTTCTATTGCTGTCTTCAAGTTCATTGATCTTTTCTTCCATACCCTGTAAACTTACAATAGTCCCATCCAGTGTGTTATCTTTTATCTCAGACATTTTAGTTTTCATCTTTGGTAGTTCAATTTTGGTATGATTTATGTCTTTCATGTTGCTACTTTACTTTTGAACATATGAAAGACAGTTATAACAACTTTAATATCCTTCTTTGCTAATTCTAATATCTGTCAGTTTTATTCATTATGGGTAATACTTTCTGGCTTTTTTATATTCCTGGAGATTTTTGATTGATTACCAGCCATTGTGAATTTTACTTTGTTGTGTGTTTGGTATTTTTGTCCTTTTTTTATTATGTACGTTTCAGCTGTCCAGCTTTATAATTCAACATCTTTATATACTATACAGTGATCACCACCATAAATCTAGTTATCATCCATCCCCATAAAGTTGACCCCCTCCACCATTTCACCCACCACCCCCCAACTCCCTTCCCTTCTGGTAACCACAATTTGTTCTATCTGTAAGGGCTTGTATATCTTTTTTTTTTTTTTTAGATTCTACATGAGTGAAAGCATATGGTATTTGTCTTTCCCCATCTATCTGACTTATTTCTCTTAGCATAATATCATCAAGGTCCATCCATGTTGTCATAAATAGCAAAATTCCATTTCTTTATGGCTGAGTAATATTTCATTGCATTAAGTACACTACATCTTTATCCATTCATCTATTGAGGGACAACAAATTGTTTCCATAACTCAGCCAATGTAAATAATGCTGCAATAAATGTAGGCATGAATATATATTTTTGACTTAGTGTTTTCAGATTATTTGGATAAATACCCAGAAATGGAATAGCTGGGTCACATGATACTTCCATTCTTAATTTTTTGAGGAACCTCCGTAGTGTTTTCTATAGTAGCTGTATCAATTTAGAATCCCACCAACATATAGGAGTGTTCCTTTTTCTCCACATCTTTACTAACACTTGTTTTTTCTTGACATTTTGATAACAGCAATTCTAATAAGTATTAGGTAAGATTTCATTGTGGTTTCTGGTTTTGATTTCCATTTCTCTAATAGTGATGTTAAGCATCTTTTTGTGTGTTGGCCATCTGTATGTCATCTTTGGAGAAATGTCTATCAGATCCTCTACCTATTTTTTCATTGTTTTTTTTTTTTTATTGTTGACTTGTGTGACTTCATCATATATTTTGGATATTAACCTGTTATTGGATATAAGGTTTGCAAATATCATCTCCCATTCATAAGTTGCCTTTGGTTTTGATGATGGTTTCCTTTGCCATGCAGACGCTTTTTAGTTTGATATAGTCTCATTTGTTTCTGTTTGTTTTTCTTTCCCCAGTCTTTGAAGTCATATCCACAAAGATGTCACTAGGATCAATGTCAAGAAGTTTACTACCTGGGCGCATGGGTGGCTTAGCCCATCAACTGCCTGACTCTTGGTTTCGGTTCAGGTCATGATCTCAAAGTTCATGGGTTCAAGCCCTGTGTCAGTGCACAACCTGCTTAGGATTTCTCTCTCCCTCTGTCTTTCTCTACACCTCCTTGGCTCTCTCTCTCTCTCTCTCTCAAAAAAATAAATACATATAAATTTTTTTAATTAAAAAAAGGAAGTTTACCACCTGTGTTTTCATGTAAAATTTTTATGATTTCTGGTCTGACATTCAAGTCTTTAAGCCATTTGAGTTAATTTTTGTGCATGATGTAAGATAGTGGTCTAATTTCATTATTTTGCATTTGGCTCCAGTTTTACCAGTACCACTTATTGAAGAAACTGTCCTTTCTTCATTGCATATTCTTTACTCCTTTGTCATAGATTAATTGTCCATATATGTCTGGGTCTATTTCTGGGTTAATTCTGTTCCATTGCTCTGTTTTTGCACCAATGCAATACTGCTTTGAATATTACAGTTCTGCAGTATAGTTTGGAATCAGGCAGTATGATATCTCCAACCTTGTTCTTTTTCAAGATTGATTTGGCAATTCAGAATCTTTTGTGGTTTCATACAAATTTTACAATTATTTGCTCTAGCTCTGTGAAGTATGCCATTGGAATTTCGATAGGTATTGCATTGAATCTATAGATTGTTTGGGGTAGTATATATATTTTCACAATATTAATTCTTTTAATCCATAAGCATGGAATATCTTTCCATTTATTTGTGTTCTTCAATTTCTTTCATCAGTGTTTTATGGTTTTTAGTGTACAGGTCTTTCACTTCCTTGGTTAAAGTTCTTTCTAGGTATTTTATTCTTTTAGATATTTTTGCATTCCTATAATTTTTTAAATATAATTCAAGTTAGTTAACATACATGTAGTCTTGGCTTCAGGAGTAGAACCCAGTGATTCATCTCTTACATATGACACGCAGTGCTCATCCCAAAAAGTACCCTCCTTGGTATGATGCTAAGTGAAATAAGCCAGTCAGAGAAAGACAAATATCATGTTTTCACTCATATATGGAAGTTGAGAAACTTAACGGAAAATCAGGTGGGAAGGGAAAGAAAAAAAATAGTTACAAACAGAGAAGGAGGCAAACCATAAGAGATTCTTAAATACAGAGAACAAACTGAGGGTTGATGGGGGTAGGAGAGCAGGGGGGTGGGGAAAATGGGTGATGGGCACTGAGGAGAGCATTTGTTGGGATGAGCACTGGGTGTTGTATGCAAGCGATGAATCACGGGAATCTACTCCCAAGGCCAATAGCACACTGTATACACTGTATGGTAGCTAACTTGACAATAAACTATATTTTTTAAAATAATAAATAAATAAATAAATAAATAAATAAATAAATAAATAAATAAAATATACGCACCCTTTAAAAAAAGAAAAAAGTACCCTCCTTAATGCCTGTCACCCATTTAACCTATCCCCCCACCCATCTCCCCTACCTACAGCAACCCTCCATTTGTTCTCTGTATTTAAAAGTCTCTTATGGTTTGCCTCCCTCTCTGCTTTTATCTTGTTTTTCTTTCCCTTCCTCTATGGTCATCTGTTGTGTTTCTCGAATTCCACACATGAGTGAAGTCATATACCTGTCTTTCTCTGACTGACTTATTTCTCTTAACACACTCCAGTTCCATCCACGCTGTTGCAAATGGCAAGATTTCATTCTTTTTCATCTCTAAGTAGTGTTCCATTGTGTGTGTATGTATATGTATGTGTATATGTGTGTGTGTGTGTGTGTGTGTGTGTGTGTGTGTTTGCACACCACATCTTTAACCATTCATCAGTTGATGGACATTTGGGCTGTTTCCATAGTTTGGCTATTGTTTAAAGTGCTGCTATAAACATTGGGGTGCATGTACTCCTTCGAATCAGCATTTATGTAGCCTTTGGGAAAATACCTAGTAATGCAACTGCTGGGTCGTAGGGTGGATTTATTTTTAACTTTTTGAGGAACCTCCACACTGTTTTCCAGAGCGGCTGCACCAGTTTGCATTCCCACCAACCGTGCAAAAGGGTGCCACTTTCTCTGCATCCTTGCCAACATCTGTTGTTTCCTGAGTTGTTAATTTTAGTCACTCTGACCAGTGTGAGGTGGTATCTCAATGTGGTTTTGATTTGTATTTCCCTCATGATGAGTGATGTTGAGCATCTTTTCATGTGTCTATTAGCCGTCTGGATGTCCTCTTTGGAAAAGTATCTATTCATGTCTTCTGCCCATTTCTTCACTGGATTATTTGTATTTTGGATGTGGAGTTTGGTAAGTTCTTTATAGATTTTGGATACGAACCCTTTATCCAATATGTCATCTGCAAATATCTTCTCCCATTGCATTAATTATCAATTTTTCTGAACCTGTTTTCAGATGCAATTAAGTTACTTGGAAATACTTTTATCTTATCACGTCTTGCTTTTTAAGATTTGTTAAGCAGGACAAAACTAACGTTTTCTCTATGGCTAATTACTCCCCATTATTCAGGCAAGACTCTTCTGAGTGCTTTACTCAATGCCCTGCCAGTATTGAGTTTTTCCTATCTAGATGTTGGGAATCGGTGCTATTACCAGCTCTGTGTGAGCTTCAGGCACTGTTATCTCTGATGCTCTTAGACAGTTCTTTCCCTGGCCTTAAGTAATTTTACATGCAAGTGTTGATTAGTACTAGAGTCAAATACTCAGAGAGATTATCCCCAGAACTTCAGAATTATTTCTTTGTGTAGCTTTGAGAATAACTCAGTCTTATTGCGATTTCTTACCCCTACATAAATGTGGTCTATGGCTTAAAGCCACTGCTGCTGAAGGAAGCTTTGATCACTATCTCAGAGAAATTCAATTGTTTATATAAAAACGGAATACCATTAGCTAATAGAGATACAGAGTAAACAAAGTAAATGCTTAGTTAGCTGCTCAGGGTCTGAACATTTTAATTTTAATTGCTATGCTATAGATATTAACCTAGTAAATGCACAATTCTCACTTTTTTTTAGTATTACCAAAAGACACTTCATTTACTTCTCTTATGTCCATCATTTCCTACAGTGCTGATCTGAAGATGGGCTTACACCTTGTGCCATAGATAAGAATCTTATCAGGGAGAGAAGAAAGATTCGAGTACTGGAAAGTAGTAGCGAGTTTGTGTATTTATTTGAGTGTCCGTAGGGACAAACAGGCTGGATTGTAACACGTGTGCGCACGCATATGTGGGAGTGGGAGAGTGTGTGTCTACTTGTATGGGCATCGGACTGTAACACAGCTGTCTGTCAGAGGAGTCTTTTAGAAAGTTATATAGCTGAGGGAATGAGAAACAGCACGGCTGTGTATCTGTGGGGTCATCTGCGTCTTGTGAGAAAAAACCAGAGTTCTGTGGAATTACATGAGATGGCAAACTAGGCTGCCATGAGGCGGCTGTGTGGAAATGGCAGGTCAGAAGGGGTGGAACCAGGCTGCGTGGTAACCATGAACAGGCAGGACTTCGGATGCTAACCTTCCCCGGCAATGAGATTTTGTTCCGCCTCATTTGAATTCAGTGACCATGTCCTCAAATCCCTTTGTTCTAGGACAAATTCTGAGAAACAAATTAAGATTACAGAGCATATCCACCAAAAGTTCATATTTGAATATGCTTAATGTTTCAAAATTTCATTCTGAAGTCATATTTATGCTGCAGTAGTATTTAAATAAAATTTGGATGACCTCTAAAAACACCCTGCAAAACAAATGAAGTATTATAAGCACAGAGCTAAGAAGTCAGGGTCTATTTATTTAAATACAATTTGGCTGTGGCAGATGGTTTTGCTTGCCAAGTTCAAGAGAGCCTATCCTGGTAGCTGCTTTGCTTTCAGATACAGGACTTCCATGGATAAATAGAAAAGCAAAATTAATAGGCAGAGAAAGGGTCATTTTAAAAAGAGCCCATCACTCTCATTACTTCCCCATGTCTCATGGAAAGTAGCCAAGATCAAATTCATGAGCCAGTTGGAGAACTATGCACTGCTATTCTTTTAGAGGGAAAACTCTGGAAGATATTAGAAGAGAGCCCAACAAATGCCCAATTGCTGATTGTGTATAAGACCATTCACCAGACACTTCGTAAACGCATCTTCTCAGTGTGCCTGGCAAAGGGAGAGGAGCACAGTAGAGGAAGTTGGTCAGACATATGACCCTCATCCTGATGATCAAGTGGAGACATATCCAGCAAATACAAATGAGGCCAGTGTTTCAGCCTAAGTATGTGCCACGTTTCCTGTTATTCACCCAAGCCCCAGCACTATGCTATTCTCGGCACAGGTAGGACAGCATCAAAGGATCCAGTGGCAATGACCTCTGTTTGCCATCTTCATTGAATTTTGATTAAACATGAGTTTTATTCAAAATTCACTCAACAAATAGTTAATGGATGACTACAACATTCAAGGCACTGTTCTAGGACCTTAAGACACAATGGTGAGCAGAATAGAACAATAGCCTGCCCCTTTAGAGGTTATCTTTTAGCTGGGGAAAGAAAAGAAACAATAAATATAATAAATAAGCAGCCACCTAATATGGTAGAAGGTAATAAGTGCCATGGGGGAAAATGCTAGACTGGTTAAGAGGGATCAGGAGTACTGAGGGGCAGGTTGGAAATTTAAAAACAGAGGACGGGATAGTCCCCATTGAGAAAGTGTCATTTGAGTGGGGACATGAAGGAGGTGAGGGGGTTGGTCAAAGAGATACGTAGGAAAAGAACCCTGGGAAAAGCACATTGCAGGCAGAGAAACCAGGGCAGGACCCTGATGTGGGAACATGCACAATCTACTCAAGGAACAGCAAGTAGGCCAAGGGGCTGGAACCAAGTAAAAGGAGAACAGGAGACAAAGTTAGAAGCGGGGGGATAAGGGTGGTAGTGGCACATATCATGGAGGGACTTGGGGGTGTCATTGAAAGAACACTAAAAGAAGATGGTAACATGAGGGAAAGAACACTACACCTGAAGTCAGAAAGATCAGGTTCAAATCCTGATCTGTACATTTCTAGTGGCATATCTTTAGGCAAGTCACTTCATTATTCAGGGACTGAGTTTCCTCAAGCCAGTTCAACAAATATTTGTGAAGTGCTTCCTCTGTACCAGCAGATTCAGAGATGGGAAGCTTCCCAAATGGAAAGCACCCATTTGGCCGAGAAGTGTACAGACATATGGCGAGAAGACAAGGAAACCAACAGATCCAGTAGCGTACAGTGGATGTAACAATATAGGTGAAAGGTGGAGGGATGGAGGCAGACGGGAGGCTTCCCTGACCACCCAATCACCTCCCTCCATCCTTATTCTCTATCACATCACCCTTTTTTTCCTCTGTGGTACATATCACAGTCTGAAATTCTTGTATTCTTTGCTTTATTGTTTCTCTCTCCTTAGTAAAAAAAAAAAAAAAAAAATCTGAACAAGGGAAGGACTCACGTTTGTCTGCTTCACTGCTGCGTCGGATCCCAAATGTTTAGCACCAGACCAGGCACGAGGTTGGCCCTCTTTACTGTGAAAAGAATGTCAGTACAATAACTGAAAGTGTCACAGAATAGGGGACACTTAAACTGTTTTTCAACGTTTAAATAGAGGTCAGTGGACAGACAAGGTGGATTAGGTCATTTTCGGAATACAAACCAGCTTGTGCAAAGGCAAAGGGTGTGTTCAGCAAGAATCACATGTCTACCATACAGGGGGATAATGCCAGTTCTCTCATAAAATGGTTATGAGAATGCAATGAGATCATGCGTCTGAGTGGGGTAGAATGGCTCCCCATAGTTCCTGTTGGAGGCATGCAGAGAATATTTGTTATAGACAGTCTCAGCTATGTGGTGCCAAAAGAACCTCTTTGATGGAACTGTTATACAATTGCCTAGATGTCTCAGTGCCATTTCATGCAGCTGTTGTGTCCACAAGAAGAATTTATGAGCGGGTTGTTGCTTCCTTTCAAACATTCCAAATGGGTATCTAAACCCTGATTCTCCCTTTGTAGTCTCTTACGACCTAAGCACCACTGGGATAAAACTCTAATAAATAATCGATATAGTTTCTCTCAAGGGGAATGCCACTCTTACAGTCCATGAAAGATAAATGTGGCTGTAGCCTTTGAAAGAAGTCACCTTTATGAAAGATCTATTAAATCAATATGGGGGATCTTCAGGGTGAGAAAAAGAATGCCAACAACGGATTTTGGCAGACTCACACAGGCCAATCCAAAAATGTTGTAAAACAGCACGCACACAACCCAATGGGAGTCAAGGAATCAGCATTTGCAATGCAATTGGGATCTAGCCTTGTGATCTGCTCATTTGATTTCCACAATACTGTTTTTAATTTAAATCAAAACTGACAGGTGAAAAGATTTGCAGAAATCTATGTCCATAATAATCTTTTTAGTGTTTCACTGCATCTAGTGTTAGAATGATGGGACAGGAAATGAAATAGGAAAAATAGGCACGGGAAAATTGTTTCTAGAGCCTTTGATTCTATAGAGGCTAAAGACTAAAAAATAGATTAGGAGTGACAGTATATTTGGGTTTAAATCCAGGCTCAGACACTTAAAGCTCTATGCTCATCACCAAGTCACTTAGTCTCTAAGCCTCATCTCTAAAATGGAAATAATACAAATTATACCTGAACTCATGGGGTAGACAGAAGGAACAAATGAGATGACAGATGTGAAGTTAATTCTTTAAAATAGGATATTATGTACAACTGCTATTTTTTATGCCCATATTTACTTTCTACAAGTGTTAACTGGGAATGGTATGGGTTTTTCTAGTTTATGTTTCAGCTAGCGATAACACATTGCTAGTAGCTTTGCAAAATACTTTTTTTTGAAAAACTATGAACGTGTTGCTGACAGACTACCTTTGATAATCACCTTGCTTATACACTATCAAAATTCTATATTTAGCCTCAAAGGTATTTCTTAACGTTACATGAGATCAAAGATGGTCTTGTCCATTCTTGTATCACCACTGTCTAGAGCAGTCCCTGGCATACAGGTGGTACTCAGTAAATAGTTGTTGATTAGGATATAGTCGATTAATCTATGACAAAAGAGCCAAGAAGGGCACCTGGATGGCTCAGTCAGTTAAGCAACCGGCTCAGTTTCGGCTAAGGTCATGATCTCACAGTGAGTTCGAACCCCATGTCAGGCTCTGCACTGACAGCGCAGAGCCTGCTTGGGATTCTCTCTCTTCCAGTCTCTCTGCCTGTCACCCACACTCTCTCTCTTTCTCAAAATAAATAAATAAACAAGCATTAAAACAAAAAGAACCAAGAATATACAATGGGGAAAAGATAGTCTCTTCAACAAATGGTGCTGGAAAACTGCACAGCTACGTGCAAAAGAATGAAAAAGGACTATTTTCATACCCCATACATAAAAATAATCTCTAACTGTATTAATGACCTCAATGTGAGACCTAAAACCATAAGACACTTAGAAGAAGACATAAATAATAATTTCTTTGACATCAGCCATGGAAACATTTTTCTAGATATGCCTCCTCAGGCAAAGGAAACAAAAACAAAATCAAATTATTGGGACTAAACTAAAGTAAAAAGGTTTTGCACATCAAAGGAAACCATCAACAAAACAACAAGGCAACCTACTGAATGGGAGATGTTTGCAAATGATACATCCATAAGGGGTTAATATCTAAAATATATAAAGAACTTCTATAACTCAATACCAGAAAAATACATACTCTGATTCAAATGGGCAGAGGACATGAATACACATTTTTTCCAAAGAGGACGCAGGGATGGTGAACAGACATGAAAAGATGCTCAACATCAGTGATCATCAGGGAAATGCCAATCAAAGCTACAATGAGATATCTATCACCTTACACCTGTCAGAATGGCTAA
Source organism: Acinonyx jubatus (assembly GCF_027475565.1). Classification (NCBI taxonomy): domain Eukaryota; kingdom Metazoa; phylum Chordata; class Mammalia; order Carnivora; family Felidae; genus Acinonyx; species Acinonyx jubatus. The sequence goes on from NC_069389.1 coordinate 117,678,511, forward strand.
AATCAAAAAGACAACAAAGAACAACTGTTGGTGAGGATGCAAACTGGTGCAGCTGTTGTAGAAAACAGTATGGAGGTTCCTCAAAGAATTAAAGATAGAATGATCATATGATCCAGTAATTCCATTACTGGGTACTTATCCACAGAACATGAAAACACTAATTCAAAAAGATATACTTATGTGTATATGTATATACACATATATATGCACACATATGTATATACACACATTACATGCATATATACATACATACATATATACATACAGATATATACATATATACATATATATATGTATGTAATGTGTGTATATACATAATGGAATATTACTCAGCCATAAAAAAGAATGAGATCTTAACATCTGCCACAATATGAATGGGCCTGGAGGGTATAATGCTAAATGAAATAAGTCAGTCAGAGAAAGACAAATACTACATGATTTCACTCATATGTGGAATCTAAGAAACAAAACAAATAAATGAAGAAAAAAAGAGACAAACAAAAAACAGACTCTTAAATACAGAGAACTGGTAGTTGCCAGAGGGGAGGTGGCTGGGGGTATGGGGGAAATAGATAAAGGGATTAAGAGTACACTTATCTTGATAAGCATTGAGTAATGCATAGAATTGTTGAATCATTAGACTGTATATCTGAAATTAATATAACACTGCATGCTAATTATACTTCAATTAAAAAATATCATTAGACTGTATATCTGAAATTAATATAACACTGCATGCTAATTATCCTTCAATTAAAAAATAGTTATTAACTAATAAATTAGTTAACAAACCTACATTTTCCCCCTTTGCCATTATGTTTCTTCATACCCATCCCAGAGTTCAGCCTCATTGAATTACATTCTCCTCAATATGCATTCTGTACATCCTCAGCTCGAGGTCCATGTTCAAACTTACTCCTTCCGCCCAGAATGCCTTCCCACCATTCATTTCATGTCTTCTTATCCTACCCTAGAGGGCTTCACTTTTATCCTAATTAGAAGTAATATCTCATTCCTCTAGGCTCAGAAAACATTGTACTTGCACCTCTCATATGGTATTTGTAACATTCCATCTTGTGGTATGCAAATTGAAGAATGTGTTTTATTTATCCTACTGAGCTACATCTTTAATGGATCCAGGACCCTTAATAGATTCACTGATACATTTAACACAGTGGCTACCACAGTGCCCTGTGCAAAAAAGATACTCAATAAACATTTGTGGACTACACAAATGAAAGTCAGACAGAAGGCAGAAAGAATTACGAGTTTTCTACTCACTGGATAAAAATTCTAGAAAGTGCTGTTTGTATTTAAATCAGAGTGCAGTTTCTTGAGAAAAGAAGCCAACAGTTTCTTACTGAAAAATTAAGACACCAGAACATTTGAATTCAACACTCTTATTAAAATGTCTTGGGAGCTTATATTTTCTAATTTAATGATTCAGTAGAGATGAAGGAAACGTATATGATGCAAATGTGTTAAAAATTCAGCAACCTATATTAACTAAATCTCAATCTGCAAGCTTGAAAGCTTCCCTATGATAATCTTCTATTCAATGACCTTTTATATTTATCCTTTGGAAACTATGCTTAAACTTAATAACCCAACTTTCTCATTATCATTTATTTTGACCTCAAGACTAATTTTGCAGCCTTCAGGGGAAAACTTTTCCTGCTAATTAGTCCTTCTTGGTTGTATGCCAAGAGAAATGACAAATTTCACCTTGTTTAAGATGCCTCTTGATACTGGTTTAAGCCAACTGAAGAAACCATGTATAATTTTTTTAACTCACATATTTATTCCCATGAGAAAGAAACCAACATTTTACCCCAAAATTTCTCACTCTTTAACACCATTTAGCAACACACAACTCAAAACCCTGGTATTTAATTGTTAGCATAATAAAATATAGAAGTAGTAAAATAACTTAGAAATCACATACTAATTTCAATAGATTAACTTGAGTCTGCCTTTCATCCTCGCTGTATTGCAAATGATGGGCTTATTACTGAAGTCTACCCCTATTTCCTCTGTCAGGTTGATTATACACTATTAAGCCTTGTGCAATTAAGGGACATTTTAGTGTTGAAGTTAAATAGTTTATTAATGGATCTGTGTTATGAGTGGCAATCCTCAGCCATTTGTTTATCTTTCTAAAAGGAGATAAGGATGTACAATCAGTAATTCTGTTTTAATGCCAACTTCTCCACTGTTTCAAAATTCTTCGAGATGATTCAACTTTTCAGAATCACCCATTTTCAGTAGCGACATTTTTACTGGACTACTGACAAGATATGTACTTTTATGCTGCCAGCACCACCCTCCCACATGACCTTTTACTGGGGTTCTATTAAACATCTCAAGTCAAGAAAGTGTATCTTCTCATTATTATCAGTTAAAAAAAAAGAAAAAAAAAGGAAATGTATCTTCTGTTTCCCACTTATTGATGCTTTATCAAAAGGGATATTTGGAAAACCTGGGTTCAAATGTCAGTTTTGGCACTAACTCATGTGGTTTGCTTTTGCCAATATTCTCTTCAAATCCCCTTGCTAGAATAACATATCTAACACTTCAGTGCCCATTTTCGCATTTATAAAATGGATATAATGCATGTACTACCCTCGATTTACCCCCCAATGCTTTACAAAACACAAATTTAGCCATGCTAGCTCTGCTTAAAATGCACAAAGGGCTGCCTGCTGCCTACAGGATGAAGCCCCTACTCCTCGGCTTGGTAACCGAGGTCCTCCTTGATTTCACCATATTGATTTCTGCAGCTTTTACATGTGGAAAATGAGGGGCCGCGACTGGCTCACACGACCGCGTCGACTGATAACGCCTCTTCTCAGCTCCACATTCAGTGACATGAAATCGGTCACGATGGGGGTATTTACATCGCGGAAATCAGCAACCAGAAAATGGGTTGTTAAGCATTCAGCAGCACACCACCAGTGTTAGGCACTTTAATCAGAGCCGCTCTGATGGTCACCCTCCAATAACATCCCATCCAACTCAAAAGGAAAGCTCAAATCCTTCCGATGGTTTGGAAAGTTTTATGCACTCTGGCCTTCATTACTCTCCCCAATTTCACCCCCTCCAACTTCTTCCCCCCGTGATATATGCTGTTGTAGCCATGTTAGTTCACCGTTCCTCAAATACACCAGGCAAACTTCCAACTCAAGGACAAGCAAACCACTGCTTGCTGGTCTTTCTACCTCAAGGACAGATCTTCACACGGACTCCTCCTCACCCTTTAAGTCCAATCTTCAGAGACATTTTCACTGATCGGTGCTGCAGCTTTCTTATGTAGCCTTTCTATGCAAATTAGAACCAAGTCCCCTCTTAGGGGGGCTTATCCCTGCAGAACAGGCCTTGGAGAACAGGCAGTACCTTTGGAGGAAGTAACTCAATGAAAATGCCACCTGATGGCAGGGCACTTAATCTGGCGAGCAGAGTTTGAGCTAGGTTTCTGCCCTCACCTGCCCCACAGCTGAGCACCTTTGGGAGGTGCCAAACTACACCACCATACATGAGACACTGTCTCCCACCAGTCTATATAAATGGCCACAGCCTCAAGTAGCTCCTTCACATTACCCTCTTTGTTTTATATCACCTGTCACAATACGTAATTACTAGTTTAAGCCAACTGAAGAAGCTATGTATATTTTTTTAACATAGCGTATTTTTCTTCATGAGAAAGAAATCACTCTATCCAAACATTCCTTCCTCTTTTAACACCATTCAGCAATACATGACTTGGAACTCTGGCATTCAATTGTTAGCATAATGAAATATAGAAGTAGTAAAAAAACCATTTGGAAACTACATCCTAATTTTAGAGGGTCTGAACTTCATCCTTGATTTATTTCAAATGATTGGCTTATTACCAAATTCTATCTCTACCTCCTCTGTCAGGTTACACTGCTTGTTTCTTAGTTTAGTCTCCTATACTCACAACCGAATGTGACCTTGATGAAAGTAAAGACCGTGTCTTCGTTACTAGCGTATCTGCAGAGATAGAACAATGCCCAACAAATGTTTACCGAAGACTGAAAGAAAGCTGAAACAACAGGCTCTCATGTACTATTTCGCTGAATGAAGAATATGTCTTCTGCCTAAAAGTAGAAACATTTTGAACTAGATTATCTCTGCATCCCTTCCAATTCAGACATTCTAGGATTTCATGTTATTTCCACTCAGAAAAATTCCTACCACAACAGATAGGGTGGCAAAGGTAGAGGGAGGAATTGTTGCATTTGGGCAAAGGCAATAAATTTGCAAGATTCTGGAATCCTCCTCCTCTGTTTTCTGGAGGTGGAAGGTTAGACTTTGAACCCCAGTTTGTGTATCTTGAAAAAATAGGTTCCTCTTTTTGGGCCTCAGTTTCCTCATCTGTTAAATCATGGGCTTAGACCAAACCAACCTTGAAAATGAAGAAGCTCCATTTTATAGGCTTAAAAGCAGAAATATTTTTCCCAAAATGCCTTGCTGGGAACCACAGTATGTAACATAAATTGAGAAGTTTCAGCTCTGGTTGAAGTGGGGGCAAGAGGGTCCAGACCTTGCCAAGTCCATAGATCACAGTGTGAAAATTCCTTCACTACATGCTCCTAAAAGTTTATGCCTTCTCTAACATCCTATGACTTTATGATTTTGTCACTCACTAGATTCCTGGGTCAGTGGGGGTGTGATAGGCAACGATGAGTTGAGAATTCACTCATTCAACAAATATTCGAATGTCTTCTGTATTGTAGGTACTATGTCACATGAAAGGGTGGATGAACAACATGACAAAAAAAGCATGGAGATTCTAAGATTCAGTCAGATAGATTTCGTAAGCCATTCTATCAAGCCTTCCTCCATTCCCACTGTACCCACCCCCACCTCCTCCCAGAAAAAGGAGACTGCATCTAATTATGTGGAAGAAAAAACACCATGACCTTGATGTATCTTAGGGCCTAGTACCTTAGGGCCATCATTTTTCTATTACAGGAGTAAACTCTTCTGCTTAAACGAGTCCATTTGCCCAAACCTTTCAACTGTGAAATAAGTAATCTAAATATTATTCTAAGGTAAGCTATAGTAGTTTCCCCTGTATTTTGGTCATCAGAGTAAAGCCAATTGCAAATAAAAAGCAATAGCAAATCAAGCAATAAGTTTATTGGCTTGCAAAGCCCCTGCAATGTACTTTCTATAACTATTTAGTCAATAAAAATACTAGACAAAAAAGTAAGTGCCCAACCACCCAGCATACCAATCTGGAGTAAGATCTTCGTTCAAGATCCAATTTACCATATTAGTTTTCTGACAAATGAGGAGACCAGACAGAGGGTAGTTGTGCAATAACAACTATTAATAGGGTTAGGACTGTTAGTGGTGTGAAATAGGGCAGCAGTAGACAGATGATTCTAGAGATATGGGAAAAGTAGACTCAGCAAGACTTGCTATTTTTTTCCCTATAGGTCACAGAGAGAAGGAAGGGATCAGAGATGAATCTTTTTTCCTAGTTTTATGCCTGGATAGATCAGGTGGTACCACTGCTCATACAGGAACCAGGATAGGGAGCTGGTTGAGGTAGAAGAAAATGGTGGCCGTAGTTTAGACATTTCCAATGTCACCTTCCCATGCAAGTTCAAAGTGAGCTAATGTATCTAAAAATGGGGTCCACAGACATGTTCTCAGGGATGTTTTGTTGTTTTAATTCTCTGTTTTCACTGTGGTGGTAAAATTTTATGGAGATAAATGCTCACTTTCTGATCACCTTGTGGAATTAAATGAGATAATAAATGATGCATTCAAGCCAAGTGAAGGCAAATTATGTCGTGGCTGTCTGTTTTACACACACACACACACACACACACACGTTTCACTGTGGTTTAAAACCAGAAAAGTGGTGGCAGAGTGGAGTCCACGAGGAACACACAGAACAGGAATGCTGAATTCAGAAACACCATGTCCACAACGAAGTGATTTAGTTTTAACAAAACAACATTATCTGTCACTTTATACTATGATTTTCTAGTTTTTATTACATTCAACTTGAGATGTTGCCATTTTAGCTTTAATTATAAGGAATACACACAGAATTTATATCTTTAAAGCATTCTTAGGAAAATAATATAAGAATATTAAAGTTAATGCCTGGGCATATGCATACATTTCCCTTCTTTTAAAAAGAATCAACATATTATTCTATTTTCAAAGCAAAGGTGAAAAACAACGGATTAAAGTTCGTGACTTATATTTGAACTGAAGATGTGTGTGTGTATGTGTGTGTGTGTGTGTGTGTGTGTGTATGTGTGTGTGTGACAGATAAGCAGAGAACAAGAAAGAGCCCATTACAGAGCTCTGATAATCATTAACATTTATAAGTGAAGCAGAGAGGGAGGATGAGCCAGTAAAGGAGGTGCAGAAGGAGGTGCCAGAGAAGTAAGGGGACGACCAAGAAAGCGTCGTGTAACGAAAGTCAGTAAATGGGACATTTCAAGAAAGAGAATGGTCACAGAAGCAAGTACTGCTGAGAGGTCATGTTAGAATAGGACTTAGGATTGACAACTGGCTCTGGCTGAAATCTCCCAGTTCACAGAAGATGGGACTACTCTGTCTCCACCCAAAACACATTCCTACGTATGACATGTAGCCAAGAGCTAACCACTAAACATCAAACAAGCCTTAGTAACACCCCTGACTGGAGGCTTGTATTCTGGCTCTTTTAGTGGGTTTGCATCTTTTTGTGAGCAATCCCAGTTCTACCTGCCTACCATGGCACCAACCGACTTTCACCTCCCTGAGTTGTAATATGTGAGTCTCCCGCCATTCAACCGGATTTCCTATACTCTTGCTGTAGTGTAGTTTTGGGATCTCCCTTAGTCTGCAGGGTAGATCGGTGTGGTTTGCAGGTCTTATTCCCCGCCTTTACCCATTCTTCTAGTACCAAGAAGACATCAATTCCACCACAGGAAAATCTGTAACTTTATTTGGTCCTTATAGGTCCCTGTATGACCTCTTTTTAATCGAGATATTTCCATTGTACCTGAACTACTTCTCCTTCTGTGTCTGTTGTTACCAACGTTCTGAAAAGGGAAAGGGTTAACATTAGGCAGAGAGAGAGAGAAGGGACCCTCAGGGAGGCAGTCTGCAGCTACACGTGGGAGGCTGAAGAAGCAGCAGCGGCGGCAGAGTTTGGGGGAGAAGGGGATAAGATAAACGTGTTCTGGATGTGCCCGGGTTAGGTGCCATGGGCGGAGTCTCACAAACGTTCTGATAAGGTCCCAGTAAAAAGCCAGGGACAGAGTCCTCAGGGGCTACCCAGCCGGGACCCTGCTCACTCTTGAGAGCTTTGCACCTTCCTTCAATAAACTCTGTGCCTTTGCCTCACTCTCTGTCGTCCGCGACTCCGGGAGACAAGGACCAGATTCTCTCCTGTAACATTTTGGTGCCGAAACCCGGGAGCTGTCGGAGTGTAAGTAACAGCTGACTCTTTCCTTTCCTTTTCTGAGCGGAGGATCTCCTTACCAAGACTCTCAAAACCGGGCACCTGTTGGCCGGTTAAAAGCTGGTAGTGCCACTGCGGGTCTCAGTCTCAGGTGACAGGTGTCTGGGTAAGGTTTGGTCAATCCCCCCCTTGTGAAAGGGGAACGTTGGCCTGACCCTAACCACTTCCGCTTTCTGCTCTCGGCTTACTCTTCCTTTGCCTATCCTTGGGCAGAAATGCCTTTTAAAAGCCTTCCAATCCCTGATGATCAGTATGCTCCAGCAATTAGGGACTCCTTGAAGGATCTGGAGTCCCTCTTTGTTCTCCGTAACTCTTTCTCCAAATACCTGGACATCTTATGGGTGCAGCAGCTTCGCAGGTGGTCCTACCGATTTTGTCACGTAGGGAGGGAATGCTGCTTGTGTAGCTATCAGGAATTCCCCTTTAAAAGTGTCTTTCACGATAGTCTAGATAAAGGAGAGGGATCTTTCCCGCTTTTCTGTTGTCTGGTGAGACATATGTATTTTTGTCAGATACAACTCCGGCATACGTGTGGCCAGGACTCGAGGCTTCGCGTATCAGCAGGCGATATTAGGGTCATCCCCCCTCATGACAAGCTAGAAGCGGCTTACTATTACCAAGCATTCTGTATTCCCTGGGTTTGGAACACTAAGAATAGGAAGGCCAATCTACCGCCAGTGCCTTCTTTATGCGCAATAGCAGCAGGAACCTTAATAAGATGCGTTGTTAAAGCGTTCCTGTTTCAACAACAGAAAGACAGAAACTATAATACTGCCAGGTCTCAAGGATTGCACCCTTCCGTCGGGACCCATATGCTGATAGGACATCAGGCATACAGGAGGGAAGGATGCTTGGGGGTGAGGCGAAAATAACTGACCGTGTGGACTAGAGTCCATGGGTTGGGGGTGCAAGCAAATTGGTACGACCGAGAAACGAGGGCCCAGTCAAGAGGGCTCGGAAGAAAGCGTCATCAGGGACCTTCTCGGTTACAGGAAAGGTTCATCCAAAGGGGCATATAAGGACTGGCAGTCCAGTGCTCTGAACCTACCCTGTGGTTCCCAATGGGCACCCGGGACACTTAAAAGGGTGGGAGACCGGCCCTTGGGGGTCCCGGCCCAGGGAAGCCTTTTCTATAAGCAGCACATGCCCCCGCATAATCACTCCCGTTGTTTGCTTGCACCCATAACCTTTATAAATAACAAACCTTAAATCCCTAACCTCGCCAAACTCCTTGAGATTTAGAAGGATCCGGGGAGGGAAAGAAGGATGGGGTCAGGGCTAAAGCAGCGGGTCAGAATGGCTACTCCTGCTGGCCCAGCCCTTCTTCGACCCCGGGTGTTAGGCCTTTCTCTCACCTTGGGGAGGGCGGATCAAGGGAAGCCTTGATTCTAAAGGGGAGAGCTCATATGTTGGGACGCCTTCTTGGTCACCTCTCTGGTGTAACAGGTACGGAGGTTCTTTGAGGTTCTTGACTCCTACCCGGACCGTGAGATGGGAAACAAACCTTTCTCCACCGGCACCCCTCTGTGATGTGTTCTGAGAAATTGGGAAAGATTTGATCCACAAATGGTCAAAAGGGAGAGCATGAAGGTTTTTTTGCTCCCAGTCTTGGCCTCAATATTGGCCAGAGGATGGAGAGTCCTGGCCTCCTGAGGGAAGTACTCACTACAGTGCTATCTTACAGTTAGACCTATATCGTACGAGAGAGGGCAGATAGATGGTCAGAGGTTCCTTACGTGCAGGTCTTCTTGGCCTTACAGGACCAAGCCTTCCCAGGGGAGACTTGTAAGTTAGGTACCAACCTCGTGGGCCCTTTATGGGGCCCAGAAGGGTGAGTACTTACAGACTTGCCCCCTGAGGCCTCTTCTCAGAAAAGGCCACCCGGGAGACCCTCATGCACTCCTTACCCAGGATTGCCAGGGATAAGAAATCCTCCCCCTGAAAGGAAGGGCACAGGTGATGTATCCATTGACTCAAATGCCTCATGGTGAATTTGGGCCCCTGAAAGTTCCGTTTTCCTTGCAAGATTTTAAAAAGGACCTGGGCAGATGTGCAGACAACCCTGATCAGTATAGACAAGTGTTCCGAAACCTAACCCAGGTTGCTGGCGAAAACACAGGTCATCTCTACCAAAGGGGACTCTAATTCTCTTCTCTCTCTCTCTCTCTCTCTCTCTCTCTCTCTCTCTCTCTGTCTCTCTGTCTCTCCCTCTCTCTCTTTCTCTCTCTCTCTCTGTTTCTCCTAATGCACTCCAGTTACTCTAACTGTATGTGGAAGCTTCTCCCTCATTCACTTCCTGGGTCAAAGACTGTGATGATTAGAGCCAACTGTTCCTGGTTAGTCTACCTGGAGATGGAGAGACTTTAAGGAATATTCCCAAGTAGCTGCCGAAACTCCTTCTGTTTCAGGGAAGTTCCCTGTCTTCTGTGCCCCAGCAAGGACTGCCTAATTCCACTTGGTGGAAAACAATCTGCCTCTGCTCATCTGTCCCAGCCGATAGGCTTTGGGACCTGTTTCTCTGCCCTCTGGCCTTTTACCTGCCTCCAGCCTTCTAGGAGACACCTCGCCTCTTCTGCCTTCCCCTCCCCCTCCTCCCGTTTCTGCACCACCTGGGCCGCGGCCTGCATTGCTGGTTCCTACACCGTCCTCAGTGCCTCAGGCACCAACAGCTCCTCCGCCCCTGGCCCTCAAGGAGCAAAGAACACCCCTTAGACTTACACCGCCCCCTCAGCTCTCCTACCTGGTGCATGCCCCAGGTAAAAATTGACACTGAGGAACTGCTGAGCGGACACAGGTGGAAGCCAATGAAGACAGACATGTCTCGACAGTTGTCAACAGTAAACATCAAACGTTTTCTACCTAGGTTTGCTGAGGGTCCAATGAGCTCAGAAATGTCTCTGTTGCAGTTCGTCAACAAAAAAGATGGCTTCAAATAATAGTTAATTTTGTCTGTCTCAAAGTTTCCACGGGTAATTGTTAAAATAGCTTTCAGGGTCCTGGGTAACTCGAAACTTTAGAGGTTCGTTTGGATGATAAACTGGATTGAATTCGTTAGACTTTTAGGCCTTCTCCAAATCATATGGCATACTAAAGCAATGCTTACTAAACACAGGTTTGTGCTTTTGGCTAAGAGGCAGAAAAACGAAGGACATTTAAATCGGTTGGAAAAAAAAAACCAAAAAACAACACGCTCTATGCTTAACCGATTCGTAAGTTTGCCACAAAAAAAAAAAAAAATCTGATGTAACAGACGATGCACAACTGGTTACTACTTAGTTTTCGCTGGGGACTAGGGTTTCTGAGAGTTAAAACTCTGCTGAATGTAATCAAGCAAATGCTCCACGTTTGTGTCGTTTCTGTTTCCCAAAGGCATGGGTGTCCGTGCCATATGAGCAATGGATGATACGTGATGGGCTTCTACTGGGATGCACGGGAGCCATTTTGCTCCACTGAGCCCAGGGTCTGCCGATTTGTAACATCCTAGATACTCTAAACTGGATACCCACGTGGCTGGAACATATTTATGTGGGCACTGCTGAAAAAGGCAAGAGGAACAGACCTCGACTTTGGCCCTTTTAGCCACCTCAACGGCCGATTTTATCTTTACAAAAAAAGGGTTTTCGCCAGCCTTTTGAAATAAACTTGTAAGAGGATCACTGGTGGGCAAGATAAATTAGCGCATCCTTCTACAACCGGGGAAGCCTGGCTCGGTCACAGTCGATACCCCCAAAGTCCCGCAGGTCGGAACAGAAGGGTAGGAGAATTCAGAGAGGACAAGGTCAGCTCTCGGGGGTAGGGTCAAGCCTGGATAAGAGCAAGTGCTCCCAGCACCTCGAGAGACCGACAAAGCTTTCGACTGCCAGTCGCATAGCCAGTCCAAAAGCGGAGCCGGGACATGAGGTTTCTCCTGGCCAGCTGTAGGAAACTGAGAGAAGGGAAGCCTCTTCCTCTGTCTTCCTATACATGGCAATTCCCCAACCAAGGCCAATACTCCGTTGGAACGCATTCTAAAACACTGGGATGCTTTTGATCCACAAACCCTGAAGAAAAAGCAACACATTAAGTATCATGGGACTGGAGGTCCGATAGGGAGGGAACTCCCCGTTTCCTACTGGGACCCAGGTAGAACCATCTCAAGATCCTAACTGGGGGCTACGACCGCCCCATTGAGGGGTGGTATTGCCACTTGCAAGCTTGTGTTTTAGAGAAATTAAAGAGGTCGAGGTAAGTCCTTAAATTATGCTCAATTGGCCACTATTTCACAAACACACAAGAGAGCCCCATGGCCTTCCTGGAGAGGTCGAGAGAGGCTCTCATTAAATATATGGCTATCTCCCCTGATACTCCTGAGGCTGAGATGATTTTAAAGGACAAATTTGTCACTCATTCAGCCCTAGATATTCAGAAATGCAAAAATTGGCTGTTGGCCTGGAAGGGACCCTGGAGGAGCTCTTAGGAGCTGTCAGCTGGGTGTATTACAACCCAGATCAAGAGGAAAGAACAGGAAAGGAGGCTGAAGATACAATCTGAGGCCTTCATTTCGGCCTTATGTACTATGTTGGACCAGACTACCCGAGGTCCTGGCACCAAATGCCACTCGTGTGACCAGTCAGAGCACTGGAACCGAGACTGCCCTCAGGAGGCACAACAGAAGTCCAAGCCCTGCAAGCCATGCCCCTCGTGTGGAGACAATCACTGGAGGTCTGAATGCCCTCGGGGACCTCTATCTGCGAGGGCTCAGATAACCGGTGTCCCCTGGAAGGAACTGCTGGGGCCTGGGGCTCTTCGTGGTGGCTCTCCAGAACCAACTGTCTGTTGGAAGCCTGGAGCCTCGGGTAAGTCTGGGAAACTCAGGCAACTAAAAAGCTGTTTCATTTCCTCCGTGATCCCAGAGCCACCTTTTCTGTCCTCCTTTCCACTCCCGGCCGACTGTCCAGATGCAGCATAAAAATTAGAGGCGTCTCTGGAAAACTTACGACTACATTTTCCTCTCAGCCCCTGGGGTGCATGTGGAGATAACTAATTCTTCCTCATTCGTTCTTGATAATGCCAGAGAGCCTTGCTCCCTTGCTAGGAAGGGACATCATAACCGTAGTAGAGACTATAGTGCCGCCAGCTCCAGGAAAGATCGACAGTCGCGTGGGTTTTTGGGAATTAGTGGATGTTATAGGCTGTGGATGCTGGGGTTCAGAGAATAGCTCGCCCCCTCTATCCACTACTAGAGGAGACTCAATCCCACCTTCTCTCCCAAGGAAACGAGCTGGGGTCTGACTCACGCCCGCTGTCACAGCACTCGGGATGGTTACAGACAGAGCAGGGGCATTACGATCACCTGGCACACAGAGCTGGGAGATCATTAAAGCACTGCATCAGGCCTTTCATTTACGGAGGGATAGAACTCATCAAATGGCCCAAAGGACGTTTGCTGGGAAAAATCGGTCAAGGAGAGTTCAGCAAGTAGTATCAACCTCCAAAGTTTGTCTTAGAAACAATCCTCTCAACCACAGACTTGCTCTCCCAGACAACCAAGGAACTGGAGGCTATCCAGGGAAGACTGATGATTAGGTTTCACCCATGTGCCAAGGTCAAAGGGGTTCCGACACTTTGGTATGAGTTGATACTCGTTCTAATTGGGTAGAGGCCTTCCCCCTCAAGACACAAAAGGCGCAAGAAGTAATAAAAGCTCTGCTTTATAAAATAATACCCGGGTCTGGCTTACCGAAAGATTACAAAGTAATAGTGGTGAGTGGCTGCCTTGACTCCTCTCCGGGAGGACTCCCGGCTCCTAGAAAAGTTTCACACGGCAAAATCAAGCAAACTGTCTGCTTACTCAGCGGAGCTCTACGCGATACCTCCCAAGCAGTAGATGCTTTCTTTAAATCACAAATTAAGTGAAGTTAGGGCCGGACTCTTGGAGAACCGAGCCACTGCTGATGCCTTCCCTGCTCCTCCGTCACCTGGGTTGTGAGAGATTCCCTCACGTGTGCTGTTTCAGTGGGACTGATAATTGTCACAGACTCTCACCACTGATCGGTCACATTCGGGCACAGTTGGACAGAGGGTCTCCCCTGGATTGTTTGACTGGTTTGGGGACTGGGAGCACTGTCTTAGAGATGCCATCTCGTGAGCCGATATAATCTTTAGTTTGTGTTTTTCTCTTTGTGTCCGCCGATGCTGCTGTGCCTCAAGCCTGCCCGCCTTCCTGTGGAACCATGCCGGGGACCACTCGACCGACCCCTGGGTGGACTCTGGCTGCCGCACCCCCACGCCGTCCCTTGTCAGCTTGAAGAAGCCAGAACGGTCATCGTCCCTGTTCCCTAACGGCAGCTGGGAGCCCTATTCCAGGGGGTGGAGTGAGTAGGGAAAGGGTTCCGCCAGGCAGGGAGAGAGAAGGGGCCTTCAGGGAGGCAGGCTGTGGCCTCCCGTGCGAGGCTGAAGAGAAGCAGCGGTGGCAGCGGAGTTGGGGGAAGAAGAGAATAAGATAAACGGTTCTGGGCCTGCCCAGGTTAGGTGCCATGGGTGGAGTCTCACAAACCGTCCGATAAGGTCCACGCTAGAAGCCAGGGACAGAAATCCCCAGCGGCTACCCCGTCGGGACCCCTCTCTCTCTTGAGAGCTTTGTACTTTCCCGCAATAAAATCTACCGCTTTGCTCACTCTCTGTCAATTCGTCCTGGAGATTCATCCTTCGCCTCCGTGAGACAAGCACCGGCGCGTCTCCCACCTCGTGTAACGGTATTAGGCTGGCGGCAAACTACGATGCTGGTGAGACAAGTAGAATCCTGACACTGATGATCTATTATGCAGTTGGAACGAGTAGAGGGACAGGTCAATGTAAATTACCAATACAGGAAGAAAGTTGTCACGTTTCAGGGAAAGAATGAAGGTATATTTGGGCAAAAGAGGACAACATCAGCATGGCGGCAATGGAGATGGAGGAGAAGGAATGGGAATCAAGACCTAGTAGCGAGTAGAAATTAAGGAATATGTTAACACATCGCACGTGTGTGTTTTCGGGGGAGAGATCGAGAATGACGCGTTGTTTCCAAGTGGGAACAGTAGGCAGTCGGTGGTTCCATTAACCAAGGTGGGCAAAAGGGGAAGGACAGACGTGAGTGGGGGGTGAAGGAGAGAATGAGCTCGAGAATGGGCAGGTGGACACAAAGGTACCTGCGGGACTTCTGTGGGACATCCAGGGAAGCTGTTCAGTAGGCATATGGATATGAGGTCTAGAAACGTAGGAGACAAGAGCTGTGAAGACATAGATTTGGGATCCTCGGCACATAGATATGTAGGGACCACGTGAGAAAGAAATTCTGAGGGTCGAGGACTTTAGGGGAGGAACCCCAATGTCATAGGGGATGGCAAGGACCAAACCTACTACAATCCCAGAGGTGTTGAAGGTAGATAACGGGGCTTCATGAATCAGAGCAACGGTTTATTTTTCACAGCACAACAAGCAAGGTAAATACACATCAGCGCAGTTTGAGGTTTCCCCGCTTCCAAGTCCCAGGGAGCCGTGTGCTCCTTCCAGATAGATGCCAGCCACGTGGCGGGTTGTACGGCACCAAAGCTGAGGAGACCAGGGCCGAGGAGGACTCAGCGTGTTTTGAGCAAGAAGGAAACATTGTAGCAAGTGGCAAAGAAGCCAAGCCAGTAAAAGTTCCCCAGAGAAGGAGCCGTTCTCAGCAGTCACGCTGTGGTCCCCTTGACCTACTTAGTTGCCCATAGGACTGGCCACAGGAACAACTTCGTATCAGGAGACTGATACGCCTTATAGTTCGGAGTCCGGGCAAGAAGAGAATAAGGTAAAAGGTTTTGGGCCTGCCCAGGTTAGGTGCCATGGATGGAGTCTCACAAACTGTCTGATAAGGTCCATGTTAAAAGCCGGGGACAGAAATCCCCAGCGGCTACACCATCGGGACCCCTCTCACTCTTGAGAGCTTTGTACTTTCCCCCAATACTTTCATTTTGCACACTCTCTCTTGTCCCCGACCCTCATATTCTACACTGAGACGAGGACCGGTGTCTCTCACACCCTCCTGTAACAATTCTGCCACAGTAGTGAAAGAAGTCAATAGCCAAACACCTTCACCAATATTCAGAATCAAATCGTCCATTCCTTACGTTTTCTATTTTATTTCTTTCTGCATGAAGACCCACTTTTTATAGTGTACTCTATTCCCCGCCTTTAAATCTACTTTATTTCAATGCAGCAGCAAAGAAATGACTGTCAGCTAAATTGCACTTTCCATTAAAAAAATTAAGTAGCTTTTAAAAGAGAGCACGATGACATATTTCAGCCCAGCCACTGCATTTACTGCAGAGTTTGTTTTAAAAACTCACTGTAGAATTTTAAGACTATATGTGTGGCTTGTTCATGGGTCATTAGGGCACACTCTGCAGACTTCAGCAAGGTGATTTTGTAAAAGCGTACACAAGTTAATGAATCCAAGTTTCATTAAATCGTTAATTGCATTCAGTGAGAAACTATGTGGTGTTACTTTCTACAATTACTGGAAATCACACCAGAGGAAACTCTGGGGAAATGGAAGCACAAATGTATACAAGTTATCAACGCTTGTTCCTTTTGGCTTCACCTCTGATTAACCTTGAGCATTGCCCTCACAGGATTCTAAGGCAGCTTTGGGAATATCACCCACTGGGAAATTTCACTGGAGTGAATTCCAAACTATAGAAAAATCATGCAAGGCCATTCCCATTTACATCTGACACGCTTCAGATAGCTCCAAACTTGGGCATAGCCTTGAATTCTCAATTGTGACTTATGCTTTTCATTTTGAGTACTAAGAAAAGCATATAGAGAAGTCAGAAGAACAGGTTTCAGTCCCAGCGTTTTGCTATGCTACGGGAGTAAAAGTGAGTTTTTCTTTCTCAGAAGCAATTTCCTCCTTTGTAAATGGGGCATAGATCCAACGCTGCCTGCCTGCTTGTGTTGGTGAGGGTCAAAGAAAATCACATCATTTTAGGGAGAGGCAGTTCAGCAGCGGCCCTGAGCATCCCTGCAAGTCCTTGCTGACTGTGCCCAGTGTAAGGCGTATCAGTCTCCTGATACGAAGTTGTTCCTGTGGCCAGTCCTATGGGCAACTAAGTAGGTCAAGGGGACCACAGCGTGACTGCTGAGAACGGCTCCTTCTCTGGGGAACTTTTACTGGCTTGGCTTCTTTGCCACTTGCTACAATGTTTCCTTCTTGCTCAAAACACGCTGAGTCCTCCTCGGCCCTGGTCTCCTCAGCTTTGGTGCCGTACAACCCGCCACGTGGCTGGCATCTATCTGGAAGGAGCACACGGCTCCCTGGGACTTGGAAGCGGGGAAACCTCAAACTGCGCTGATGTGTATTTACCTTGCTTGTTGTGCTGTGAAAAATAAACCGTTGCTCTGATTCATGAAGCCCCGTTATCTACCTTCAACACCTCTGGGATTGTAGTAGGTTTGGTCCTTGCCATCCCCTATGACATTGGGGTTCCTCCCCTAAAGTCCTCGACCCTCAGAATTTCTTTCTCACGTGGTCCCTACATATCTATGTGCCGAGGATCCCAAATCTATGTCTTCACAGCTCTTGTCTCCTACGTTTCTAGACCTCATATCCATATGCCTACTGAACAGCTTCCCTGGATGTCCCACAGAAGTCCCGCAGGTACCTTTGTGTCCACCTGCCCATTCTCGAGCTCATTCTCTCCTTCACCCCCCACTCACGTCTGTCCTTCCCCTTTTGCCCACCTTGGTTAATGGAACCACCGACTGCCTACTGTTCCCACTTGGAAACAACGCGTCATTCTCGATCTCTCCCCCGAAAACACACACGTGCGATGTGTTAACATATTCCTTAATTTCTACTCGCTACTAGGTCTTGATTCCCATTCCTTCTCCTCCATCTCCATTGCCGCCGTGCTGATGTTGTCCTCTTTTGCCCAAATATACCTTCATTCTTTCCCTGAAACGTGACAACTTTCTTCCTGTATTGGTAATTTACATTGACCTGTCCCTCTACTCGTTCCAACTGCATAATAGATCATCAGTGTCAGGATTCTACTTGTCTCACCAGCATCGTAGTTTGCCGCCAGCCTAATACCGTTACACGAGGTGGGAGACGCGCCGGTGCTTGTCTCACGGAGGCGAAGGATGAATCTCCAGGACGAATTGACAGAGAGTGAGCAAAGCGGTAGATTTTATTGCGGGAAAGTACAAAGCTCTCAAGAGAGAGAGGGGTCCCGACGGGGTAGCCGCTGGGGATTTCTGTCCCTGGCTTCTAGCGTGGACCTTATCGGACGGTTTGTGAGACTCCACCCATGGCACCTAACCTGGGCAGGCCCAGAACCGTTTATCTTATTCTCTTCTTCCCCCAACTCCGCTGCCACCGCTGCTTCTCTTCAGCCTCGCACGGGAGGCCACAGCCTGCCTCCCTGAAGGCCCCTTCTCTCTCCCTGCCTGGCGGAACCCTTTCCCTACTCACTCCACCCCCTGGAATAGGGCTCCCAGCTGCCGTTAGGGAACAGGGACGATGACCGTTCTGGCTTCTTCAAGCTGACAAGGGACGGCGTGGGGGTGCGGCAGCCAGAGTCCACCCAGGGGTCGGTCGAGTGGTCCCCGGCATGGTTCCACAGGAAGGCGGGCAGGCTTGAGGCACAGCAGCATCGGCGGACACAAAGAGAAAAACACAAACTAAAGATTATATCGGCTCACGAGATGGCATCTCTAAGACAGTGCTCCCAGTCCCCAAACCAGTCAAACAATCCAGGGGAGACCCTCTGTCCAACTGTGCCCGAATGTGACCGATCAGTGGTGAGAGTCTGTGACAATTATCAGTCCCACTGAAACAGCACACGTGAGGGAATCTCTCACAACCCAGGTGACGGAGGAGCAGGGAAGGCATCAGCAGTGGCTCGGTTCTCCAAGAGTCCGGCCCTAACTTCACTTAATTTGTGATTTAAAGAAAGCATCTACTGCTTGGGAGGTATCGCGTAGAGCTCCGCTGAGTAAGCAGACAGTTTGCTTGATTTTGCCGTGTGAAACTTTTCTAGGAGCCGGGAGTCCTCCCGGAGAGGAGTCAAGGCAGCCACTCACCACTATTACTTTGTAATCTTTCGGTAAGCCAGACCCGGGTATTATTTTATAAAGCAGAGCTTTTATTACTTCTTGCGCCTTTTGTGTCTTGAGGGGGAAGGCCTCTACCCAATTAGAACGAGTATCAACTCATACCAAAGTGTCGGAACCCCTTTGACCTTGGCACATGGGTGAAACCTAATCATCAGTCTTCCCTGGATAGCCTCCAGTTCCTTGGTTGTCTGGGAGAGCAAGTCTGTGGTTGAGAGGATTGTTTCTAAGACAAACTTTGGAGGTTGATACTACTTGCTGAACTCTCCTTGACCGATTTTTCCCAGCAAACGTCCTTTGGGCCATTTGATGAGTTCTATCCCTCCGTAAATGAAAGGCCTGATGCAGTGCTTTAATGATCTCCCAGCTCTGTGTGCCAGGTGATCGTAATGCCCCTGCTCTGTCTGTAACCATCCCGAGTGCTGTGACAGCGGGCGTGAGTCAGACCCCAGCTCGTTTCCTTGGGAGAGAAGGTGGGATTGAGTCTCCTCTAGTAGTGGATAGAGGGGGCGAGCTATTCTCTGAACCCCAGCATCCACAGCCTATAACATCCACTAATTCCCAAAAACCCACGCGACTGTCGATCTTTCCTGGAGCTGGCGGCACTATAGTCTCTACTACGGTTATGATGTCCCTTCCTAGCAAGGGAGCAAGGCTCTCTGGCATTATCAAGAACGAATGAGGAAGAATTAGTTATCTCCACATGCACCCCAGGGGCTGAGAGGAAAATGTAGTCGTAAGTTTTCCAGAGACGCCTCTAATTTTTATGCTGCATCTGGACAGTCGGCCGGGAGTGGAAAGGAGGACAGAAAAGGTGGCTCTGGGATCACGGAGGAAATGAAACAGCTTTTTAGTTGCCTGAGTTTCCCAGACTTACCCGAGGCTCCAGGCTTCCAACAGACAGTTGGTTCTGGAGAGCCACCACGAAGAGCCCCAGGCCCCAGCAGTTCCTTCCAGGGGACACCGGTTATCTGAGCCCTCGCAGATAGAGGTCCCCGAGGGCATTCAGACCTCCAGTGATTGTCTCCACACGAGGGGCATGGCTTGCAGGGCTTGGACTTCTGTTGTGCCTCCTGAGGGCAGTCTCGGTTCCAGTGCTCTGACTGGTCACACGAGTGGCATTTGGTGCCAGGACCTCGGGTAGTCTGGTCCAACATAGTACATAAGGCCGAAATGAAGGCCTCAGATTGTATCTTCAGCCTCCTTTCCTGTTCTTTCCTCTTGATCTGGGTTGTAATACACCCAGCTGACAGCTCCTAAGAGCTCCTCCAGGGTCCCTTCCAGGCCAACAGCCAATTTTTGCATTTCTGAATATCTAGGGCTGAATGAGTGACAAATTTGTCCTTTAAAATCATCTCAGCCTCAGGAGTATCAGGGGAGATAGCCATATATTTAATGAGAGCCTCTCTCGACCTCTCCAGGAAGGCCATGGGGCTCTCTTGTGTGTTTGTGAAATAGTGGCCAATTGAGCATAATTTAAGGACTTACCTCGACCTCTTTAATTTCTCTAAAACACAAGCTTGCAAGTGGCAATACCACCCCTCAATGGGGCGGTCGTAGCCCCCAGTTAGGATCTTGAGATGGTTCTACCTGGGTCCCAGTAGGAAACGGGGAGTTCCCTCCCTATCGGACCTCCAGTCCCATGATACTTAATGTGTTGCTTTTTCTTCAGGGTTTGTGGATCAAAAGCATCCCAGTGTTTTAGAATGCGTTCCAACGGAGTATTGGCCTTGGTTGGGGAATTGCCATGTATAGGAAGACAGAGGAAGAGGCTTCCCTTCTCTCAGTTTCCTACAGCTGGCCAGGAGAAACCTCATGTCCCGGCTCCGCTTTTGGACTGGCTATGCGACTGGCAGTCGAAAGCTTTGTCGGTCTCTCGAGGTGCTGGGAGCACTTGCTCTTATCCAGGCTTGACCCTACCCCCGAGAGCTGACCTTGTCCTCTCTGAATTCTCCTACCCTTCTGTTCCGACCTGCGGGACTTTGGGGGTATCGACTGTGACCGAGCCAGGCTTCCCCGGTTGTAGAAGGATGCGCTAATTTATCTTGCCCACCAGTGATCCTCTTACAAGTTTATTTCAAAAGGCTGGCGAAAACCCTTTTTTTGTAAAGATAAAATCGGCCGTTGAGGTGGCTAAAAGGGCCAAAGTCGAGGTCTGTTCCTCTTGCCTTTTTCAGCAGTGCCCACATAAATATGTTCCAGCCACGTGGGTATCCAGTTTAGAGTATCTAGGATGTTACAAATCGGCAGACCCTGGGCTCAGTGGAGCAAAATGGCTCCCGTGCATCCCAGTAGAAGCCCATCACGTATCATCCATTGCTCATATGGCACGGACACCCATGCCTTTGGGAAACAGAAACGACACAAACGTGGAGCATTTGCTTGATTACATTCAGCAGAGTTTTAACTCTCAGAAACCCTAGTCCCCAGCGAAAACTAAGTAGTAACCAGTTGTGCATCGTCTGTTACATCAGATTTTTTTTTTTTTTTGTGGCAAACTTACGAATCGGTTAAGCATAGAGCGTGTTGTTTTTTGGTTTTTTTTTTTCCAACCGATTTAAATGTCCTTCGTTTTTCTGCCTCTTAGCCAAAAGCACAAACCTGTGTTTAGTAAGCATTGCTTTAGTATGCCATATGATTTGGAGAAGGCCTAAAAGTCTAACGAATTCAATCCAGTTTATCATCCAAACGAACCTCTAAAGTTTCGAGTTACCCAGGACCCTGAAAGCTATTTTAACAATTACCCGTGGAAACTTTGAGACAGACAAAATTAACTATTATTTGAAGCCATCTTTTTTGTTGACGAACTGCAACAGAGACATTTCTGAGCTCATTGGACCCTCAGCAAACCTAGGTAGAAAACGTTTGATGTTTACTGTTGACAACTGTCGAGACATGTCTGTCTTCATTGGCTTCCACCTGTGTCCGCTCAGCAGTTCCTCAGTGTCAATTTTTACCTGGGGCATGCACCAGGTAGGAGAGCTGAGGGGGCGGTGTAAGTCTAAGGGGTGTTCTTTGCTCCTTGAGGGCCAGGGGCGGAGGAGCTGTTGGTGCCTGAGGCACTGAGGACGGTGTAGGAACCAGCAATGCAGGCCGCGGCCCAGGTGGTGCAGCAACGGGAGGAGGGGGAGGGGAAGGCAGAAGAGGCGAGGTGTCTCCTAGAAGGCTGGAGGCAGGTAAAAGGCCAGAGGGCAGAGAAACAGGTCCCAAAGCCTATCGGCTGGGACAGATGAGCAGAGGCAGATTGTTTTCCACCAAGTGGAATTAGGCAGTCCTTGCTGGGGCACAGAAGACAGGGAACTTCCCTGAAACAGAAGGAGTTTCGGCAGCTACTTGGGAATATTCCTTAAAGTCTCTCCATCTCCAGGTAGACTAACCAGGAACAGTTGGCTCTAATCATCACAGTCTTTGACCCAGGAAGTGAATGAGGGAGAAGCTTCCACATACAGTTAGAGTAACTGGAGTGCATTAGGAGAAACAGAGAGAGAGAGAGAAAGAGAGAGAGGGAGAGACAGAGAGACAGAGAGAGAGAGAGAGAGAGAGAGAGAGAGAGAGAGAGAAGAGAATTAGAGTCCCCTTTGGTAGAGATGACCTGTGTTTTCGCCAGCAACCTGGGTTAGGTTTCGGAACACTTGTCTATACTGATCAGGGTTGTCTGCACATCTGCCCAGGTCCTTTTTAAAATCTTGCAAGGAAAACGGAACTTTCAGGGGCCCAAATTCACCATGAGGCATTTGAGTCAATGGATACATCACCTGTGCCCTTCCTTTCAGGGGGAGGATTTCTTATCCCTGGCAATCCTGGGTAAGGAGTGCATGAGGGTCTCCCGGGTGGCCTTTTCTGAGAAGAGGCCTCAGGGGGCAAGTCTGTAAGTACTCACCCTTCTGGGCCCCATAAAGGGCCCACGAGGTTGGTACCTAACTTACAAGTCTCCCCTGGGAAGGCTTGGTCCTGTAAGGCCAAGAAGACCTGCACGTAAGGAACCTCTGACCATCTATCTGCCCTCTCTCGTACGATATAGGTCTAACTGTAAGATAGCACTGTAGTGAGTACTTCCCTCAGGAGGCCAGGACTCTCCATCCTCTGGCCAATATTGAGGCCAAGACTGGGAGCAAAAAAACCTTCATGCTCTCCCTTTTGACCATTTGTGGATCAAATCTTTCCCAATTTCTCAGAACACATCACAGAGGGGTGCCGGTGGAGAAAGGTTTGTTTCCCATCTCACGGTCCGGGTAGGAGTCAAGAACCTCAAAGAACCTCCGTACCTGTTACACCAGAGAGGTGACCAAGAAGGCGTCCCAACATATGAGCTCTCCCCTTTAGAATCAAGGCTTCCCTTGATCCGCCCTCCCCAAGGTGAGAGAAAGGCCTAACACCCGGGGTCGAAGAAGGGCTGGGCCAGCAGGAGTAGCCATTCTGACCCGCTGCTTTAGCCCTGACCCCATCCTTCTTTCCCTCCCCGGATCCTTCTAAATCTCAAGGAGTTTGGCGAGGTTAGGGATTTAAGGTTTGTTATTTATAAAGGTTATGGGTGCAAGCAAACAACGGGAGTGATTATGCGGGGGCATGTGCTGCTTATAGAAAAGGCTTCCCTGGGCCGGGACCCCCAAGGGCCGGTCTCCCACCCTTTTAAGTGTCCCGGGTGCCCATTGGGAACCACAGGGTAGGTTCAGAGCACTGGACTGCCAGTCCTTATATGCCCCTTTGGATGAACCTTTCCTGTAACCGAGAAGGTCCCTGATGACGCTTTCTTCCGAGCCCTCTTGACTGGGCCCTCGTTTCTCGGTCGTACCAATTTGCTTGCACCCCCAACCCATGGACTCTAGTCCACACGGTCAGTTATTTTCGCCTCACCCCCAAGCACCCTTCCCTCCTGTATGCCTGATGTCCTATCAGCATATGGGTCCCGACGGAAGGGTGCAATCCTTGAGACCTGGCAGTATTATAGTTTCTGTCTTTCTGTTGTTGAAACAGGAACGCTTTAACAACGCATCTTATTAAGGTTCCTGCTGCTATTGCGCATAAAGAAGGCACTGGCGGTAGATTGGCCTTCCTATTCTTAGTGTTCCAAACCCAGGGAATACAGAATGCTTGGTAATAGTAAGCCGCTTCTAGCTTGTCATGAGGGGGGATGACCCTAATATCGCCTGCTGATACGCGAAGCCTCGAGTCCTGGCCACACGTATGCCGGAGTTGTATCTGACAAAAATACATATGTCTCACCAGACAACAGAAAAGCGGGAAAGATCCCTCTCCTTTATCTAGACTATCGTGAAAGACACTTTTAAAGGGGAATTCCTGATAGCTACACAAGCAGCATTCCCTCCCTACGTGACAAAATCGGTAGGACCACCTGCGAAGCTGCTGCACCCATAAGATGTCCAGGTATTTGGAGAAAGAGTTACGGAGAACAAAGAGGGACTCCAGATCCTTCAAGGAGTCCCTAATTGCTGGAGCATACTGATCATCAGGGATTGGAAGGCTTTTAAAAGGCATTTCTGCCCAAGGATAGGCAAAGGAAGAGTAAGCCGAGAGCAGAAAGCGGAAGTGGTTAGGGTCAGGCCAACGTTCCCCTTTCACAAGGGGGGGATTGACCAAACCTTACCCAGACACCTGTCACCTGAGACTGAGACCCGCAGTGGCACTACCAGCTTTTAACCGGCCAACAGGTGCCCGGTTTTGAGAGTCTTGGTAAGGAGATCCTCCGCTCAGAAAAGGAAAGGAAAGAGTCAGCTGTTACTTACACTCCGACAGCTCCCGGGTTTCGGCACCAAAATGTTACAGGAGAGAATCTGGTCCTTGTCTCCCGGAGTCGCGGACGACAGAGAGTGAGGCAAAGGCACAGAGTTTATTGAAGGAAGGTGCAAAGCTCTCAAGAGTGAGCAGGGTCCCGGCTGGGTAGCCCCTGAGGACTCTGTCCCTGGCTTTTTACTGGGACCTTATCAGAACGTTTGTGAGACTCCGCCCATGGCACCTAACCCGGGCACATCCAGAACACGTTTATCTTATCCCCTTCTCCCCCAAACTCTGCCGCCGCTGCTGCTTCTTCAGCCTCCCACGTGTAGCTGCAGACTGCCTCCCTGAGGGTCCCTTCTCTCTCTCTCTGCCTAATGTTAACCCTTTCCCTTTTCAGAACGTTGGTAACAACAGACACAGAAGGAGAAGTAGTTCAGGTACAATGGAAATATCTCGATTAAAAAGAGGTCATACAGGGACCTATAAGGACCAAATAAAGTTACAGATTTTCCTGTGGTGGAATTGATGTCTTCTTGGTACTAGAAGAATGGGTAAAGGCGGGGAATAAGTCCTGCAAACCACACCGATCTACCCTGCAGACTAAGGGAGATCCCAAAACTACACTACAGCAAGAGTATAGGAAATCCGGTTGAATGGCGGGAGACTCACATATTACAACTCAGGGAGGTGAAAGTCGGTTGGTGCCAT